>NC_143014.1:168796329-169116906 GCF_055824585.1 Amblyomma mixtum | reverse complement strand
TGTTTCCCTGCAACCCGTAAATGATTTTCCCATTCTTCTCCCAACGCATTTTTAAAGAGCTTGACCTGATGTACTCGCTGTTATCTTATTGCTACCTGTCCCGCTGCGCCGCGGGAACGTGAGGCGAAAAAGTAAGGACTGCAGAAATAAACATGATCAGAGAACTGGTTTAAAAAATAACCATTCTTTCGCGTGACGGCGACATTTCTGATATGATTCTGGTATATCAAAGAACGCATCGGGCACCTATATTAACTTACAGGCAGCTTTTTCGTTATGCTTATGATGTAGTTAGCTCGTGGGCGCAGTAATGCGCACGTGAGCATCGGCTATCTCTGATGCATCGGCAGTGTAAGCCGTCATTGCTTCACCTTCCGTCTGTACTGTTAGACGTCAAGCACATATATTACTAACGCGAGGGTTGAGCACTTAACCTGGACGCCTTCGACATCAGAGGTCATGCTAGGCTTTCAAACAATTATCCGTTCATGAACTCCCACACACAAAATAGAAATCATTAACGCCAAGAGCTTTTCCGTCAGTCTAAGTCATTTATTCATAAGACAGCTATGAAGTGAAAGGAAAATAAAGGGCTAATTATAATGAGCAGCTAAATTAGGCATTTTTGCTAAAATCATTCGCTAAGAATTTTGGAAGATTCACGGGCAGCAGCCAAGCTAGAAGAATAGGATAGTAGTGAACAGCGGTGCAACGCCTATAACAAGACTTCGTTACTGAAGAAAAATCATCCTGGTCTTGACCTCGGACCACGACTAACTTTTCTTCAGCTTGCGAGTTTTCAAACGCGATAGAGCTGCGTAAGTCTCTTCAGTCATCGTGTGCGGCCTACAACCGGAAGAATGCCATAAGAAACCATATCTCGTGTTGCACCAATTCACGTATGGAATGAGCAATTTATTTTTTTACGCTCAGCTGCCAAATCCCGTCCTCTAACTTGTGCCCGAAGCGGCCTTGGCAGTACATCGTGTACCGAAACCACACTACCACCTAAAACTGGGCAAAGAAAGAAAGAGGTATCTACGTGCGTAGGTTACAAACGAGCTTCTCTCTCAGCTGTACCGAACCACATAAGAACGCGGTATTTACCGGACATGCAAGACGGTGCATAGAGCGTACTAGCAAGAGTTGACACGTACCGAATGCGCCAACCATAAAAACGATCACATATTCACCACCCTCTATCACTGTTGGCGGCATTAAACGTCCAGAGCAACAGCCACGTGTGTGCAGGTGCGCTGCGTGCACTGCGGTTCGCGTCAGAATCTTTTATAAGAATTTGCAGGCAGACGCGTAAAACACTGCCGAAGTGATTCAGGAATTATCTCCCTCTCTCTCTGTTGCCCATAAAGGTCCACGTACTGTAACGAGGCTGTCTTTTTCGTCTGCTACCTCTTTTTCTTCTTCCTCTTCTCCCAAGCTGGCTCGGATAACGTGACATAGACCCCTACCTAATTTATTCAGGAGACGTTGATAACCAGAAGGCATTTCTGCATTACAGGAGGCTATGATAAAGTAGTAAGATAAGATAAGATAAAAAAAATGTCGGACGCGTATCGGTGCAGACGGTGAACGGCGATGGTCCGGACAACCACCTGCTCGGACTGCGGGAGATGGCGAGGCTGCACGAGATGCCGGCGGCCATCTTCAGCGACAAGTCCTACGCCGACTTTCTCCACTTCAGGCTGTCGACGAGCCAGGTACGACACGCGCGACTAAGCCCAGCGGGCAGTTAGGGCGCGGGCATTCCTTGTGGGGCACACTTCTGTGTAAGGCACCATTCTCACAGCTTGCTGGCCCGAGCACTGCACATGTGCCCGCATTTAGTGAATCAGACGAGCAGGACGCTGCCGATGGGTCGCACGACGGTGCCGCGGTTCTTAAATAAAATATAATATAACGAGAATTGAGGGCCTATCTGGTCGGTAGCGGGTCATGCTGACAAGAGAGTGGCCAAAAGGCACACTCTTTTAAAATTAGGTAAAAGCGAGTGACTCGGACGAGAACGTGCACGGAGTGAAAAAAAAAATTATAAAAAAAGATAGATTGCTCGGACAGCAAACAAAAAACGTGCATTGTGTATGTGGGTGAATTTGCCCTTGGTCTGCAGTTGACATTGCTTATATCAACCAGTAAAGGTAAACAATGCAGCAAAAATACGGCCAAATGTCGGCGTCTGCTACTTGCAGTAACGAAAAAAATCAGAGTCTATAAACGCGATCAATTGTCAGTCTGAGCTCTTAATTCGCACCTTTATTGGGGGTGAAACACGTCAGGAATTCTCACTATCAGCTGCTCGTGAAAGTGTCAGGCATACGGGATGACTTCAGGTGCGAATATGCGGATAGTGTGAAGAATTTCTGCATGCCCTGAGCCGCACGATTTAATGCCGTCCTGCTCGCTTATACGTACAAAGGGGTCTGCTACACCTTAAAACTCGGCCTCTAAAAACGCAGTCTCTCTAAATCATGTAAACCTATTAAAAGGTCCTTTTGCTGGCCGACCTACAGCACCTCAGGGCTTTGTTTTGGCAAAACATATTCCTCTCGAATTGCGTGCAATGCCATGTAGGTATGCTGATAATCCACCTTAGGGGATTCCCCTAAACATTCGACCAACGCCACCTCTGTAGAAAGCCCCGAAGGCAGTTTAAGGGAGACTGAGGACTATCGAAGTTGACCTACATCGGTTGATTCTCATGTTATCTAGTGTCAAAGAAGCTACTTTCACTGCAAAATGAGCTTTTTATAAACTAGGAAATGTCCCTGCCGTCTTCCTAAGAAAAGAAGCAGAAGTATCTCCTCCGCGGGCCGTTTTCACAATCAAACTGTGATGACGTCAAGTACTTTCTTGCGGATATCTGAGGCTAGACCACACTGCTGTCAGCTTCCAAGCCAGTAATCATGACGTTCATAATTCTGTCGACGTCATTCCCAATGCCACGAGTTTGAAGCGAGTGGAAGGAAAAAATATATTTCAGTTTCAAAACTAAATTTAGCAATAAATACGTCTTTGGCTGCCAACGAGAGTAAAAAAAAAACTGGCTAAAAGTCAAACAATCGACTTTCACCAAAAACTAAAAATAGATGGAGCTGTCCTGAGTCTCATTTTAATCCGCAGAGTGGGTAAGGAGCATAACAGGAACCACGCAAATGGGAGCATGACAGGAGAGGCATAACATCATTTTGACACGTTGATATCTGAGCTGCCGTTATCCAATGAGTCTTCTGTCGACTGCTCGCGAGACTTACACCGAATGTCGCCAAACGTCGCTCACTGCTGCGTTGTTTCCTGCTCTAACCCTTGCGTACCTCCTCTCCTCTGCCGTTGGTGCTGAAGCTGTCCACGGACAAAGGCATCCTGGGGGGCTACGGAGCCGTGGTGCCGGACGGCTACGGCTGCGCCTACAACATCGGTGCCGACCAGGTGTCCTTCTGCGTCTCCTCTTTCTTCAGCTCGCCGGAGACGTCGTCCGACTTCTTCGCCCTCAGCCTCGAGGGCAGCCTGCTGCAGATGCGGGAGCTCTGCCTCAAGCGGGCCACCATGCTCAACACGGCGCCGCCGCCCGCACGCAGTTAGTGCGCCACGCCATGGCTCACCGCCCGTCCCGCCGCCCCGTTAACGCACTGCATGACACTCCTGGGGCGCGCTATCTGCTGAGGTGTTGCTTCTTTAACAAAGGCCTAGACGCCACTCACTGGCAGTTGCACCCGTCGCAAAAAGCTTCGCCACGCGTGCCCTGCGCGAACGACAACGGGGAGCCTTCTTCGGCTGTACGTAGCTTTCGTGTGACAGAGGGTGGCACGGGTCATTCACCCTCACGCAGCAAGAATACATTGCACCTGTTGAGGACGCATCTCGACTCAGATATTCAGAGTGGAAGTTATTGTGGTGTGTGCTAGTTGCCGCGCAGCTAAGGACCGAAAGCCCATGGGTTGGTTATTTCGTGGTTTGTTTTTTTTATTTACTGGGTTTTCGACTGTGTGAATTCGATTGAAAACCAAAACTTGTGTGGCCGTAAGTGTATGTACGCACGACCGCTAGCCTTCAAGCTATGTTTGAAGCCTAGCATAGTTGAATTAACCTGTTACAGCGTATTTTAGCCATGTTTACATCTGACAAGGAGCTTTGGAGGACAAAAATGTTATGGAGCAACGGTAATTGTTTCGTATTAATTTTAACTGGAGACCCATGGTCCTGTCCTTGAACGCGTAGGCTTATTAACCGTTACAAAGCACTCTGCCCTGCGCACTTTAGGAAAATGCGAAGCGAGGTCATTTCGGCTTATCTAACCGAGTGTTACAGCAACGTTGCTTTAACAGGCTTATGCAAGGAAAGCCTCGGCCTGGTTCCACTGAAAGACGCAAATGGGTTCTCGGCTCCTCGCACGTACTGAAAGTATTGAGGCTACGATGCGTCAGTTGCGACTGTTTCGGATAGTCACCGCAGTTTAACCCGTCGGCTACTATAGGTGTCTACCTTAAAAATGGAACGATAACGACTGAATACTGCAGAAACATGTAGCCTACCACCCTCTGAACGAAAACGGAAATTTATGTAATCTGCCCGAGGTAATGCGGGACTGTAAGAGGGCTCCGAGCATGCATCACATTTTGGCTGAACGCTTCACATGTCACATAAATGCTGCTTCACGTCTGTGGCACTGTGTAGGCAAAAAAAAAAGCACAAGAACATAGTAGCAAGATAATGATCACAATTAGCCTAGGCGTTCCATTTTTCTTAGGCGCAATAGCTGTTGTCGCCGCACTGGAATCAAAATCCAAACACACCACAGGTTAACCTTGGTAACTTCATCGGCGACAAGAGCTCTAGTGGGGACGGAAAATACTGTGTCGCCATCTTATTTGTCGATATTTTTTCTTTTTTTTTCTGTGTATCGTTTTCTGAGACGGCTTGCGTCGAGGTCGTCAGCTGTTTCTGTGATCGATAGCGAGCTTGTGAGACTAGTGTTGGCGGCGTTATCCCTCGCCGGTGTGCCCAGCAGGTTAGCGTCGTTTGTGTGGGGTGGCGTCACAAGTTGGTCCGAACTAACGTAGTTTATCGTTTCGCTTCTTCCATAATAACCTATCCGTTTCAGCGTTAGGCTCCTCGTTACAGCTTGCGAGGATTCTCACAATTTAGAAGTGCCCGGAAGCTCTCACTCGTTCGGCGTTCGTACTAATGCAGTGCCCTTTGGCAGTCGGCCCCTCAAGGGCACTGCTCATTGTTAAAACCCTGGATACCAGAATATTTGTACATAGACATTTTTTTTCTCGTGTTTGTAAAATGCGAAGCTGTGACGCTTAGTTCAGCCGTCCCAAAAAACACAGTTTTCACAATAATACATTCAACAGTAAATGATGCGTATTCACAGAAAGGCCGTTTCCTGCTAATAACCCGAACCTCACGGTTCAGTCAAGCTGGACCACCGATAGCGACGCTTTAGTGCACACTTCTTTGGGGCATAGTACGCAGTTTCAACGTGCGAGCACGAGGATAAATGGTGCACAGAATCATTAAATAACTGTAATTTCACCTACGCAACAGCGAAACGCCTTAGATAAAAACTTTGCGGCTCAGAAATTAATGAGGTCTTTTAAGTGACAAGTTTTTTTTTTTTTTTGAAATCAGTAGAAATTTGGACGACTGTGTTTGTATCGTGTGGTCTGTCCACCTTCCGGGAACGGTATTTAAGGGCTCCAAAAGACGCAACTCTTAAACGCGACATAATCCTTGAAAGAGCGTAAATTGCCACCACAATCAGAAAATGGCTTTCTCTCACATGTTCATAGTTTCGTAAGTGACCATGGCTAGTCATCTTGAACAATTTAGAGATTAACGAACACGGAAACATGAGTGCCATAATGACATCTTCTTCTTGTATCGGTCTACATGGATAGCGCGAAAAGCGCATAGAGATTATGATAAGAGTGCAGATCATGGCATCTGGCGAGCGGCCGGAATCGCAGCCGCAAGCTGGTTCAGCGCGTTAATCCAGCTGAACGCATTTTGTCACGAGTGATTCCGAACTGACTGTATATTATCTTGCGCGCGCCGTTCAGAGCCTGCCTATACCAGAGCATGCATGTAAAGCTTTCACAGATCAATTAGGCACATGTGGCCGCATTTGTCTGATGCAAGTGTTTCGAGTATACAGCTGGTCGTATTAGGAAGAGAAACCACTCAAGTGAGCTGCCACACACAAGATCCGCAGCACGAGAAGTAAAATTCACAAGGGTAGGCGTGCGAGCTATAGTTGGCAGCCCATAGCAACTAGAAAGCGCAAACGACGAGAACAGCCACTCAAATAGACGAACGCGCCGCTGACTCGCGGAAGGAGAAGTGAAATTCACACGAATAAACTTCCTTTATCTCTCTCTCTCTCTTTTATATTTTTCGTCCCGTTCGTCCTGTGCACGTCCCCGTCGTTAGCAGCTGTTTTGTTGCTGCAGCAGCACGCATTTTGATGATGACAAAATAAGCTATGTAATAACGAACATTTACACGGAATGATGGCCAATAAATCGGACCATTATCCGTCGCGGTGGCGCAGTAGCTACGGCGTCCTTCTGTTGAGCACTAGGTCGCAAGTTCGACTCCCGGTCATGGCGGCCGCATTTCGATGAAAGCTTAAACGAAGAAATGCTAGTGTGCTGTGCGATGTCAGTGCACGTTAAATAACCCCAAGTGGTCGAAATCAGCTGCTCCACTTCAGCATGTCCGCAATATTTATTCGCCACATGTCACCAAACAGAAAAGCCACAAACCAGTCAATAAACTCCGCTGTGGGAAGAATGACAACGCAGGGCCCGGAAAGGAAGGGAACGACGAAAAAGACAGAATTGTGAGCGGCAGAGGAATAGAAGGTTATTAGAAGCAGAACTGACGTGAATACTTCATCACTTATTTGTCAGAATCGGCGGATTGATGGACGTAGCATCAGCTTCCGATTCTGAAGTCTTGAAATCAGCGCCAAGTAGTAATCACACCAGATGGGAATTTTTTACACTCAAGATCAATTTTTTACATACATGGGATGAAATGCATACATACATTCCGGATCCGCATGACAGCGTTTCCTGGCGCCGACCATCTTTTACGCGCCGAGAGCATGGGCTGATAAATCAGCTCGCTCCTTAAACATATCAATGCTCCTCGTCGAAACTCAGCTAGCTGGATGTGTGCCGCTGCCTTGTCGAACTAAGGTGAAAAAAAGAACGATATACAGTGGAGCAGATAAAGAGAAATTTTACCGGAGCTGCTCTAATAATTGCATGGTTCTCGCGTGTTTGTCGCTCGTATGTCTATGTAGTGCTTCGCTCAAGCGGAAGCCATCTCTGTGAAACACAGTACGAAGTTTAAAATTTCGCTCTCAAATTTGTCCCGCGAAGCTCCACTTAGGCACTCTAGTCGAACCTGCTGACGTCTCTGCGCTCAGAAAGCATAAATTATCCTCAAGAATGCTGCAGTGTTGAAAGATCTAAACTCTAATTTGCACTGCCAACGGAGGCCCGGCAGGCGAGGGCCTCAGAAAAACTTAGCAGACGCACAACGTTCTTGGGTACTTCGAGTGCACTTTGAGTACTTCGTTAAGACCGCGAAGTTCTTAGAAACCTTGAGCGCTGTCGCCGACCTTAGCCAAATGTAAAAACAAGGCACCTGGACAGCAGGCTGGCTAGTTCCAGGCGAGGAGTAAGCTTCTGGTCGTTTTTTTTTTTCGCTGGCACGTGGTAGTACATGTGTCTTTTTTATGCCGGCTCATTGTGTGTTCAACCGTGAGCATCAAGATATCCATATCAACAGGAAAAGCAAAATGCGTGTCATCGCAAGTCTGCAACATGCGGCTTGCTCACGCATTGCTTCCAACTCAACTCGTTAAAGTGAGTGAAAGAGAGAGAGAGAGAGAATACGGCTACCAGAATAAAAAATATTCAAAAGAATGGAGACACCGAAGCAAATCACCACCACACAGTCAGGACCAGGGCTCTTCACCGGGCAACACTAATTAATCGGAAGTACTGGCACAAAGCAGCACCTTATTTTGTTGCTTAATTTGGGCTGCCCTTTACCCCCCAAAAAACTAAATTATTTTGCCCTAGGAAAGGCACATCACGCTCATAGTGGCACCTGCGTCGACCATTGCGTCCGTCGCCTCCCTCTCTTATTTACCGGAAAGGAGTGCAAACGCTTTCTTTTGTATGGGTAGTAATTAGGCATTCTTCTTCTTTTTCTTTTTTTCAGGAATCCCTGGCCCAAGGGATCGTTTTTTTGCATGAGGAAATCTAGTTTATTATTATAACTCACAAACTGAAGAAGCCTGTATTAAGATTCGCTGTTTTTATTTTTCTCCGCCAAAATAAAGCTATGGAACTTCTTTGTTTTGATGCTTTTTTCTGGTTGTTTATTGTTTTGCGTTCTGTTTGTTTTTATTCCGGAATGCTTTTTGCACTCAGTGATGTGCACATACGTTTTAAACTAGTGTTTATAAGGCTCATAGGACGCTTTTGTTCCTTCTGCAAGGCAGACAACAAAGTGTAAATAACAAAAATGCTCGCTCTCGAGAGGAAATATGATAGATGGAAAGGTCGCGCCTCCTTCTGGAGCTTTGAATGCACTGGTTTCTACTCAAATTACACACCGTTCAGGGTGTGGCCTCTGTGGAACTGTCTTTACCCCTAGCTTCCCCTTTCAAGGAAGGATGTTTAATTCTATATTCTAGTAAATTAGTGGTGTAACCGCCTTCAAACATGTACGCCTGAATTCAGGCTATAACGGATGACCAAGATTAACTGCGCCAGACCTTATAAGACAGTTAATGATCCAACGTCGCATCAACCCCCTCCCCAAGATGGTTTTCAAATTGCGCGTGTCCACAACATTACACGCAAGAAATCAACCTGCACTTTACGAAATCGAATGCTTGTCGTGCTGGCTATTGAACAGCCGCTACTTCCTTGAGAAACTTGTATTTGATTAATAACGGCTACAGGAGGCGGCTTAATAAGAACATAATGCCGCAGCGTCCTTCGTGGCGGGGAAGCCATGTAAGACGTGGTGCGTCTCTGCAGCGCTCTCATCCAGAGACGCGCCGCTGTATTGCGACGTTTACCGTCAAGTGCCATCGTTGGCTGCTGAAGCACGGTGCTAAGGAGAAGACAGGCAGGCGCGAGATGCGTCGCTTCAAAGAGCTTTGGTCAGAAAAAAGCCTTAGGCGAAAATAAACTTCAGAGAGCCACCCGTGCTGTGCTATCCGAGCCCGTTTGTACAACCTCGTGTAAATCTGTTGGCTTCGTTCAGAGCGTTAGTTAGTTAGTTGATGTGCAAACATTGTAACTGTCGTGGACTACTTTACTGCCCGTTTGCTTAGCAAGCCTGCTTTCCAGATACGCACATGTGCACCAAAAAAAGGAAAAAAAGAAAGAAAGCCAAGATGCGGCATGGTTGTTTTATTCAGCTGTTAATAACAACAACGTGTTGCGGTTTTCTCTAGTCGCTAAGCTTGAAAACATAGCGCAACGTTAGTTTTAAGTGTCCCACGTGCTGCTGGCGTTGCACGATAGAAAGAGCTACTGACAGCAGCCGTATTAGTACCTGTCCCCAACTCAGGAAGCAGACATTAACCGCTATTATCTCTATTATTTTTTTTTTTGCAGTATGTGAATTATTTTTAACATCGGTTAGTCAACTGTGAAAGCAGGGAATAGCATTGCACTCAGTGCTTACCGACGCAGCTCGACAACCTCGCGGTTTCGGTAGCACTGAATGAGGACGCTAAGCTGCTCGCTCAAGAAACGCGGCATTGCCTAGTTTTGAAATGTGCGATGACAATCATGCAAATGTGTCATATCCTACCACGGTGACGCGCTTTGTAGCTTAAGCCAATGGCAAACATAGCGAAGGAATGGGGCCTTTGTCTTCGTCGTGTTACGTTGGAACATTGGACTGGTTTATAGCAAATGACGGGTTCTCCCCCTGCCCCTTAGAGCAGTTTACGTTGTCTTCTTCGCCAAAATCATTTCAGTTTAAGCGTTCAGTTGTGTAGTGGAAATATTATCCCCTTTGGGCTGGGTTCGTCGTTAAAGTGCTTTTAGTGTTCCGAGTGTAGTGATTTAGAGTTGCGCTCATTTCCAGTTCACGGCGCAACTCTTTTGAACTCAGGAGAAGTCGTGTTGCTAGTGAAGCATATACTCGTTCACCGTAGCTTGTACGTGTGGAGTCATTTTCCATCCTTTCGTGCTGCCGTTTTGGGAGATACTTAAGCGAGACGAGTTCCATGTTGTGTAGCACGTAGAAAATGCCTATTTATTTATCAATTTCTTTTTTTCTCTCTCTCTGAAGCGTCATTTGTTCGGTGTTATAGCGTAGAGTTGCTTCACTGACGAACTCGAAACGTCATGAGGTACGCTCCCGTTTCTCCGTCCGGGGGCCCCGCTGGTGAGAGGCTCCGGACACGGCGTCCATTCCAAGATATAAGCAAACGGGCAAGCGCCTCAACGTTCAATGCTCTTGATTGCTTGCCCAAAAGGAGAACAAAAATTGGAAAGACGATCTGCACGACCCCGTCGTAGGCTATATTCCACGTACGCTTACCTTCTATCTCACTTCTCTGCAACGATGCACCACTGCTTGTGATAACGCAAGAGAGAGAGAAAAAGTTTTTGCAGCTTGAACTAATCTTGAAGCAGGTACCTCTCAGTTACCTCAAGGGTGCAAGGACAGTGCGCATTTACCCCGCGTGTCCAAGTTTACTTTGTTCGGTGCTGCATACCGCATTAGACCGTTCCGAGGCAATGTCAGGCCGCCTAGCCTGCAGCAGACGTCACGAAGAAGATGTAATAGCGCAAACGGTATGCTGGTTTTTCAAGATTATCTCAGTCTTCAAAGAACACTTTTAGACACTCTGCAATGCTGTTGTAACAACTGTTGTTTCCGTTGTGCTGTTCGAATTTTATTTAAGCTTTTAGAGGGTGTTCACATTTTCTAAACGTAATGTTATATACGTGAGAAACGACTAAGACCTTCTGTAAAGTGTGGTGCGCGTGTGTTCAATGCCAACGTTTTTGTTACTTATCAGGTCTATAACGTCTACAACTGCACTATTAACTGAAGCGGAAGTTAACTGTTGGTCGCAGTGATCTTTTGCGCGCTTCCTTCTTCGTAGTGACACCACTGTGGCGCGTTTTCTTTTTTCTATCTTTCCTTCTGTCTCGAAACACTTTGCAGCGCTTTGGTACTGTCCGCTAATGCCGACACAAACCCCTGTGCTTGTGCGTATGATATAGAAAAAAAAAACAATACCGATAGAAGTGCTCAGTCAACAATACATCTGTGTGGCTCTTTTTGGAACATGTGTCAGTGTTTATCATGATTCTTTTTTCTTTGCCGATCTAGCAGCCTCGTGACTCCTTGGCCCTACAGTGTGTATGCAGTTTGGAACCTACTTCGAATGACTGCTGTTGCGATTTGTTGTGGAGAGGGTGCCTCTCGTAGTTGCGAAAAAGCTGCCGTCTTAGCATCCACTAGTCGCAGCCTAGACGTTGGGGGTAGTTCTTTGCTGTCGCAACCCAAGACGACGAGTATTTATTTTCATTTAATTTCTTCGTCCTCAATCTGTCTCACACTTGACCCCACCCACGAGTACGGTTTTTTCACATGTTCGAAGGACTTCCCTAATCGAACACAGTGTCATGTGCACCAGCGTATAAGAGCTGTCATAACATGTTGACTAACTTTATGGCATTTCCCATATGTGTGAGTGTTGGTCTTCTGGTGTGTTCGTTGAGAAAAAAATGTCACCATTCGTTAGAAGAGGTGCAAGGAGTTGTGATTCAATAACTTTGTAAAGTAGCAACCAGTTTGTTCTTCGTGTTATGAAGTTGACCACAGTGGCACCGAGGACATACTACATCGTTAGGCCGTTACTTTTTGTGAACTTAGAGAACAAAAAAAAAAGAATATATGTGTTGTCATTGTTGAAAATTTTTCTCCGTGTTGGCTGTTAGACAGCGGTGTGTTTTACAAGTGTGGTTTTGCGCTCTCTCATCCTATCTGTCGTGTGCCGTGTTAACAGGTCTTCATTCACTGTGTGCGTAGTGAGTTCATTGTACTAGTACAAAACGTTCTGCTGAGTGAGCAACGCCCGCGTTGGGTCGTTCGTGTAGTTCGGCCTTTTATTTTACCTTATTTTTTTTCTAACCCAGATCACTGCGCCTGTGTGATGGTGCGCTCCTATTTAAAGTAACCAGCGCACCAGCGCTGCCCTAATATCTCCCCTGCCTTCTGCCACGTTCTCCGAGAAGGGTGTTCGTACGTGTCTCCGGGTTCTGAGAGGAAAATCTTTGAGCCCGAAGTATATTTTTTCCCCTTTTGTTTACCCCGACAGCGCGAAAGGTAAAAAAGCAACCAACGCAATCCAAACGTGGCAGCTCGTTACCAACAGCACAGAGCCACTGATGAAATATCGTAAAAAAAAAATAACATAATACAACCAAGGTCAAATAATTTTTATTACATCTCCTCCATCATTTTTTTATTGTTGTTGTTTCTCCCTATGATGCGCGTGGCAATAGCGTCATCCTACGGATGGGAGCCTATAGCAAAAAGAAGAACAGTGCAGAGGATTCGTATTGTCCTTCATGATGCGCTGCCATTGTACACATAATAGTCACCAGCTATAGGTATGCACGCTCTGCCCTAGTGAGCTCACGGCCCATGTGCCTCGCTCTTGGGCTCGAACCGAAGGACGTCTGCTGTTACACGCCGGAGTTGCCCTATTGCTAGGTTCTCATCCCCTAACACTCCTCGTTCTCACTGTTACGTTAGCATTTTCTTCATACTGCTGCACAAGCCGTGCTGTGGGTGTAAATGCAATATATAACGCAGCGTCTAAGATGTAAACTAGGATTGGCTATTAAGTGTCGCCAGCGTTTGTTCCCAAGCATTCATTCCCGAGGAAACTGCGCGGAAGAATTACATGCTAACAGCGTGTTACGAATGAAACCTGTTGCGACTCGCAAGTAGGACGTAATTCCAAGTCAAATTGAGCTCTATGTTATCTTCAAATATTTATATTTTACGACTAAAACTACTTTGAGCACGACTGCATATCTGATTTAGATTGTATTCCGGGCAAACAATTTTACTGCCGTAATTTCACAGCCCTGTTCCGGATTAAACAGGTTCGCGAAATAGTTTTCTTTTTTTTTTGCATATTCCCACGGGAATCTGAAGCTCCTTCTGCGTTTCTTTTGAAACTTAAAAACAAAAATGTCATAGCTAAATTTTACGCGTCTGACAGCCCAGACCGATTTCGATGAGCACATGCTTGTTTCCTCTGTATATCCTCATACATCTTCTCAGACTAAATAAATAAGAAAACACACTGCGACTGCTCAGAATGGGGAACTTTGCGTTATCCGGTATCTGCTATGCTTCTTCAGCTAGAACGTTAGAACTCGGTGTTCGACCTTGTCGTTGGCTTTTATTGTTTGGCTCCATACGCAGCCATTTGGTGCGACTGATGCTAAATTAGCGTCAATTAAAACATTAAGAACAGAAGACAGGTATAAATTTAAAACTTACCCTGCTTTTTACTAGCGTCTTGCTTGCGCTTTAATGCCTCGCGAATGAGATTTAGCGTAGCGTGTACCGCTACAGCTTACCGCTTACCGCGTGCCTCCAGTGCGCATGCGCAGATGGCCCCGCGGTGCAAGATTCAGGCCAGCTGCGGCCGCACCTAGCGCCTTGGAGCCATCCGCGTATTCGCACAGGCGGCTCGAGGTACGCGGTAAGCTGTAGCGCTAGCGGTACACTCTATGCTAGATCTCTCTATTATTATAGCACTTCCTCCCATCTTTCGCTTTTCCGCCTCTGCTATCGGTTTAGCTTACAATTCGGTTGCATCACCTCTCCCTTGTAGCGAGAAATCAGCTTGAATCAGTGTCATGGCCATCTTCATGGCCATGATTGATTTAAAAGAAAGACGATCGATAGTTGGCGCTCAAAACGATCGACATGCAACGCAGCAGCAGCCGGAGTATCTTGCTTCGGTTAATTCGAGGTGTCTCTTCGTACAGAGCCAACTCACATCACTGCTCGTGCGTTGCAGGTCGTACTGATCGCGACAGTATGTCACAAGTGAAAGGTAAGGGACGCGTTAGGAACATGTTCTGTGGCACTTGTCTGTTCTCCATTACGTTCCATTTCCTATCAGCCATTGCCAATGACGTTTAGGAGCTTGAAATATTATGGTTTTGCCTTATAAGCCGGGCAACACAGTGATATGATCCGCACGTCTATACATGATCTCACTTCGCGGATGGGAAACACAAAACTGGATGAACGGAGTGTGCGGCATATAGTGTCCGCCAAATGAGGCACTATGTGGCTATTCCAATTACCAGAGGGTGTCCGCGGGTAAACACTGATTTCTATATTGTAATCGCGCTTGTTACAGGGGCCACGATTTTTTTAAGAGATGTACAGGCAGGATATGCCGCGCGTGGTGCTGCTCACGCTCCGAGAAAACAAGACAGTTCGTCTCGCAATGACAAAAGCGCACTAGCTTTCGTTATTAGGTTTATTAAACTATCGCATTTTTTTAGGGTTCAGGCTATCTAATAATTACCGATTTAAAAGCCATTGCGGATGAGAACACCTCGATTCGAGACTTAAGAAAGCGTTGGGTCATTTCAAACCGGAAGTGCACCACGAAGAGGAAGTCGATGCAGTCGGGATCGGTTATCAATTAAGGCAACGATAAGTTCACGACTGACGTGTGCGTCATCGTTCGTCCTGGCCTCCACTAATCGTGTAATTTTCTTGCGGCCGAAAAATCTTACTGAGCTCACCACAGTATCACCAGCAAACAAGTAGCACTAAATGACCGCTTTGCTCAATGCACTACCAAGATTATAATCTCCCAGGAATAATCTCCGTGACGACAGATATCCCCCAGTTTAGCCCCAGCCAACCACGGACACCGGCGCACTGACTATATCCAAAGCGTTTGCAAGGGCACCGCTAAAGTGGACCGAGCTGTGTTTAACTAGTCCCCCTCCCCCGGCCCCGCGTCTGCTGGGTGCAATCAGCACTCCTAAGGCCATATTCTGTAAGAATACTCTTTTTGTTCATTCCTTGGCTTGTAGTTTAGTGGTCTGCTAGCAGCGCCTTCGGTGGCACCAGAGCCGACGACAAACGGCTACTAACGACACAGTGGTAAAGAAGCGGATCGGCGAAAAGGAATTGTTGCCAAACACCGCACCTGCTCTCCCGGCCAGGCGCCGTTTAAAGCCGCCTTGGACTGTACGCACATCTCTATCCCGTATTGTGAGCACGTAGAACGTTCTGCACGCTAGCACGATCCCACTCTAAGCGCGATGTGATAAAGATACCGCCTCAGACGCACGTCCACTGAACCGCTGCGCGCACTCCGCGACTCCACTGCGTTCGGCTGTATACGCGCCGAAGTGTACAGAAGTTGAAGTTGGAGGCACTTTCAACGCGCTAGCCGAGCAACGCCCTTTCGGATGCGAGGCTGGCTCCGATTCCAGGAAGACGCATTTCACATAGGCGTGTGGAGGCCGCCCGAGGGCCGGCGCCGCGGGCGCCTCTTTGTTTGTGTCTTGTTCTGTCTACGTCTGTTAGAGGTGCACGTGTCCGAGGGTGAAGAAGGCAAAGGCTGCAGCCTAGGCAGCAGTGTGACCGCATCCGAAATGCGCAGTTCTGGTCCCGCCCGCTGCTCTCGACCGAAAGCGGCCACGCGATTATTTTATTGGCAAAGCGTAGTACAGGTGTTCGTGCAAGCCTCCGCTTTTAAAATCGTTGATAAAAATGGCTGAGACTCCAAAAAAGGAAATGAAACGATTAATATAATAAGAGCGAGCCCTCTTTAAAATTTCGGCATATCCTGCGGCAACGGGTGTTGTTGATTCATAGACTTTATATTAGAGCGACTATAATACAGAATAAATAAATAAATAAAATTGCGTGCTCGACGCAAGGTTTTTTTTTTTTTTCACTTCCCAACGCTTCGACTGTTTTCTGAACACCAAAGAGGAACAATCGCAACATCTGCGAGGCGTCCCGCCATTTAGAGCAGCGTCAGCCAAAAAGGGCCAAACAGCGGGAAAATCGCCGCTCAACAAACCGAGCAAATTCGCTTCGACGTATCGTACGCTTTGCTTCATCTTATTTTTCCTCGCATTTATATCATTGGCGCTAACAAGCGGTCGGCGAGACAGGCTCGTGCGCGGCACGCTGAAACGCAAGAAAAAACACGCCGCTCGTCTTCGCCCTCGTGCCGTGCCTGCAATTATAATGTACTGTACGTCCCTGTGCCGGCACCGGCAAGTTATTCTTGTTCGTTAGTGCATCACGTTGATGCACGTGCGTTTCCGTGGAGGCAGTCCGTGTGTTCTCATCGCATGAATACTTGTACGCACTGCTCATTCCCTAGAGTATCGATTGCACCGTAGACGAATAGGCGACTACATATAGCTTGATGCAAAGGGCCCGAAGGCGAGCCATAAAGAAAACTGAAATATTAGCTCCAACCCCGTTACATGTGTACTGCGCAGAGGGTGTTTAGTCGTACACGGCGCGGGCCCCAAGCGCAGTATGTCGGTGTGTGGCCTATTTACAATTAGCACCCGCTCCCGTTCGCTGGAATTGTATTCGTAGAATCGCTAAACGCCTTATTTTGTTGTTTCTTTCGCGTCTCTCTTTTGACGACTGAGGCGTGCCGGGCGCATCATTTTTTCTTTCATTTCACACGCTCTGTCCGGCTCACCAGCTGCTGGTGAGTCCCATTGGCTGCGTAGCTGAATTTAATTTCGCGCCAGCGCACCTTTTGCTGCCGCGCGAACGAGGCGAAAGCGCATTTTTCACTCTTTCGACACTGCGGCTCGCCGTCTGTGCAGAATGGAGGCGGCTTCGCCTCATGGCGACAGACCGGTTAGAAGGCGAAGTTCAAATACTGCGCAACTCGCGCTGTCGCTTCCCCAGCGGTGAAAATTTACCGCCGAAATGCGTTGCCCGTACAGCCGAGACGGGGCGAAGAAATAAGAGCTCTCCGTTCCTTTTGTTCAGTGTCTTGCTTTAACTGCCCGCGTCGATGTTGCGTATCAGTTTTGTTTTATCGTAGACATCACGACGAAGTGTTTTCTTTTTGCCTGTGGGCATGGTTCTACGCGTGCCAAAAGCTGCTCGTGGCGCTGCTTTCTATGCGTAGCGTAAACCGCGACGTTGGAGAAATGCGGAATTTCCTTCTGCGGTTCTGTGCACACAATTAACTTGAGCACGACTCAACGGGAGCCACCTACACACGACCTTCAACGAGTAAAATTTTAAAATCACGTATTTTTGTGGACAGCGAGTGCCAGATCCGAGCTTAACAACTATAAAGCGAATAAAAGCACGCCTCTACACATTCCCAGCGGTTTGTAGTAGTAGGCGCTACAATCGATTGCGCCCATCCTGCCTCTCTAGGCGGTCAGAGCTAGACGGTCAGGCTTAGGTATCTAGCTAAAGTAGGACAGAACTTAAAAAAAGCGGCAGTTGGTAACAATGACCACGGTTCGCGGCGTCCCGTATTACTCTACTGGCCTATTACAACAGCGAACAAAATCAGCTTGTTAATGTTTGGCTCTACCAAACAAGCCAGAGTAATCAAAATTCTTGAACTCATAATTTTGTCTCGTGATTAGCTTCCTGTTTAGATAACAAGGATAGGTTTGAGAACAGTCTGTTTCCTGGCACGGAGGAGTTCTATTCAGCGGTCCTGAATGTGGGAGCAGCTTCATTGCAGATTTGAGTGGCATCCAACTATAGTGATCCTCTATTTTAAACGTGCTCTACCCTGTACGTAACTTAAAGCCGTTACCATAGAATCGATCAGTAAACGTATATCAAGCCACGCCTCCGAAGCATTTGCGGTGAATGTCGTGTTTAGTGTAGAAAAAAAATGTATGTATGCAAAGAGTACTTGTCCAAACTGTTCAGCGAAGCACACCACCTATACTATTCCCCAAGCTGCAATCACTTCGAATAGGCTAGACGCTTTTAGATCCTAACTTGTTTGACATAGCCAGACACAGTTCGTGTACAGACAAATATAGGAGTGAAAGATCAAAATAAAAGCTGCGTCCTATGCAGCTGGAGCGATGTGAGATATTGTACCAGCCTCTCGCTTGCTCCCAACCATGTTTCTCTAGATAAGTATTCATTATTTCATTGGTCGCCAAGCTGCACTTGCTTCCTTGTTACTACATTGCTAACCTCCAAAGTAATTGGGGGATAGAAAGAAGCGAATACAGACATTTTTCGAGACTCCTATAAAGTGTCGCTACGAAAGTGCCGCCATAGAGTGGGTGCAGGTGCAGCATAAACAAACCAACCCGTCCAACGCGCATTCTCGTCCCGAATTTTTTTTCCCATTTATTGCAATCTATGCTGAGTAGGGCTGTACACCATCCCACCCAGATCGTCCTATAGCGGACTGCCGGATTTCGCACCCGGCCTCGAACGTATATGTATTGTAGAATAGCGACTGCATGACGTGTCGTTGTAGCCATGTACTTCTCAGCGTCTGTTTTGTGTGCGTGTGTGTGTGTGTGCGTGAGAACACGCGTCCCAGGTGTTCGTTGTTCGGTGTAACTCTTAAAACCAGTGCTGATCTAAACACACTGTATTGCAAGCGACAATCAACGATCGTGACCCTCGTTTACCCCCGACCCCGTCGTGGAGGCAGACGACTCCGTGTCACGCACGCATTAAGCGCACACTCGTATTTTACCGTGCACACCGGTGACACTTCACCCCGCCCCCACACTCTTCTCCACCCCTGCTTCGGCAGCACTTTAATGTGTACGCTCGCACTTACTCGCTCGCAGTATAGGAGAGCTCACGGGCGCATCGACGTATATCGTGCGTTTTACAGTAGCCGCCTCCTCCGAGAGGCGCAGTCGTTAGACGCTTTCTTCTTCTGTCCGCAGTGTGTGGTTGCACGTCCTCTTTTTTTCCCGTGTGTGTTTGTGCAAGTGTATCCGTTCTCTGCAGTGGAAGTAAGATAGGAACTGGTTTGCGATGTATGTTAAATAACCTCTTGTAGCTATGCTCCATATGACTTATACTCCGTCGTTACGCATGACCTATACACCCTGATCCATGGGTTCTCCGCACCACCCGGTACGTGTATGTCGATCCCGCATCCCGAAGCAACGTGCCCGGTGCGTTGGTGTTGTCCGTGTCCTGGGCAATCAATTTCTGCCCAGCATCAAGCCACTGTGTCGATTCCTTGCTTCGACTACAGCGTTTACCTGAAAGACAGAGATACGAGAAGGCCGGTTAAGTGCGGGTAGTAGCAGTAGAGTGTACTGAGATTGCAGGGCAGGCGATACAGGGAGGCGCAATATACGCTAGCTAAGCCACAGCCATCCCTCATACGGAGCCAGAAAGCCCTCCTCGTAAGGCACCGCGTCTCTCTGGGCACAGACAAAGAAAGAAACCGTACTGCTGAGGAAGAAATGTGCGAGCTCCTGTGCATACTGCTATTTTTTCTATCTGAAACGTTTTCTTGGACATGTCCGAGATAACAGCAGCCTAAATCTGCATGCCTTCATGGGTTCGAGGTACTATGGAGATAGTTCATCTATCGACTGCATCGCTTCAACGGTGGATGCGTTTTTACCCCGAAGTGCGTGTGAAATATTTGAGCACAAATCGCTCGTCTGCCCGACGTTTTATTTTTGTTGTCTGAACTGGCGACCACGTGCATGGGAGGCGACATCTTCCTCTTTATTACGCTTCAAAAACGCACTGCAAGTACTGCGGAAAGGTTTCTCTTCAGTGATATATGACCACTGTGGCCCCGCGGGAATATGAGCTAATCTGACATGAAGTCGCGCTTCTGTTGGTTTAAAAGGGGCGAGCCCGCGAGGTACTATGCACAAATAGTAAAAACACGCACTTGGTTAAACAAGGTGCTTGATGTACTTGAGGAAAATGCGACTTTGCCCACCATATAATCCCAATCTAAATAAAAGCTAAGACCTGCTGTCAGTTACCTCAGCACTTTGTATCATTTGGGGGGCGGTAATTAGCTTGCCCGGTGTGCCCGGAGCGAAAAAGCATCGTCTTTTGCTCCATACATCGATTTCCGAGCATCTTGAGCAATCTTGAACGCCCCTGAAATGGCGTGAAAACGGCAAATGTTATAAAAAACATTCGCACAGAGAGCTCGACTGGCAGAGACCCTATCCAAACAGTAAATTAAATGGGCTTATTTTGTTCTTCGAACTGGTTTTGTAATTTTTTTGCTTCAGCTTTGTTGCATTAATTGAAACTAAGTCAGGAGTGGCGCGCATATACTGAGCAAGGAATCAAGCTTCCATTCATTTGACTTTTTCGTTCCCTGCCATTGCACGTGCGCAAATAGTACGCGCGTTCCTCAGCGCAATAAAAAAAAATTAACTACGTGCGTTTTGTTATCACATATATTTATAAAGGGTTTGTTTGTATGTCAAGTGTTTATGCGAGCTGTGAAACAGCCGTGATGATATCTGAATATAACTGAGCGTCAAATACTTATGACATTTTTTTTTTTTATCTCAGAAATTTTTACACTTCTCTAAGTTTATTTTTTTTTTCCGGCAGTGTGCACGTAGGGCGGAAAGTGGGATTCTTCCCGCTTCACTGATCTTGTTCTGAATGTACGGAAACCGTCCAGTTCCCATTCTGAGCAGTCACTTTTCACAAGCAATACAAAATGACGGGCATATTCAAGAGCAACGCAGCGCAGACAACGTCGCGTATTCCGCGAAAGACATGAAAAACGCTGGCGTGTGCCGTTTCGATACTGTTTTCGCTGCTGTGGGTTTCAGAATGCCGTCATAGCTTCAAGGTGCGTATAAGGCATGGAGCGCCAGCTCTCAACAAACGCTGTCGTGTATCCTGTAAGGGCCGATCACAGCGCGAAGGGAAACGATGCCCTCGATTTGCCGCACGGGTCGCGATGAAGAGTATGCCGCCGCACATTGCGCGAAATGTTATCCTTTTGTTGCTGTTGTTGGCGGCGCAATTAAACACCGTGTAAACAGCATGGATGTTAAAATCACTCTGCAGTTGCGTTACTGGCGGAGGCGTTCGCTATGGAAAACGAGTGATTAATCGAGTATTCAGAGTCAATGTTTGCTTAAACCACCTGGTTAAGTTGCCGCAATTGCAAGGCTGATGTTGCGGTTATGAAACGCCTGACTCAGGTTGCTTTCATTCCAGGGGCAAAACAGACGCAGAAGCGCTTCGGAAGAAAAAAGTCTTATCACATAATGAGCCCTCCGATTCCACTCCACGTCATATGCTTATTGCTTCATGAGAGGGCGTGCCGTCGCAAGCTTTTTTTTTCACACCATGTGCTTTTCGTCGTACATATAGCACGCGATGGGCGCGTCCCCTTGAGACTGGTTCCAGCCTCGCTCTTAGGTCGACAGGCAGCTGAGCTGATGATTCCGGAAGCTGATTATTCAGAACAAGGTAATTATGCAATTTACTGTATATTTAATCGACTAATTACCAGGTTATGGTTTCCTTCCTTGGTTGACGCCGCCTCTCCAGCGACGCAACTGCAAGGATGCGTAGGCAGCTTTACTAGGGACACTCAAGCCCGTTTTGGTTCGGAGCAACAAAAGGAAAGAATGACACCGTGTGCACACAGACCACATGCCGGGAAGTCGACATTTTGCCTCATGGCTACATGCCCCATTTTTAAAACCACTTTCGTATTGCGAAAACTAAAGAAAAAATCCACAAATGACGCTGGCCAACCACATACACCACGAGCAAAATTGAATGCATTGTTGAGGCTTTGTTCGTGGCTTAAATGCCAGAGCAATTTTCATCACACAAATATATTTACAGCACCGTGTTACGCGACCTGAACAAAAGGTTATCAGGTCCGCTTGACTCGTCGTTCTCAGGCAATGGTTAGGGCAAATTACCGCCCACGACTAGTGCCCAATAAAGTGGAATCGGGGCGAGACGCCGGCTTCCTGGAAATGTCTGCGACTAAAACATTGGCGGAAGCGCAAGGGGGAAAAATTTCAGAAGCGAACTTTCTTGCGTTGCGCCTTTGCCTTCTAGATTGTATGTTTCTCTCTGTACTTCGTGTAGTAGCAATAAAGGACTTGATTTGTTGAACCTGCTTGCTTCTGCTTCGTCCGTCGCTGCCCCCCGCAGGTCATCATCATCCTCATCACATCGTCATCAACCTGACTACGCCCACTACAGGGCAAAGGCCTCTCCCATGTCTCTACAATTAACCCTGTCCTTTGCCAGCTGCGGCCACCGTATCCCCGCAAAACTTTTTAATCTCATCCGCCCACCTGACTTTCTGCCGCCCCTACGCTTGCCTTCTCTTGGAATCCACACCATTAACCCATCCAGCCTTCGCATTATAAGCTCTGCCGAAGTCCATTGTTTCCTCTTGATTCCGACTAGGACGTTTGTTCCCTCACCCACTCTGCCCACTTCCGGTCTCTTAACGTTACACCTATCTTTTTTTTTTTCGATAGCTCGCAGCGTTGTCCTTAACTTAAGCTGAACCCTTTTCGTTAGCCTCCACGTTTCTGCCCCATAGGTGAGTACCGGTAAGATACAGCTGTTGTATGCTTTTTGCTTGAGGGGTGCTGGCAAATTGCCCCCGCAAGCCAGCGAAGTTCATCGGCGCGCCGCATTTTCGCCATAAACAAGGAGCATGCACGATGAGGTCACAGTTTGACGCACGCCGTACATTTAGCTCTCTGACTCACTTCGAACGACGGCTGACGTGCAGGCATCTCCGCGAGTTCAATGGTAAGTACCTTGCACGTCCTAGCATTTGTATACGTCCCTTCTAATGACCGAATTTCTTTTAAATTGGTGCATCCACCACCAGGAGATAAACAGTTATACGAGCTTGGTTGCGCGCAACACAATCACAACAGCATACTATATGCTCGTGTGCATTCATTTCTTTAGTGTGCAAAGCTCAACTGAAGTCAGGCGCGGCCATAAGTAAACGGAGCACGCTATTGCGTTCGAAGTGCAATCACGCTTTCTCCACTGGTAATGAAGAAGCGTTGTTTGTCTACAATAAAGCCCACCAACCTCCGCTGCCAGCATGTGCGCACCACTGCTGGAAATTTCAATTAGGTGACGCGTGAAAAATATTCGAAGACAGTTGCGGAGGTTTATTTTTGTCCGTTTATTTTTGTCCGCGCCTGTACATGCATCGGTTTGCGACACACTACAAGTAAAGCATTCGGATGATCGAGTAGCGGAGGATAACGAGGATTTCTGATATACAACTGTACTGCATAATATGTATGAAATAGAAGCGTTTTATACTTACGCAGACTGACTATAAATAAACCCTGCCGTCAAGAGACCATTAACTTATTGTGCTTTAGCAAAACAAGATCAGCTTTCTCGGACAAAAATTTTGAATATTGAAATATTGTAAGGTACTATTATAGAAACATTGAAGGTAATGGTCCATTCTTCTGATGCTTACTAAAACATTTTAAAGTTTATATATCGAACGTTTTTAACGATAGCAAAAAAGTTAATAACAAGAAAATGTGTCGCCGAGGGGATATATACGGATATATCGATTGTTATAGTGATGTCTTACAATATATGAAAAAATTGCGTTCATAAACTTTTTCCCGTTGAAAAATGCTTTTGTCCAGAATTGCTGGGCATGAGGAAATGGCTGGATGCCACTGTTTAGGTGCATCTTTCCATAGCTACAGATCGAGAATACTCCCGCCTCGGTGGCTCAGTGGTTATGGTGCTCGGCTGCTGACCCGAAAGACGCGGGTTCGATCCCGGTCTCGGCTGTCGCATTTCAATGGAGGCGAAAATCTAGAGGCCCGTGTACTGTGCGATGGCAGTGCACGTTAAAGAACCCCAGGTGGTCGAAACTTCCGGAGCCCTTCACTACGGCGTCCCTCATAGTCTGAGTCGCTTTGGGACGTCAAACCCCCATAAACCAAGCCATAAACCAGATCGAGAATACTGAGCGCTAACTTAGGCTTGTAATACTCCCGCATCCACGAAATAGAGGAATAACAGCGAAGAGTAACTAATAAACCTGATTTTGCACAGCTCGTTCTTCTCACGAGGATTGACGGCGCATAGAGTTATCGTGTGGCTTCAAGTGCAAACCTACCTTGTGGCTTGAAGTGGAAACCCACTTTATGAGTGACATGAAAACAAGTACTGAGCTCAGAAGTGTGTGAACTTCATGCTCGAGCAACGTACCGTTATGTTTCCTTGCACTTTCTCCGTCGACCGGCTTAACCTCGGCCTCCCTGAAAAATTATCTTCATTCCCTACAAACTATAGCTATTATATCACATTGACCAGCGATACCAGAGCCAAGACATCAGCCAACCATCTACAGTTGTTATAAGTGACTTTGAGAATTGGGCTCCTGATCAGCTAACGCCTGCTCTAATGTCCACGACGACGATGTTCACATAGGTGAGAAAGGGTATGCCAGTGTTAGGTCCTGGCGTGGTTAGATCAAGGCGCTGTGGGTGGTGGTGCTGGCGGTGGTGCTGGTGTGAATGCACAGGCGGGATTAGCCTTACAGTAGCCTGTCGGCAATTGCTCTGTCTGAGCCAGCGATTTGAATGATCCTGTCTGTTCGAGAGCCCTCAAGGTACACCATGCGGTAGACGTCGTCCAATGGACAGCTCAATCCCCTCAGGTTGCCCGGGAGTGTCTCATGCTCGGCACCACAAAAAAAAAACGCGGGCACGCTGAAGGAAATGGTCCACATCACCCCCAACGTCACAGTTTACGCACATAGTTGTGGTAGTGCGGTGAATCTTGTGCATCCACAGCGGCGCATAGGCGGAGCTTGTGCGCAGGCGATACACGAGCTCTGTCGCGCGACAAGCCTCGTGTAGCACAAGGAAGGTTCAGAGGCGGCTAAAGTGCAGAAAAAGGATGCACCGCTACCTTGCGAAGTTCTCGTCCTTTGGGACAACCATTATAAAACGATTTTAGCGCCAAGCCTACACAGAAAGAAGACAACACGGGCACCGTGTTACCAGCAACAGCCAGTGAAGATGGATGATTAGGTTAGGTTAGGTTTATGGGGTTTAACGTCCCAAAGCAACTCAGGCTATGAGAGACGCCGTAGTGAAGGGCTCCGGAAATTTCGACCACCTGGAGTTCTTTAACGTGCACTGACATCGCACAGTACACGGGCCTTTAGAATTTCGCCTCCATCGAAATTCAGCCTCCGCGGCCGGGATCGAACCCGCGTCTTTCGGGTCAGCAGCCGAGCGCCGTAACCACTGAGCCACCGCGGCGGGCTGAAGATGGATGAGACCGCGCTTCTTGGGCAAGAAGGTCTATTGCCGTGTTGCCAGCAACTCCGATGTTCGTATTTTCTTCGTATTCGTATTTCCTTATGTGTAATTTTTGTGTACTATTCTGATAAGTACTTTGATTAATTATCATTGCTTTACTTTGTGTATCTTTGAATTTTGGAATGCCCTCCCTGTTACGATCCCTGACGGGACTGACAGTATCAAATAAATAAATAAAATAAACAACGTGGTGATCACTGATGCGTTCACATTTCACGTCACGTGTTCAATATGGGTCATCAGGAATACGTCTAACACAGTCTTATTACGGGTGGCGTAGTAGCTATTTGTAATAATTCAAAGTAATTAGCCATTTTAATTATTTTTATACGCTAAATACGACGAGAACATTCGCTTGGAACAGTAAAAAATTCACCAGTAGGGATAACAGGCCTATTAGGAAACCTTGACTTCACATCATCGACTTCTTCAGGTAGGCGGCCATTAAAATCTGCCCTAGCGTCAGGCGGTCTGCAACATACGCCGACCAGAACTTTCTGGAGACCTATAGCGATATTTGCCCACAACATTTCAAGTGTGGAATCGACAGGTAAGAGGGAGTGCTGTTTTGAACGGTAATCAATCGAAAACACACCTGAAAAAAATAGCTCGTAGTCCGAGATGCTTGACTTCAGCCATGTTTCTGTCCCCAGAAGATCGTCTGCATCACACGTATCAATGATGGAAAGCAAGTCTCCCAGCTTAGGCAGCAAACTAGGACAGTTAGCAGCAAGGAATAGTATTGTTCCAAGGGTTTCAAACGTCTTGGTTCTGAAAAGACTGCTGACTGTTATCTCGCCGATTCGTGACGTGATAAGGCGCGCGATATTATTAAACATGTTGAGAAGCTGTACACGTCAACATAAAAGATAATGAGCGGGGCGACGACAGGTAGAGATTCCGAACGATGACAGATAAAACAATTTAGTAAGTAGGGGTCAAAGACTAACCGCAAGTGGCTAACTCAAGGCAGAACAAAACGCGAAACAATCCTCGGCGAAACAAAGCTCACCGCAGCAGATTAAGCCAAAACTTTTAAAATCTCTAAAATCACAAAAAGTTTTTAGTGCTGCCGACGTTTATGTAGTGCTGACGACTTTTTGTTGTCCTCCGTCTCAAGTTTTAGAAAACATGTTTGATTCTTACTAAAGATCATTTTGAAATTTTTGAAACGACAGAGAAGAAATGTTCCGACCGCCACTGACAAGAAGCATAGAAAATGTTTGTGTACTTCGGATTCATGCAATCTCTACACTCTAGCGCGGAGGCTGTCAGATCCCTTGTCAATACCTGACTTCAAGCGTTGGAGCCATAGGCGTGCGCAGGGTTTAATGGGGAGCAAAGTTTAACCGCAGCGCACCCCCCCCCCCCCCCCCTCGCATCTCCCTCCCGCTAAGCCCCTACTGTCAAAACGCAGCGCGAAGATGAGGAATGGTTATGAAACATTTATTTCAATCTGATGGAATTGCAAAATATTCAAAATATTACTGAACAACTGTTTTTGCTTTCGTGTGTAACATCGGCTGAGGAAGACAGTCCTTGTGCCGCTGAGGCATCAACGTAAAAACGCGCTTCCGAAGGAATTTCCATTCTCTTTACAACGCAGAAAATCTAAGACACAACTGTGTTTTGTTAACTGCAAAAAAAAAACCTGAAAAGATTGCCTCAAAGTGACCAGGCAAGAAACAATTGTTGGAACGCAATATCAATCAATCAATCAATCAATTAATCAAATTCAATCAACATAATTCTGTTTACATCATGCAGATGTCAGGGGCGCAGACAAAAAGCTCGCCCTGGAGCTTGATTGCGCGCCTGCGGCCCCGTACAAGATTACAAATAATTAGGGGTGTGCGAATATTCGAAATTTTCGAATATATTTCGAATATTATATTTTTAGTATTCGTATTCGATTCGAAATCCAAGTATTCGTGTTCTTTCGAATATTCGACCCGACGCGAATATTCGTATCTAGCCGAATATTCATTGTGAGCACCGGCGTTCATTTCGGTCCGCAAGCCCTGTCGACAGAGACATAACAACATGGCGGCGCCCAGAGCAATGCGCATGGATGAAGGAAAATTTTTCCTTCGAATTTTTCTAAGGGCCATGCTGTAGCTAACTGCGCTGGTGAGCTTTTTTGTGGCTATACCTGCGAAGTTGCAATAGTCAGAGCTGTGCACGAAGTACCTCGCAATACGTGCCAGGTCAGTGCCAAGTCAGAGGGCATTTTCTGTGGCGGGAGGAGTCGTTTCAGCTAGAAGGGAACTACTTCTGCCTGACCATATGGAGCAGCTGGTTTTCCTTCACGACAACCTTTTATGTTCATCCCAGCAACGCGCTTTTGTGCTGATGGCAAGCTAGCATTAATCAATGCTGTCATCCTCTCTGATATTTCCACCCTTCTAAGAATAATGTTCGAGACTTTGATACTGTTTGTGCAGCCACACACACCTTTTGTGTTCATTTAATCATCGATAGTTGAACTGTGATGTTCTTGGGTGCTGAAATAAATGTTTTGTAGTGGTTAAATGCATCTATCCTTGATTATTCGATATTCGATTCGATATTCGGAATCAAGTATTCGTATTCGATTCGTATTCGAAAAATTTGATATTCGCACACCCCTACAAATAATGTTAAATATCATGTATTGGCAACAACAGAACAAACAAATTGCATTTGAGGAAAGATGAGCGACAGACAGTGTACAAGAGAAAAAAAAGACATGAAATCAATAAAAATTCAAAAATAAATAAATAGTTCATGAGACTAATTCAAGGAATTCAGTAATTATAGCAAGTAATGACTGAGCATTCGACATCCGTAATTGGTTCGTACCGGCGGAATGAAACACTCGTCGGGATTTCGTGTGGCATGAGTGTGTTCTCTGCGTTTTAGGTGAGACAAAGCTTCAGCAAATTTTGATGGTCATTACTTCCCTTATACCGCTTTATTAGGCTTATTCTACACAGTTCAGGTATTGGCGTTATGTTGAAAGAAATAAAAAGAGGCTTAGTGGTGACGTCTTGGGAAATATTATTATATGAAGCTTGTTTACGTTGGAGAGTGTTGTAGTTCCCCAGACAGTAAAACCGTACTTTAAAACAGAAGCGAACATCTAACTATAGAGAATCAGTTTTATGTGTTGTGGCAGCTTACTCAGGATGCCGACTATTCTTGATAACTTTTCAGCTGTCTTATAGATATGTATTGACCACGATAAATGCTGCTAGATAAAGACTCCTAAGAATTTTACAACAGGGACAACTTGCACTGGCACTGACCCACTGGTAAGTGAAACGTCAGTATCGGACACCGATTTATTTCTTGAGCTAAAAAGCACGGCTTTCGTTTTGTTTATGTTAATATCTAGTGAATTTATGATTTACCGGTTATTTAAAGGCGTAGGTTCCTGTTTGCTTCTTCAGTAAGAACCTTAGTGCTGCTATAGGTGAAGAATAGGCTCGTGTCATCAGCATATACATGTATTATGAAAGTTGGGCGTGGGTCAATGGAAACGATGTCGGTTATGCAAATGATGAAAAGCAATGGCCCCAATATGCTTCCCTGCGGAAGTCCTGCTGACACTAATTTTACGTCGAATAATTTATCGTTTATTATAACTTGCTGCTCAAATGTTTAGGGGAATCCCCCAAGGTGGAGTAGATTTGTAATAAGGGAGTAATTACTCATTGGCATCCACCCGAGCGCAGCCATACGGCTACAAAGAAAAGCTATACAGCTTTCTCAGAAACTTCGTAGTTAAAAAAAAATTGGTCCGAAAATTCGTCCGGACGAATTTTTCTTTAACTACGAAGTTTCTGAGAAAGCTGTATAGCTTTCCTTTGTAGCCGTATGGCTGCGCTCGGGTGGATGCCAATGAGTAATTACTCCCTTACTACAAATCTACTCCACCTTGGGGGATTCCCCTAAACATCTGACCAGCCGCCGCGGTGGCTCAGTGGTTATGGTGCTCGGCTGCTGACCCGAAAGACGCGGGTTCGATCCCGGCCGCGGCGGTTGAATTTCTTTGGAGGAGAAATTCTAGAGGCCCGTGTACTGTGCGATGTCAGTGCATGTTAAAGAACCCCAGGTGGTCGAAATTTCCGGAGCCCTCCACTACGGCGTCTCTCATAGCCTTAGTCGCTTTGGGACGTTAAACCCCATAAACCAAACCAAACCAAACATTTGACCAACACAGTTCCCACTTCGAGTTATTGATCAATTCGCTCTCGTCCTACCATAAGCTTGCCGTCCTGGTTAGCTGAATTGGTAGAGCGACTGATCCGGTGAAGCGGTGGTCCTGGGTTCGAACCCCTGACCTGGACGAATTTTTCTTTAACTACGAAGTTTCTGAGAAAGCTGTATAGCTTTCCTTTGTAGCCGTATGGCTGCGCTCGGGTGGATGCCAATAAGTAATTACTCCCTTATTATTATAACTTGCTGTTTGCGGGATGATCAATAGGACTTCAGTATGTCAAGAAAAACGCCACGGAAGCCATAGAACTTGAGTTTAGCAAGCAATGTCGAATGATTAATAAAATCAAACGCCTCTGAGTAATCTATAAATGTAGCAAGAGTTCATTGATGTTGTTCAAAAGATTTTAAGATTAGTTCTTTTTTAGTTAAAAGCGCAGTATCTGTCGGAAGGCCTGTTCTAAGCCCGTGCTGATGGGGCGTCAACCAGCTATGCTTATCGCAAAAATTCTCCATCCTTTCGCACAGTACTTCCTCTAGGCATTTTGAAAAAAGCGATAAAAATTGATATAGGGTGATAGTTTGACAAATTATTTTTCTAACCTCCTTTAAAAATGACCGTAACCCTAGCAACTTGCATGGCTTCAGGGAAAACCCCCTGCAGAAAAGCAAAGATTAAACTTGTGCTCTAAGGGGGCAAATGAGGTCGATAGAATTTTTGATGGGTTGAGATTTGAAATCATTTACATCCCGTGTGGTGCTGTTTCGGAGAACATGAAAACAGCTTTAAATTTCAGTGCGGCCCGTTGGAGACGAGGAAGCATTAGATTCGCGATTTGAGATGACTCAGGGATTCGGGATTATGTACACTCTTAACTAAGCGCACGAAGCAATTATTGAAAGCGTCCCTGTACGCCTCTATACAGTTAGGACGTAAAATACAGATAAACCGTTCGGAATACCCCTTGCACGTTTTGCAGCGGCAGCTGCCAAGCGCCCGTTCCTGGGTTTCGCGTAGTAGTAGTAGTAGTAGTAGTAGTAGTAGTAGTAGTAGTAGTAGTAGTAGTATGCTTGTCTTATAGTGTGTCGCAGTCGTCAGCGTAACCGGTAGATACGTTGCCATGGGAACCACTAAGAGTATGGTCACCGTGGATGGATGAAGGTATGACGTAAGAGGATAAATGCGCAAGACCCGTTTCACGTGCGTACGATTTTCGCCTGCGACGCTGCGAATTCTGACGGTCTGCGACAGGGGAGGGCCGTCGGTCTAGCCGCAGACAGCTTGCGATCAAATTCCGTCCGGTTGGTATTCAGTCGCCGCGTCAGCGCGTTCGCTCTGCAATTTACCGATGGGGAGCGCCGAGACGACGTGCGACATGGTGTCACGTGGGAGCTGTTGCCTCGGCGGAAGAAAAACTGTTTATTGTAATAAGTGCGTAATTACTCATTGGAAACCACCCAAGCGCAGCAATACGGCTACGGAGGAAAGCTACTCAGCTTTCTCAGAAGCTTCGTAAAGAAAAATTCGTCCTGGTCCCGGGTTCGAGCCCGGAACCGCCGCTTCAAGGGAGCAGTACTCCACCTACTATTCCACCTTGGGGTATTCCCCTGAACATATGACCAAACTGTTTATTCTAATCAAAACATAGAAATATCACCTTGCATCTAACGTACGCTCGTCATAACATCATCAACACACTCCGTGCAGCGTTTCTGTCGCGTTTAATCGTGGGTTGCCTGTGCGAACATCGAGCAACCTTGCGTGTCCCTCCGATCGAATTCGCTGGGTACGCATTGCATGTGAAAGCACTGACCGAAAATCACACTGCGGCGTCACCGACTGGGCCGAATATTTTCGTTCTAGTCGCAGCATGTGAAAGGGGTCTAACGGGTGGGTGGTTGCCACAGCAACCGTCCGGAAGGTGGTTACCGTGGTAGGAAGAGGGTCTGGCGAGAGCTGAGAAATCCCCAACCGGAGGATGATTACCTTGGAAGGAGGAAGGATGTGGTGAGAGCAGAGGAATGTAGCATGGTCCATCTGCGGCAGCTGCTGCGAAACGCGCCGCCATAGGAGAAGGCCATCGGCAGCGCTGCGCTTCTAGAACAGCGAAGGACTGGAAAGGAGACCTAGGCCAAAAGCGACTGCGAGAAAAACTAAAAGGAGCTTCCTACAACTCTACAGATTTTAGGTCGCTCTCACATTTTATATCGCAACATATCTTAAAGTATCGCGTTAACCAATCGTAACCGTCCTGTCATTTTTTTCTTTCTGCCTTTTTAGTGCGCTAACAGTTATAGACCTTTGAATCCGGCGAGGGAGTTGTCGAAACGCCTCCTTTCTGGACTGTCGGAAACCGGTTCCGCCGCTGCTTCCACCGTGCTAGTGCGAGGTGCTCACGACAGTCCAGTGAACAATAAGCAGCGCCCAGGGAGCCCTTATTGCAAAGGTTTATTGTGGCCATTCCCCGCATTTAGCCTTTGTGTGTTTGTCTGCCTTTGTCTGAAGCCTATCTTGTGGCAGGCTGCTCACCTGCCCACCGTATCAGGCGGCAGCTCATTTAATCATGAGAGGCTGCTCAGGAAGAGCAACCTGGGTCGCAAACCGACCGAAGCAATCAACCAAAGTCCCACCGATGGCAGCACCTGCCATAGAAGGGCAGTGGCACACTGCTTGCACCACTGCACCAGGAGTGGTAGGAAGACTCCCAGGGATCTATGAATGACCCATTCCGCATATATGGACATTAACCCATTGTCGCTATCCGAACAACCGCCACCCACGAACACTGGATCGGAACACCGCGGAACCGATGGGAAAACCGAACTGCTAGCGCACCTAATTCGCATTTGGCCTAACTACGCAAATCGACCGCCACTTTTTTTTTTTTTTTTTTGCTATTTGGATGGAGGCGCTCTTTCGCTAACTGAAACCGTCTTCAGCAATCTTTTCATTTAATTTTCTACTCTCTATGCATGTCGCAGCAAAGAATTATTTGCGCAAGTGGTACAGTGTAAGGACAACATCCCAGGTAGCACAAAATATTGTAGTAACCTTGTACGTATATTTGCTAGGAATGTTAAAATAACGTTGTGTGTTGTGGAAAAAAATTTAACCTAGCGTTAAAATTTGGCATAAAACGTATTTGTCGTACTGAGAACGTTTATATGACGTGACAGGTAAACCGAAATGCTAATGTTAATGTTGGACATAAAACACTGCAACTTGGTTTATGATGCATTTTTATGTTCAAAACATTTATGTAATATTGCAAATTATCATTAAAAATAAGCACAGGTGTAACATGCAAATACCAAACACATGAGGCTTAATGTACCACTAAGAATGTAAGTCAGGAAAAAAAAATTCCTTATTAAGGCGAAAGCCTTTAATGGCTCATACTGTCATGACCAAGACGTGTTAGCAAATTTGTCCGCGTTTCAGATTGGTCGAAGTGGTCGTGACGTCACTGCGCGCGAATTTTGACGAGTGTCCACCGAAATATATGAGACAGTTACTGCGCAATTTCGTTTCCTCAAATACAATTTTCGACTGGTGTCCACCAAGATATGTGAGACAGTTACTGCGTAATTTCCTTTCCTCGAATACAATTTTCATTTTCTTCATTACGGCCCCTCTTTCTCTTTCTTCTTTCACTCCACTTCCTCCCTTCCTGTACGGTGCGGTTCAGGTGTCCACCGAGATGAGAGAGAATTACAGCGCCATTTCCTTTCCTCAAAAGCGTTGCGTTCAAAGGGCAACACATCGCGCCGAACGGGTGGTGGCGTTCCGTGGACTCCCTGGCAGCGCTACAACACGCTGTCGCGTTCCACTCCTAAAGGCGAACATTAAGCGTCATTAATTGGCAGTTAATTAATGCACCAACCAAGGGCGTCCGCAGAACTTTTTCCAGGGGGGTGCACCCAATGTCTGGGGATGGGGGAGGCGGTAGGTTTGTAGTTGTTTTCTACTAGGGCATAAATAATATCCGTAATTACAAGGGGGGGCAACCGCCCCCCCTTGCCCCCCCTTCCGGACGCCCATGGCGCCAACAGAATGTGAAGTGAACAATCGTGTAGCAGAATGCAGCACTCAGGCTTTCGCCTTTCACCACTTTAGCCGCTAAAGTTCCTCGTAATTTTTTTTTAATATTGCAAGTACCTGGTCTGTTCTGAAAGTAGTAGGACTCAATTTTTTAAACAAAATTTATTCAAGAGAATAGTACAAACGATTACAATTTTTCAAGGTAGCACCCTTCCGTACCTACACGCTGCTGCCAATGAGTTTTACAGTTTTCGTACGCCTCCAGGAACGTCTGGACCGGAATGCTGCTTAGCTCCCTCGTCACGGCCTGTTGAACCACCTCTACCGATCCGTGATGTTTCCCCTCGAGCGTCGATTTTATTCTTGGGAATAGAAAAAAGTCTGGCGGAGCCAAGTCGAGGCTGTAGGGGGGCTGAGGCAGCGTTGCCGCCTTGTGCTGGGCAAAAAATCGGGGTCCTCATTCACATGATGAAGAAGATCCTACCGGTTGGCCTTTTCCTCCTCTGACAACACTCTCGGCACCAACTTCGCGCACGCTTTCCTCATGGATAAGTTTTCTGCCACGATCTCAAAAACTTAGGTTTGAGGAATGCTCAATTAAGTCATCAGCAATCATTCTGATACTCATTCTACGATCACTGTTAAGTAAATGTTTCACTCGCTACACATTTTCGTTGGTCTTGCTGGTCGAAGGGCGTCTGGTGCGGTCGTCTTCCTCCACTCTTTCCTTATTTTCTCGGAAAAGCTTGTGCCACTCAAAAAACACCTGATCTACCCATGGAAGTGTCACCGTAGGCCTCCTTAACCATGTTGTGAGTCTCTTTGCATGTTTTACCAAAATTTACTCAAAATTTGATCGCGCATCGCTGATCCAGTAAACGCTCGACGATTCTGCGTGACGAGACGTTTCGACAAGGGTTCACATGTACAAGCGACCTCCTCTCTTCAACGGCCGAGAGCCGACTGCCGATTTTCCCCAGCATTCCCAATATCCCCCTTCAACGATCCTGCACGCGCAGACCACCTCTCGTCCGCCCGTTAGCCCAGGAAAAAAAAAAAAAAACAGTCCTACTAGATACTTTCAGAACAGACCCTGTATATAGTTCAATAATGCTCGTGGAAAAATAACTTATAACAACAGAAAAACGGCACTATAACGTTAATGTAACGTTCCTGACCAACTTAAGCTGACTTCAGGCACCTAATTTAAGCACTGTTCCATGGCTAAATTTTTCCACAGTTCAGGCAATAATGGCAAATTTCAACAGAACTTTGCAATTAAAGATCTTGGCTTGTATTGGCTGTAGATTATATACGAACTGCAAATTTATTTTAGAAAACTTTGTTTATTACAGATTTGCTCATGTGTAGTATACGAGGTCTGTTAGAAAAGTATCCGACTTTATTTTTTATTTTTTTGCGAACACCTGATGGATATGAGACAAGCGCGTTTGCATCAGGCGACCTTGAACCTTCATGCGCATGCATGAATTTTTTCCCGCCTGCCGATAGCGTCAGTCGCTGGGAAGCAGCGTTTGAGTGAGGCAGTGTGCAGTGCTCTCGTCGGTTTTTTATTGCAAGGAAAATGGCGGAGTGAAAGGAGCAGCGCTACTGCAACAAATTTTGCCATAAACTTGGCGACAGCCGAGTGGAAACCATTCGAAATATTCAGACGGCTTTCGGTGAAGATGCTGTGAGCAGCGCACAGTTTAAGCAGTGTTACAATTGTTTTAAAGATGGCCGCACATCGGTGGAGAACGATCGAGCCACGCTCCAATCGGCCATCAACATGCCAAATTTATGACCATGCATTGCCGAACTGAACGCTATGGTCATGCGGGACTGTCGCGTGACTATCCGAGAAATTGAGGAAGAGGTGGACATGAGCAATTTCTCCGCACATTCCATTATCACCGAAGATTTGGCCATGGAGAGAGTTGCGGCGAAATTCGTGCCGAAGCTGCTCACGGTGGAGCAAAAGCAGCTTCGTGTTGAAGTCTCACCCCAACAAACACAAAACCTCCTCAAAATCTCCCAAAAATGACCCATCGGGACATTTGGAATCTCCCCAGGAGGTGCTCATTTTTCCCGAACACATCTAAAAAACGTCCCCACAACTAGCAATGTCCAAAAAATTGTGCGTCCCATGGAAAGCCCCAAAAGGTTAATGCTCGATTTCTCGGCTCTGGTTCAATAAAATTATTCCTCATTTTTCGTGCAGCCTGCAGGCATCCAAGCGCACATATGTGCCAAATTTCAGGTGCATACTTACGTTACAGGTGGTGTAATCCACCTTTCCACTCGTCTGAATGCGTGCTGGCTCGGCCGTTCTGCACTTATCCGTTTACGTGAAATGTCCTAGCATTTTGCACACAAAGGAAATATGAACTCAAAAAGTCACCCGATTTGGCTCATATAAGAGCAAATAGCAGCGCCATACAGAAGTAATTTCAGTTTACTAGGTGTGCTCTTAGCACGAATTGCATCCTGTCGTCCATGCCGGCGACCGCACCATACACCACCACAATCAAAATGCATTCATGTTTCAGTCAAAGAAAAACAATACAGACCGAATTGAAAGTCCGTGCCGAAAAACTTACGTTCAACGGCGCAAATCTGAATGAATACAAACAGCAGACGCAAACGTATGCACCATTTAATACACAGTGTACATAACACTACGGCGCCATGCATATGATGGCCACTTTTTTCTCCAGCCCTGAGAAATCTGCAATATGAAGCAAGTAAAACAGAATACAGGCTGAAAGTTGATGCACCTTAAACGAGCATTCTAAGGGCTTCAAAAGCAGATATGCACATGCAAAAGCAAACGTATGTAAAGAGCAACTTCGGTGACAAAAGAAAAGACGAGATGGGCGTACGCTGCAGACACGCAGTTTCAGGTCACGGATTTTCTTCAAGTTGAAACCCCCCTCACGCTTAGAGACTCGGAGCAAGCTTCAGCGACGTGTTATCAAAACAGAAAAAAAAAATATTAGTTCTACTAGGCGAAAATAAAAAAAAATGCGAAAAGGGCCTGCAGTATGCTTAAATAAATAAATTAAATAAATAATTAAAATAAACCAACATACCTTGACGACGTTGCCTACGGAAACCCAGGGATGAAATACAAGGCTGCAATTCTGAAACCATAAATTAAACGCAGGCTTCTGTCCTGCGCCTTCTCACAGCACAGCGAGCGCTCAAACTACGCGTTACACCCTCGTAACGATCCTGGGAGTTTTATTTTCTTGCGACTAAGTGTGGGGATAAGACTGCTTGGAGCCAGGCGGGAAGGTGAACGTGCTCAGGTACGTGCGATGGCGCGCTGCATCCATGGTGCGGCAGACCGCGCATGCGGCACAGTCCAGCGTGGGAGTCGAGATCAAGGCACGATTAATCCAGTGGGAGAGAGTCAATATAACCACGCGAACACTGCACAAACTATACCGCTGCGGCAGGATGGCTGCGCGGTGGCGAAGTTGGTAGAGCAGGCTAATCCATGGGCACTCGCAGAAAGAGAGTGGTGGGTCTCGGAAGGTCCTTCCCGCCTCAGACCGTAGTATAGACGGCCACGCTGCCACCACCAACGTGCTGCAGTCGTCGGAGGCGCTGAGGAATGCAGGGTGCGTGCGAGGAGTCACCTATTGCCACGAACTCCGCTGCCACGAACGCCGCCTCGAACAGCGGCATCAGTAGGGCCGTGCAGCTGCGCAAAGGACTTGCGATGCGCAGCCGCGGCATCAGTTCCAAAAGGAATGGTGTGGGCACGCCGAGGTGCGCGGGAAAACTTCCGTGAATCCGTAGCTACGAAGTCCACGACAGCCCAGTTGGCGCAGTGACGAGAGCAAGAACTGCCGCGCGCTGGGGCTTGTGCTCGAACATCTGGGGCAGCGCGAATAAGCGTGCGCAAAATGGCGTCCGTCCAGCGAGGAAGCCGGGCGAGCGACGGGAGGCCATTACCGCACTTCTGCTAGACAGCGGCGCAGCGAGGAGTGCCGATAGTCGGAGACGCCTGGAGGGACCACCACACAATTTTGAAGTTGGGCGGAAGGCTGGGAAAACGCTAGAAGACGGGAAAGATGTTGACCGCCGCTGCCGGCGGCGCGATGAAAATGCAGACCGCCGCCGCCTGCCTCCAGCATGGAGCCGACGGCCCACGTGCGAGAAACGCATGCACCGAGAGAGATGCGGGGCTAACCGCTTCCTTCGGCTGTTCTAATGAAACTGCCGTTTCATCTCTCAAAACAACGAGTGCAAGAGCAAAACCTTCTTTCCCCGCAGCTTGTGGCGCGAAGGAGAGAGAAAAGAGAGCGCTAGCAGTCGATTTTTATTTCTTGTTGAAAATCATTGGTCCCAAAACGTTATGCCCAGTTACATTTCTGGGACGAAAATGCATTAACTCGCTTTTGTTGCTGCTTAACACTCCCGAAAAAACGTTTCTAGACCTTTAGTGGGAGCACTGCCTTTTTGCTTGTGTTTCTATGTCGTGCCTCTATGGTCTGGAAACGTTTGATAAACGTTGTACTGGGACTGGGACATTCCATCCTTTTTTGGAGTTTCTGAGGAGGTTTTGTGTTTGTTGGGACAGGACATGCTGGATTCCGCAAACAGTGACCCCGACTTCATCAACATCATAATCACTAGTGACGAGTCTTGGGTGTACAGGTACGACCCGGAAACCAGATCCCAGTCGTCAGAGTGGAAGCATTCCACGTCACCAAGACTAATAAGAAGGCCCGCCAATTGTGCAGCAATGTGAAAGTGATGCTGACTGCTTTCTTTGACACCCTCTGTGTGGCAGACCACGAGTACGCACTCTACAGGGTCAAACAATGACCAAAGAGTACTACAGGGATGTCCTCCGTTGCCTACGTGATGCTGTGCGGCGCAAGAACCCGGAGCTGAGGTCAACAGGAAATTGGCGCACCCATCGCGCCAATGCTCCTGCACATTCCTCGCACTCGAATCAGATTTTTTGGTGAAAAACCAGACTCCTGTAGATCAACAGACTCCTTACTGTCCTGATATGGCCCCTGCGATTTCTGGCTGGTTCCCAAAATCAAAAGGCCATTGAAAGGAGCGCGATTTCAGACAAGGAAGAACATTATGGCTGCAACGACAGCTGAGCTAAACTCCATTCCGAAATACTTCCCACAATGGCAGCACCGCTGGGAGAAGTGTGTGGAGTCCCAAGTAGACTACTTTAAAGATGACTAGGTTTGCAACGCTCCAGTTATGCAAGTTTTTTTTCAACGGCCAAAGGTCGGATACTTTTCTAACAGACCTCGTATATATCATGAACTCGGGGTAACAACGGAGTGCATGAGTGTGGCATGCTTTTATGGTGTATTATACTGCTCTATCGCCGCCCTTGTAGCACTCTTCACGCAGAGTTCAATGCGGCTGCTGGCGTACATAACTTATTCACTGCTTCTTGGTCTGATCCCTCGAAACTGTTATTTTATTGTTTGTTATACAAATGTTTCAGTATTGTTAAGAAAACTTTATGCCAACGTTAATTCACGTCGTTTCTGTAAAGTTAGAAAAAATGACATTAAGAACGTTCGATGTATTACCGCTTGAGTAGAACAAAGAAATATAACTTTATTCTAGCGTTTAGGTGCTACCTGGGATACCATTTTAACAAGGGCATATGCCCTGTCGACCTGTTCATTTCGCCTCCGGGGAGCGCGAGCACGTGCGCGCGGTTTGTGCACGAAACTAAAACGCCAACGCTAAAGAATGAGGTTGGAAGCGCCCTTGTAAAGAGCGCGCTTAGTACGCGCGATCGTCCGTGCGGTATTGTGCGCTTATGTGGCGGGCCTACCTGATCGCTTGTTAGCGATAACAGGCACGGCCGACGTCCGAATCGATGGAGCCGGCGCGCACCACTCCAGAGCCCTCTGGCACGGAGTCCGATAACTACAAGCGAGCCAGCGGAGCCGACGCAGCAGCGGTCGAGGCTGGCCAGCCGCGTAGTAGAACCGCCGCTGTGCGCGGAAAAAGGGGTTTCGTCCGGTGTAGCTGAGCCCGTTTTTCTTTTCTTTCGCAGCCTTTTTTCTCACTCGAACCGGTACGTGCCACTGGCCAGTCGAAACTATTGCGCGTAGTTGAGGCGACAGCGAGATTTGGAGAACCGCGCCGACGAGCTCCTATGTGAAGGGTAGCGAGTCGGTGCGCTCAGCTCATCGCATCCGCCGCTTTGATCCGGTGTTGGTGAGGTTGCGAAAGCTTTAGGCCTAAACTTGCAGCCGATCGGCGCTAGGAAGGAGCAATGCATACTGACAAGAAGGCGTGGCTCTGGGTAGTTGTTTTGGCGTCCCTTCTTTGCACGGCGTATTCAGCTACCATCAAGGACAAGTCTAAAGACTCCGAGGAGTGGGACTTCGAGTTCGAAGAGCACTCTCGAGATGAGGTAAGCAGTGCAGAGAGCCGCGCTAGCCTGCTCCTGCGCTTCATTTTCGTGATCCAGTTGTGTTATTTTTATTTATTTCATCCGAGCTATTTTAGTGCGCCGACTGCGCCATTAATTCTCCTGTTAAGTGCGAATAGAATTGTGCGCAGGAGTTTAGGTTAGACTGATGAATATTACTCCGGTAGTGTAACGAAAGAATCCTGCTTGTCACCTTCCTCACGCGCTGTAAGAGGAAATTATGATAAATGCCACCGATAACAAACGAGCGTTTGTTATCGGTGGTATTCCTTCTCCTGTATTGCCTATTTATGGTAAATCAAAACGAGACGGTGCTATATCTTCACAGAGGTTTGTCAGTCGCTAACGAGCCAAGTTAACAGCCTAATCTCGGAAAGTCGAAGCAAATTACATGCTTCTTTCCTGATGCTTTGCCATGGGCTTCATGGTTCAATAGGTGAACTGTGGACCACCCGCAGTCATTGCGGCTATTCACTTTGAGGATTTGACGCGATTCGCTGCGCAATGCGAGGCGCTTGGATACAGCGCTCTGTTTGCCGGGAGCGTTTATGTGGGGTGTGTCAGGTGCGGACGAGGTCACGATCGAACGTTCCGCTTCACGGGCTGTGTGTGCTAGAGGAGATCAGAGTTAGCGTTAATCTGTACGCCTTATTGCTTGTCCCCTGCAGTCTTCCACGCAAAAGGATTCCATGAAAGATCTCAAGGCGACGTATAATGCTTGGTCCTTCGCCGACGGTAAGTATTTAACGATCACTTCACCGAGGTGGCGCGGCGCGATCCAAGTTAGAAGAATTACATTTGCAGTTGTTAGAAAATTTTAGGCCATGGTGCAGGCTTCAAACTAACTTTACGGTTACTTTTGGATGTGCGTCTTTCTTCCTGTTGCTAATTTTAACTCCTCTTAATGCCCCAGCCGACCTTTGCCGCACTGTCCAGTGCAAACCGACCCAGGAGTGCCTGATTCAAGATGAAAACACAGCAATCTGTGTCAGTGCGAAGAAGGTCAAGAAGATGAAGTAAGATGCTTCTTTTTCTTTTCTGCATTCATTTGCAAGACATGTATGCTTGCCTTACATATTTTGTGTGGAGTTTTGTTTTGCTTTTCGGCACCACCTTGTCTCCATGCAAAAGTGTATGCACAGCACCCTAAACTGTCATTGCCACTTCTCAGTATTTTATCAGTGATTTGCACATAATCATTTGTTTTGGTTTATGGCTTATGGGAGTGTAACGTCCCTAGGCAACTCAGGCTATGAGGGATGCCGTAGTGAAGGGCTCCAGAAATTTCAACCACTTGGGGTTCTTTAACATGTACTGACATCGCACAGTACACAGGCCTCTAGAATTTCGCCTCCATCGAAATTTGACCTTCGCGGCCTGGATGTCTTTTGGGTCAGCAGCTGAGCGCCATAACCACTGAGCCGCCGCGACGGCTCACATTATCACTTGTACTCCCCTGAAATTGTCAAAGCGTACTAGAAAGTGCTAATGAAGTCACCTGTAATATTTATTGGTCAAAATAGGAAGACTATGGAACCATGAACAACAATGTATATTACAGAATGTATATTACACACTGCATATTACACAACAGTGTATATTAGTTGCTTTTCGTTTTGGCTTGCCAGATGCTGAAAAGTAATGAACTGTTTGAGGACAAGCACTATATTCCTTCTAAAAATGTGATGTACTGAGGTATCATGTCTACTTCTATTAAATGCTTGAGCTGAATTTGTTACAAGCATTTGTTCCTTCAGTTCTTCATTTTTCTGTGCATGTGTGTCATCAATCATGCTGTTCAGATGTCATCTTTTCGACCACAGAAATGCAACATTTGTGTGCGACGGGCATAGAATGCATGATTGAAAGTGTATTGTTAAGGGAAAGTGAGCAGCATTTGCATCACTTGTGCTTAAACTGAAAGCCATGATTGAGTGTGAATGCACGTTTGCTGGTTTATTTTGTAGATATTCTAGGAGCCTACTAGATCAACAAAAGCTACAAATGCAGAGCTATGAAAGGTGCTTAGTAAATGTGGTGGACTGAAACAGAAATGTTTTTATTTTTTTTGCTGGACATGCAGCTCTGGCTTTGTTGGTTACCAGTAGGAATAAATATATTAAAGAGCCACAGCAGCAAGTGGAGACTGCTGCTTATGCTAATATTGCAGTGAAAGCAAAGTGGATCAGGTATAGAAAAGGTTTGCATTCTGTTGCATAATTCTGTAGTATCCATGAAATGGGCAGGAATAAAAACATTTGCATGTTAAACAAGGTTGGGCAAGTCAAGCATGGTCCATTAATGGCACATTAGCAGGATGTAAGCGATCAGAAGCCATAGTAATGTCACAGACCATTCTGCTGTGCAGTTCTCCCTTGTCAAGCTAGGCAATGAGCTCGATATTCTATAATGGTAGTGCATGGTTAAATTTTTTGCAGAAAAAGTGCCTTTTAATGGTCAGCTTTCAGCGATTAACAAGAAATGAAAAGGTATGACAAAGTTTAGAGCAGATGCAGTGTGAAAAAAAAATCATTTTATAATATTCTGTCCTGTGATAACAGAAATTCTAAGGTTCATGGTAAAGCAGGTCTAATGTGCTCTTTTAGATTTTGTGTTATTGCCAAAGAATGATGGAGTATGGTAGACACATCATCTATTGCGTTTTTACATTGATTCTAACTTTTTGATAGCGCTAAGAAATCGTTTCTTGAAGCTGTTAATGAGGAAATGGCCGAAGAGAGGCTTCTTGAAATATATTTTGTATCTTAGTTAGTTTTCAGATTGTGCTGTTTAGTTTTTTGTTTTCATGTAGAAGAGCAGGCCTGAGTCGGATGTTATCACACCTTTTAGCCTGCTCCTCCTTGGTTGGAATGTGTGGTGTAAACCAGAATAAATAAAAAGTTCATTTCTGGACTTTTTTGAGGAGGGAGAGAGAAGGTCAGATGTGAGGAAGGGTGGAAGGATAGCCAGAGGAATGTACCCCTGCTTTACATTGTGGTATAGAAAGGACAGAAAAATGGAGAGAATGGAATTGAGAGGTGCTGATGGTATAATACAATGAGAAACACTCACACGCAGTATGATTTAACTCTGCAGCGTTGGAGGCTTTATGATCTGTAGTTTCACATTACTGTCTTGCCCTACGTGAAATATTAAGAAAAATAAATGTGACATGCATATTGGCTTTTGTTTGCTAGCAGTTGAGGTGAAGAAGTCATTGTCAGTAGCTGCATAAAGCTGTGTTAATCTGTGGTTGAAGTTGCACAATAAAGCTGTGAAGGCAGTCCATGTGGAGCATTGATAAACAACAACAAAAAAATGCTAAACATACATAACAGTCAAATATTAAGGCAACATAAATATTAAACATTTTCATTCTCCTAGGAAGCTATATATGGCTTTAGATGCTTATAGTTTCAAAGAAAAGAATATCTTTTAAAAAGTTGCTTCTTTGCTACATGTCCATTTATGAGCCAGCTTAATGGAACACTGAAGTGAATTTTTGTTATGACTGTGTCTTGTAGAAAAATGTATGATTATTTCATCATTAGACTACGGTCCAGGTCTGTCACTTGTTTTAAGAAACAGAGAAAAGTGTTGGTAATGCCATTGCAGCTGCATGAACTTCTTCTATGATGCAACTATAGACACATCTCATTTTTGTAATGTTGGCTTGAGTATAGTCGTGCCTTGTTAGTATAGATACTGTGGTTCCCGAAAAAAAGTGGCCATAAAGTGTGTTGTCCGTAATAATGAGTCATGAAGAAAAAATATTCTAAAAAAAAAAGCTCTGAAAGTCAGGTAACCTTGGAAGCTCCAGGTACATTATTTAGGTTGCCATTATCTCTAAAATCTTGTGGTGCAGGTTTTAGCATGCTTGAAGTGCCTAATGGTCCATGAGGAGCCATGAAGTATGAAGTCCATGAAGTATTTCCTACTGCGATTGTTCACATCCCAAGAACTTTGTTCTCACTCAGCTGACAGCTGGTTAATTTAGTTTTCAACGTGCCTGCAGGCAGAATTTTTCTCGCAGCCGTTTATGCAATACGACAAATAATAGGGCGCGTTGACTGGGTACTTTGCCACTGTAAAGCATGAAACCACACACAATCTAAAAGGCCATTACCATGATGTTTGCACTTTCGCACTGCCTTGCACTGCCTTTCGCTGGTGTTCTGCGCTCAAAATACAAGGGGTGGGACATCTGGGGAGGCACTCTGCATTTTGTTCTCAATGCTGTCCATATTAACTAGGTGTAAATGCATTCAAACCTTTGGTCTCCAGATAAATGGTACATAATTCGAGTCGTCCATATTAATGGGGATCGTATTAAGAGGGCATTGATATATGTTTAACCAGATGCCCATGCTGTTAACTGCGCTAAGAGTAACAACATCAAGCTGTACAGGTCATTTATCAGAATACAACTGCCTTGAATTCGCTTGTCAGGGTTTCTATGGTGATGACACAACTTGCGTTAACGCACACCACTTGCTTTGGACGTTTTGCCAGTGATAGAGGCAACATCATTACCTCAGCTGCCCACTAAACATGCAAAAGGTGAGTTTTCACAGTGCCTTCCCACCGCAAAATTTCTCTGAAGTGCCCTTCATAGGCGTTGTAGCCAGCGGTGGTCACGCTTGAAGCATCGACCCAACTCGATACTGGTGAGACCTGCTGGGGAGTGACGAATGAATGATGTCTCTCGGGGAGACATTGGGAATATACACTACCACACCACCAGACAATAGCTGCGCTAGGTCTTTTCAACATTGTGGTGAGCTTATATACATTACCATTTTTTTTTATCTACTGAATGCAAGCATCAATTTAGCTGAGTTTTTTACAGAGTATTCTTTCATGTAAAGGTAGGTAGGGAGTGTGTAGGTAAATGCTGAGTTTAAAGTAGCACAAGCAAAGAGATCTAGAAGAAAGGACAACAGGAGGGCTATATCCGCAACTGAATTTCTGATGCGAAAATAGCACAAACAGAAGCTTGAAGCCAACCATGTAGCTGCAGCAGCTTCGTCAAGGCCAGACACTACAAAAAAGGCAACATTTCAGCGCATGAAAGCATCATTTAACTCCGGCAATAAAAAAGTCTCATTCCTGGTGGGAAACGCTGAATGGTAGTTCATGCCTGTATTACCACTTTCTACAATGGAATGGGTTCCATTATCTCATGTGGGAGTCTCTCATAGCCTTAGTCGCTTCGGGATGTTAAACCCCATAAACCAAACCATTATCTCATGTGTGTTGAGATTTCATATGACTGTTATTATCAGGGTTGGCAAAGTGCAGATACCCATGTAAGTATAGCTATGCCTTGAGTATTGCTTTGAAGCACGCATAGCTTAAAAGCTGAAGTGGTTTTTTGGGAATTCAAGGTTATTCAAGATGGAATTCTTTTAGCACAACATCCAAAGGTGGTAAGACAGGCGCTTTATGTGTTGCACTAAAAAGAATTCCGCCTTGAAAACGAACCAACTTGCCCCCAAGCAAACGCTGCTGAGGTTATTCAAGAATTCGAATCTACGAAGGTTCTAGGTAAAGCATGCAAAGTATTTTTGCACTGACATTTAAAATGGTGACATAATCTTCAATTAAAACCACGGCCATGTTCAGGCTTCTCACTGCGTTGGAGAAGTGCAGGGAAACTCATAGTGACATCATTGTTGCCTAAATTTCGGATGTCCACTGCCTTCACCTGCATGCTGCTGTGCATCATCCGATGGCGCCAAACATTGCTTCATGAGCTTCACCTTGGATAGCTTTGGTTTTCTTCCATGAAAAAAAAAATGTTTCTTGGTCGCAAACATAGCGCCGTTGTATGTGATATCGTTATCGGGGCCTCTGCCTGTCACTGCACTGCAAAAAAGCCTGAACTCTTGCCGCCACTTTATTCGGCGATTACGCTACCATTTCAAATGCTAGTGCAAAACGATTTTGCAGGCTTTACCTGCATGTTTCACTCATACAGCGCTTTTAAACTCATTGAATTCTAAAACCTCTTCAGTTGCCCTTTAAGGAACAGCTCCCAAGGCCCAGTCTGGAAAACCTGTGTCCATCAATTTCCATAATTTTGAGACATGAAGCTGGTGCAGATAGCATTGGCTACATGGTATTGTAAGAGAAGACTTTATGCAGGATATTGTAGTTGCAGTGATGTTGTGTTAATTATTTAATGGCAGCTGTTTACATTGCAAGTGCTATGCGTGGGAATAAGCTGCCTTTCAGACCACCATTAGTAGTAGTGCTTTTTTTTACAAAATCGCTGTAGGTGATATGATCATGTATTGGCTGCGTGCTTTTATTGCTCTGTTTGACTTCCAGTGGGCATGACATGGTTGCGTAGGTGTGTGCCTGTAGAGGTGTGTGTGTGTGTGTGGATTTGCATTTACACCCCTGCGCAAAAGTGGAGAGACCACGTGAACTGACAGAATTGCATGCCAGCGCTTTCTCCCAGTGCAGCGCCTGTTTTCAAGATACGCATAGGGTGCATGACCAAATATGTTAGCCTATCTGCCTACGCACTTGTGTCAGGCACGCATGCCTTTGTACAAAAAAATCGCAATCACCGCCATTCATGTGGTTTGTCCACTTTTGCGCACAATTGTACATAGATGTGCATGTATCCTATTAAATGATTCAGATTGAGCAGTTGCCAACAGACCACTGTAAAACTAATTCTGCCTGCACAAAAACACCACCACCACCATCTTTAAATTGTAGTGCTATATTGAAAGTGGTTGTGCTTGACCATGAAAGCATTGTTGAATGCTCCCAGCAGAGCACTGTGGGCAGACTAAGAAACTTCAGTGCAGTTTCATGTATCCTCTTTGCTGGATCATACGTTGGTTAGGGGTTGTGTAGTGTGTAACTCTCTCGGTGCATGGTTTCACTGAGCATGTGCATGTGGAGTACGACTGCAGCAGCATGTTTAGGAGTTGAAATGCTAATGTGCATCATTTCCTTGTCAGCCCTAGCTTTCAAATTCTGCTGCTGTTTGTTCTATTTTTTCACTGTTAGCATTGTATTTATTTACCTGTCGCAGTGGCTAAGTGGTTAGGGCCCTCGGCTACCGAGACAGAGGACCCAGATTCACTCTCTACTGCGGCAGCTGCATTTCGATGGAGGTGAAACGCAAAAGGCGGCTATGTGCAATGCGATATTGGTGCACGTTAAGAGCACCATGTGGTCTAAATTAACCCGGCGCCCTCCACTATGGTGTCTCATAGCTCATGTTTGGCTTCAGGACGTTAAACCCACAATTTACAATATTAAAGGATGGTATTAAATGGCCGCAGGGCCAGTCAGGCACTGAAGACCCAATTGGTTGTGTGTATATGGTTTTCTTTGTTTAATGCATAGGTGCCTGATGGCACAGATATGCATAGGTGTCTCCTCAGTGCATACACAAAGGCTATGGTAACCATTGTGGTTAGGCAGGCTGCCAACGACAGTGACAAGTATATATCATTGACTGTCACTACGCACGTGATGCTGTTGTGTGTGTGAAACAGGGATCAAGAGAGTCAGCAGCAAAAGCATGCAAACATTCATTCCAGGCTGCACATCCCTCCCTGGATAAGTTTCCTGAGATCTTTGTGAGCCTCTGAAATCCTGCGTACTGCCCTCACTTAATGTTATTCCCCCATGTGAAAATTTTCATTAGAAAGAAATGTTTGCTTTCAGTCTTCACTTTTCTTCTGTACATGTGGCCTTAATCATTTGCAATTAGTGTGGCTTGCGGTGGTTTCCTTACTTTCATGCTTTGTTGCACACACATCATTTGAAAACAAAATCTATGCATATGAGTTTATAAAATAAAGTATGGACAGTTGCATAATCATTCATGGTCCCATCCATGGAGGTGTGTTGAAGTTTTTCAGTCAGTCAACAACAGAGATCTTAGAATCAAGGATTCATGGTTAAGACAGCTGTACTGGTGGTGGATATGGCATTTAGTATGTTTTGTACTTCTAAGTCCACCAGTTGCATTGTTATAATCTGTGCCTCTTTAAATGCTTTTGTGAGATACTGCACATGAACTGTTGTTTGCTCCTTTGGTACAAAGTAGTTCTGGCACACTACTGAAATGAAACTAAAAGAAGCAGTCAGTTTAGAAAGAGGTAAAGGAGTTGTTCAGTGCCAGGTCAGTGCTAGTTGGCTTGGTAGATATAGAAGAAACTAATCTTACGAGCATGTAACTGAAAGGTAGCAACGTGAGTGAGTCAGTAGTCTGCTGCCTATAATGGAGCTCACTCCATTGGTCTCACACGCAGTTTGTTAAAGGCTCTGTCACATTTTGTGTTAAGCGCTGAATTTCCAGCTAATGTGAAGCCATAACCTTCACTAGTGATTTATTTAGAATGCATCCACTGGGTCATACTTGTGCGAAATACGAAGGACATTGTTGATGTATCCTGTCTCCATTGACTGCCTGACAAAGCTAGTGCCACAGGGGAACAACATTTCTGGACTGTGCTGGCCACGGTGCTCACTCATGCTGCCAACCACCTCTGTACATGCCCTTAATTCTTGCACTGATTGCACAGTGACTTTCAGTTTTTCTTTGTGACTCAGCTGGCGAAGTTCAGAAAACATGGCTCAGCCGACTCACCAGCAATATATATTTTCCACCACTTTCTGCATTTAAAAAATGGCATGGTCTCCCCAGAGGCGTACCTGGGGAGACCATCCATGGCCTCTAGCACATTTTGCATTTGGAATAGCTTTGTGTGTGTCCTTTATTTTTGCTGAACTCCTGTCTGTCTGTTATGTCTTTAGCAAAAGCACAGAACTCCATTCATGTACAATCATGTTGGCAGGTTGTTTTTAATTGAAAACATCACGTTTTGTGATTTGCTTTGATCTTGTGGGTAATGTGGTATAATCAAATCCTGCTTTGTTTATGCCACAAACACTCGTTAGTTTCTTGCTCTGCAAAAGCTACACTTCACCACAGTTTACTGATATGCTGATCTAGATGTGGCAGAGTAACCCCACATGTGAGAATGGAAGCAGGGATGCTCTGCTGTTTGAGGGAATCTCTCATGATGTGCATACTAACAGATTTCTATGTGTGTGCCATTTCTTGTCTTGTGCTGTAGGAAGGCCTCGCTGTCTGGCAGCTGGGGCAGCTACGACAGACAACAGAGCACAGCTATGCCACCTACCACGACTGCAGCTGGCGCTGATAGTACTGCTGCAGTGAGCAGCACAGCCAAGCCATGGAGCAGTGCAGAGGCAGAAGACGATGATGACGATGATGACCAGTACCTGGAAGATGACAGCAGCCAGGAGATGGAACGGTGCCCACCATGCCCCGTGTTCAAAGCGGACTATGTGTGTGGCACGGACAACCAGACTTATTCGTCTGAGTGTCGGCTGCAGTACCACAACTGCCGCCAGCGTACCTCAGTGCAGGTCTCCTGCAAGGGATTCTGCCCGTGCAAAGGTATGCTTTGCTAGTGCTTCTTTGGCTGGTCATCTGCTCGCACTGGTAGGTGTTCCCATTCGTGAGAATTAATCAGGCAGTCTATGCAATTTGGAAAGCTTTAACTGGTTTATAGTGGTTTTTTTTTTTTTTTAGAAATGCAGTGTTTCATCAGTGGCTTGCAACGCTCAGTGCGATTGAGCCTTGTAGGGAATAAGCCTGCATTGTTATAATTCCGGTCAGAGCTGCTTAAGGGCATTTAAAAGGGATTCAATAATTTAAGCTATGCATTGTCTGCAGGTGCTGTTCACAAAAATTATAACTTGTATTTGTTTTTCATATGAATGCTAATATTTGCTCAACAACTTCTGCCACTTAAGCCTGATGGTTTGTTATTTTGTGTGTTCAAGGCTGTCACAATTGTCACGGTGTGAGGTAGTCACCCTTCCTCAGTTTCTTTGCAGTCCTTTTGCTTATTACCTGTATATTCTCTCTACACTTGGTGCAATGTAAACATTGCAATATCCGCAGTGGCATTGTTGTGTGCGAGCACTGCACCATTCACTTTTAATGTGAAAGAGAATTTAACATTGAAGCCCCAGTTAAGTTGCCATTCATTTGGTTTGCATGTTCATATCGTGGCAATAAATTTTGCAGTTTTTTAGGTAGGGGCATTATCAGTTGGATGATTTTTCTTGAGCTGAAGCCATAGGTATTAATTTCTGTCTGTAATATAGTTATTTTTATCTCCAGTGCTTCTGTTTTGCTTGGATTCTTAATTAGCTTGTAAAGTGCGGTTGCTTATTAAGTTTTATTCAGAGGCGAAAGTGTGCACCAATCCAGCATGTTTCTTCTCAAGCACCTTCTCAAGACCACTCCACATAATTTTGAGAAACTGAATCAGAAGATGGTCTTTTTTTAAATACTTTTTGGACACCTGCTATAATAAAAATGGCCGCACTTATGTGTATCTGGGATGTGAAACTTTGTTTCGAAAGTCCGAGCTCTGGTAAGCAGAGGATAGCTATGTGTGGTAAAGATTCTTTGATGTCAGCTGCATATATTGCTCAGGTCATTCATCAGGTTTACAGTTCTGTGTTGTGAAGGTGTAGTTTGCGCAACCAAGGGACGAACCACGAAGACAGACACTGAGACACTGTGTCTCAGTGTCTGTCTTCGTGGTTCGTCCCTTGGTTGCGCAAACTACACCTTCACAACATCATGTACCAACTAGGCCCAACCCAAGTTTTATTACAGTTCTGTGCCTTGTTGAGGTTGTAACAAAGTGGCAAATGCCACTGCTGGTTATCTTTTGCCATTACATTATTACCTGGGGCGTATTTAATCTCAAGGTCATAGTTATTACTTGATTACCTCGCATATATTTTGAGGAAACAACATCTTTTTTCTTTGAAAATTAGTCGTCCTAGCAGAAGGGTCTTAATTCAGTATTCAGAGTGTTTAAGCTATTCAGCACGTGTCTGTAAATTCTAATGCTGCCAGTCAGAAGACTTTAGCAAGAGCTGGTCTATTGGCTAAAAGTACTCATGCATAGTTTAAACGTTCACAAAATGGTGGATTCACTCTGAATGATTTAGCCAGCATTACGCTGAAAGTATATGCAGTTTCCATGCAGTTTCCATCATTAACTGGTCTAGCTGAAACAAAATCCAGTACTATGCAGAGCAATTTACAATGCAGAGCTTCTTTCGTGGCATATATATGTCATAGCTATAGAGAAGTATTTGCATTTAAGCCATTTAAGCCATCATCTGTACGTTGAAATGAACACAGGTTTTGAGCACTGCGGTGGTGTGCTAGTTTTGGGATTGTCAGATTGTGCACTTCCCTATCAATGTGTATCCTGAGTTGAGTTAATTTTGTGTCATGGCACCTTTGTGGTCACTTTAGCCTAGCGTGAAAAATGACTGAAAAAGCTCCCTGTCAGTTGGGGAGGTTCTTGTGTTGTATTTGTGTTTTGTTTACACGTGTTTGCATTTTGTTGATGAGCTTTGGCTTGAGACCTATTGCATGCACTCTTCCTGAGAGAGCAAACTGTTGACTGTCCATCCAGCACAAATCAACATGCTGTACTTTCCATTTCATAGCACTAGTGAATGGGCAGTGCTATCTTTGTTCACAATGTTTTCGGCAGCTGCCAGTCTACTGGCCCACCTCAAAACAGCTCTTCAGCACTTACAGTGAAGCATGAGCTTGCAGACCAGATGACAGTTCTTTTAAAAGCCTCACAGCTTATATTAGTACTACAAAAAAACTTGATTACTGCCTGGTTATGTATGGCTACATCTGGCTGTCTTGGATCAGCCTGTATGCACCAATGAAAATCGTTTTGTGCACTACTACCTCTTTGTTTTGTTTTTTTACATTCTGCTGAATACATTTGTGCTAGTATGCAATAATATTTATTGTAAAGCTGTGCAGAGCTGTGCTTGGGCAGAGTATTGCATGAGCACTTCAGCTTTCAGCACTCTTTCCTTTTGGCATATGCGGGAAGTACAAAGTTCGATCCCTAGCTCCACCGGGTACCGATCGGTTTCCAATGTGTAGAAGCTTTCCCTCGGCCTGGTGCTCAGCATCTCTGGGGTGAAATGCTTGGAAAATGGGTCCTTGACCCCACCTTGTATAAAGAAAAAAAAATGCCTTGTGCCGTGGTGCTGTTTGGCCGAAGCTGCCCTTGTGCCAATAAAATTCATCATCATCATAATCTTTTAGCCTCAAGGGAAAGAACATACATGAATCTCTAAAAATTAAAAACGGGAAAGGATATAAATGAATCTCTAAAAATTAAAACTGCTCTAAGGAGTGGCGGACCACATAACGTTAATTCAGCGGAACAGCTCTTTAATGGGTACTCACTGTAAAAGTGTGATGTCGCAGTGACGCAAGAAGTTATTGCTTGAAAAGCTTCCACTTCGGTTCAACAGCTGCTGCAGGCATTCAATCGCACTGGCCTGCTAAAGTTGTTATTCTTGACTTTCTCCCTATTGTTGTTCTTTCATCTCATTTTCCTCATTATTGTAACCTAGTACAACCATCAGAGAAAGGTGTACATGGCAAAAAGCAGCCCCATGTAGTGATAGCTACTAGTGAAAGAGATTAAGCTGTAAATAGCCTTGTTGCATTGCTGCCAACCAGTAGCTGCAAGGACAATTTCCTCTACTGCACATGCAGTAATGGAAAACTCTGCATGCACATGCAGCAGTGCTTGGCACCACAAATTCTTGCAGCCTGCATTGGCTGAGAGGGCACTACCTGTGGCAACGCATCTGGTAGCTTGCACAAACTGCTGTTTCTAGGGAGCCTATAAGGTTGCACCTTAGTATAAGACATGCCATTTCACATTGGGGCATGCAAAACATGCATTCTTGATTTAACATACTTTCGTGTGTGGTCAGAGAGGTGTCCTACATTAGCCATGGTGTTATGCATCTCTGGTAGTAATGGGCACTGTTGTTTGCATTTGTATAGAAAATTTTAATGCGTCCCTGATTTGGTCCATGGCCCTCTTAATGAGAAATAAAAAAAAAAAAGAAGTGTCCATGTGTCTGAACATGCATACTTGCTCTGTCTCTAGAAAATGCTGCCAAATTCATCTGCTAAAGCACTTGCAAATGAAAAGAAAGGGAAGAAAGCAATGGGGAGGGTTTGCAGGTTGGATTCTTTGCATGTCCTCAGCACAGCTTCCTTACAGAGGTGCAGTGAGGCCAGCTTTCTGGTACCACCTCCCTGTTTATTACTGTGAAAAGGCACTCCAAGGTGGTGCCAGTGTTGTGTTATAGTAACGCTGGCATTTAGAAAAGAACTCTGAGCTTTTGCCCTTCTGTGGGACAAAGAAGCAGCAGTGATAGCTGTATTGTGCAACCACTCCGTGAGAGCACACACCCTGAGGCCACTGCCCAGCATGCTTACTAAGTTCTTACCATAGAGCACATCCTCTGTAGTGCAACGTCCTCATTGGCCACCAAGTGAACGCAGGAGTTTTGAAATCGGCCACTGCAAGACCAATGTGGGTGGGTTCACCTGAGTCACCTGACCACACAGGGCAGATCCCCGATAGTGCCCATGCTCCTGCTCATGTGAATAACTTTTTCATTGCCCAGTGAGTGAACAAGAGAGTTTATGGTTATGACATGTGACACCAAAGCTATTTACCCTGAAAAAAGTTTTATATACAATCATGGACAAAAGATTGCGGGATACCGAGTTGTGGAAATTGATTTCTGCTTTGCCTTGCTAGTCGGTCATATGGTATTTTTCCAGGGGATACAGCACACACGTCGTCTCATTATTCAACGCTTTTCATTATCCTACGTTCTCCAACTGCACAGAAAGAAATCTTTTTGCACCCGGAAACTTTTGCCCATGACTCTACAGCCACCAGTGTAAAAAAGAAAGGACAAAGTACACATAACTGTCACCATTGTGTAAAATACGGGGCGATTTTTTTTTAACGTTTACAGATTTTCACTTTAAAAACTTTGAATGATACCTCGGTGCAATCTATGTAGATGGATTGTACAGCAAAGTGGACATTGTGTACCTAATATGAATCAATAATTAGACAATTAACTAAAATGAACTATTCATCTTTTTTATTCTTGATTTTAGGGTCAAGGTTATACTGTGAAATTGAAGCCATCAATATCGAAGGCAGGGGCTATTTTTTTTAATTCCCCTAATCGCCAGTGTGGTTGGAAATATCGAACATTATAAATACACATTTGAATGCTCATTGAGTTGGCTTTCCAGCATTGCATATTTATAAATTGGTGTCACCCTCATTTTTTATGCGTCAGACACAGACATCATTGGCGTATTTGATGATAAAGAAGTTAGCTTGAAATGAGCAATGATACCACACGTAATGACACCATTTTATAAATGCGCATTATGGAAAAGTCAACTCAGTGAGCTTACAAATGCTTATTTTTGGCATTCAATATTTCGAACCACTTTGCCGATTCAACAATTTCTAAAACTGGGCTCACCTTCGATTCTGACGGCCTTCAATTTTGCAATATAATCTTGCTCCTAAAGTCCAAAAGAAAAAAATTGACTTGTTAATTTTAGTTATTAATCATCTGAATATTGATTCATATCCGGTATATAATGTCCGTCTTGCTGTACAATCCACCTACACAGACTGCAACGATGTATCTCTCGCAGTTTTTAAAAGCACAAATCTGTAAACATAAAAAAAAAAAATATTGCCAGTTACATTGAGATTAAGGATATAGCCTATTTTTGCACTCAAGATATAATGGATATTAATCAGATGATGTCGCACCAGCACTGTTCAAAAATTGGCTGGCATACTCATAGAGTATTGTGTTCACGACGTAAGGGTAAAAACATTAATGCCAGTAACGTGACCCTGAGAACAACTTCATCTAGTTTTTCTTCCGAGTAAAAAACGATTCTGTGGCTCTTTCTGGATATGTTGACATTTTACTGGCAGCAAAAGACTTATTTTTAACTGCGAAAATTAGGTTTAAAAGCTTTCCCACTACTCAGTTAGCGCTCGTGACATGAAGGCCAAAAAAAAGGGGGGGGGGGCTGTGATCACCGCCTTGTGATGGATGGCCATGTAGCCTACCTCAAGCAGCTGCACGCAAAAAACTCTCTCAGCACTTGCCGGTGTGTGTGGAAATGGCCAGTGATGACGATACCTGGACTCATTTCTGGGTGTTTTCTAGCTTATAAAAGCTCTGTTTTCGGTGAGAGTAGTCATTGTATCGTTAGGACATAGAACCTATCAGTGCAAGTTAACTTCAGTTAGTCCTCGATGTCTCTTTAATGTGCAGTCAGTGATTTTATTTGCTGAAATCATTAACCCCGTAGCAGACTTTGACGAGTCCCACTCATAATGTCTTTTCTGGTGCTCTTTGTACGGTTTAAGATGACTAGGGCTAGTCCAGTGGTGTTTTTTTTAGTTTTGCCAACAGATACATGTGTATTGAACAGTTCAGCTACAGTTGTTTTTTTTCTTCTCCTGAACTGCAAACCTTTTCACTGCACAAAAGAACATGGCAGAACATGAGAGCGGTAATGTCACAGATTGCAGTGACGGCAACATTCTGAATATCTTTTGTTTCTTGAGAGAAAAATATGATGATAGTGATGACCTTTTTGACTGCATTAGAAGATGAAGAAGGAGGATACTGTCCTAAGAGGGTCGGTAATGGGAAGCATGTCTGGAAGCTAATATGCACTTGGTGAAGGTGGTGCTAGAAAGCCATATGTGTAGTTTCCTGCATTGAGCGCTGGTGCACTTGTGTCAAACTAAAGTAGCAGAATTTGAATGTTCATTGTCGCAGTATGTACAGGAAGAATCTTTCCTTTCTGTTTTGTTGTTACTTTGCGGTGCATGCCTTTTCATGGAACAGAAATGTGCCAGGCAAAGATTGTTGTATTGAAAAAAAATTTATTACAGTGTTTTTGTGCTTTAGATGAAGCATATTACCATTGTCTATTATAAAAAAAAAATGTCCATTTTTGTATGGTTAGGGGGTTAAACTGGCCAGGAAATCTATTTAAAGCTAACCGCAGCAGTAGTCTCAGGTCTGAGAGTTGGCCCTGAGTGTTAACAGTAGAAAAAAAGTTTCTTTCATAGGCAATAGCCAGTGTACAGTTCTTCATTATAAGTGTGAAATGTCTGCGGTGTTTAAACGTATGGTGTGCTGTGTACTTGTTACAGTGAGTGTCCATTTTGGAATGTGGCTGCAGAGTTGGGGCCAAAGGGTTTGGTGAAACATTTCAGAGTTGAATGGAAGTGTGCAGCACAAGTCACCAAAAAAAGTGTCAGTGTCAAGCTATCGCCTCTCCTCTCATCTGCAGGCTACAGCCATGAATCTGTTTTCGTGGTACGAGTGCTGCTGGAGTATTAGATCTGCAATCTGAACTAAACCTCACTAATACTGGTTACATGTGCATGCATGTATGCAAAACTGCTAGTATTTTTGGGTTAGAAATGTGCTTTGTGGCTCCACTTTTCTACATATTTTAGGTCTAAGTATCTAAGATACAAATACAGCAGCATCTTGCATTGCCTATGATTGTGCTGAGTATTGCAATGTGGGCAGTTTCAGCTGTTGATTTAAAGCATAGTTTGGCAGTGGGCAAGCACACTGGGCGGTTGCGCAGCATGGAAGCTCACCCTGGAGTCATTCTTAGCTGTTGTAGTGACAAGAAAGTTCCGTTGTTAGCATTATATGTTGCACAGAGACAACAGCTGAATTTCATTTCAATCCAGTAGTATGTTTTGGCACGGTGTAGCTTCTCTACTGCTGTCATCATTGGTGCTAAGCACAAGCTGCTCATGTGCACAGCAGTATAAGTAGCAAAAGTAGAGCTAGTGCCACACGGGGGTAATAACAGTAGCAGTGGAGTGGTAGGTAACAGTTGACAGAAATGGCCTCTTCACTAAGGTTGAAAGAGCACTTTTTCGAATAAACAGTTTTCTACTTTTTTCTCAGAAAGAGTGCAAAAGCCAGTTTTTGTTTGTTTGTTTGTTCACGTAAAGTGTAATTTTTCATACTTTACCTAATGACAGATTTGGTTAATCGAAGCACCTTTGCTCACTGCAGCTGTGAAAAGCCTAGAAGAACAGCAGCGTGAGAGCCGTCAGAAAGCACGCTGGGACCGCTATATGGCCAAGCTACAAAACACTATTGACAAGGAGAAGAAAGCCAATAAAGATGCCACGAGCAAGCCTGCTGCCTTCAACAACAGGTGTGTGCATATCTTTAGCCTCATTTACATGAACCAAACAGGAGTGAGTTGAGTCAGGCATTGGGCTGACCATTGTCACAACAAGTCAGTTGTGTGTTTATGTTAACTCAGTCTTAACAAGTTAAGCTCGCTGCAACCCATGTATGTGTGTGTGTGAATGCGTATGAGAAGGGGGGGGGGGTGCTTATTACGGCGCACACTTTAGAGCTAGTGCCTGCAGTCTTGTTTTGCATGGCAGTTTGCAGTAAGAACTCAGCCTGAATAAGCTGCCCCCTTTTGCAAACGGTTTCTGGCAAAAGAAAGGGGAGATGTGTGATAAAAAGCAGCATCAAACCTAGGAAGATTAGGTCTCTGCTGCAAGCTGAGCTACTGGATGCTGATGGTGCACTGGGCTGCAGTACGCTGTGGGCAATGGCTGCACACACCAGCATGCTCATTGAACATATTACACCCTCCAGAACCTGGGCATGGTGCAGGATTCTCAGTCACGATCAATCTCAGCAGCCATGACTTTGCACTGTCTTGTTTTTAAAAAATGTGGCCATACCAACATTCGCACCACCATTGTCTTTGCAGTCTGCCTTGCTTGTGCTAGGTGAGAGTGCAGAGGTCTTTCTGTGGAAACAGTGAGGTGTTAGCTCAGCTATCTGTCAAAAGGCTGCTTTGAACTTATCATTGTCAAAATGGTAATATATAGTGCATAACAAGCAACAAATGTGCAGTAAGCTTGTAGGGTGTAAACTGGTAGTAAATGCACTAGGTTCAGTAGTGAGCAAGTCAGCAATTCGAAGATCAAAATATACTAAAGGAGCTACACATTGACAAGACTAAATTGTAGTCTTTCCTTTTTACTACATCACTATTCACTGAATTTGAAATTTAATGCATTCAGAGTGCTTCAGCTAACATGCACTCTGGGGAAGTGCTTTAGAAAAATGAAGTGAGTATTGTTACATGTGTGGATTAGTGAAGTGACTGGTATTTTTTTTCAGTGTGCCTACTCAGTTGACCAGACACAGTTTGCAATCTTCTTAGATATCGCTTCGACATTGTTGTATAATTACAGATTTAAGAATCTTTAACATGCCCTTTCTTTTTTCTTTTCTTCAGGAAAGATAGAAAAGAAAATGAACAGAAATGCAAAATATTATGTGGTAGTGCACCTGACCGCTTTCCCATTCCAGAATTCCCAACCACCATCTGATGTAAAAGAGGCCTGCTGAGCATTCTTAGTTGGTGCTATGGCAGAGCTTTACTTTACACTGATGTTGGTTTCAGGATATGGGCCAGCAGCTTCATGCTAACAGCGTGCAGGAAGTCGCAAATCTCTGGGCTAGGGCTTTTTTTAATCGGTGGTCGGCAGTATGTATTGTAAATATGGTGCACCCAAACCACTTGGTAGTTAAATTTTTCCGGTTGTTTCGTTTTTTACTGGAAAGACGTTAGGTAATCTCACAATACCTGGTCAGGTACAGCAGAATCAAACTTTTTGTATTATGTTCTACCACTTCTTTAAATTTTATTTTTTTACTCAATACTGCTAGCCATGTAAAAAAGGACTAAGTAGGAGGGGGACATGCGCAATGCTTACAAAATGAACAATTCAAAATACAAAAGAAATACATCGAAGAACATATTCTTTCACATTTGGAAGACAATACTGAGAACAATTTTAGAAGAGAGAAAACAATAAAACAAACAATAAGGGCATAATTATTGGACTAACATTTTTCAAAGATATTTCAATAAGCAAGATACGATGCAATTCGCATATGGCAAAAACAGAGCAACAAAAAAGCACTGCCTGCTCAGTGACAACCAACTTCAAAAATAAAACACATTACACACTTCAGGTGCAGTGCATGAGTGAACCACCAGTGTGAAGTATCGGCATGATAACAAATGGGATTTAAGACAAGACATCGCTGATAAAGATTTTACAGTCTCAGCTCGAAGTCTGTTCCATTCGTTGACTGTATGAGGAAAGAATGATTGCTTGAAAACTTCGATCTGATAGGAAAAGTCTTCCAATTTTTTTTTTTTGTCTGGTGGAACAGGTATTATAGATCTGACGTCGTACTGTGCTACGCTTGAAATTAGTTTAATTTTTGTCTGTCATTAAAGGGGCTCTGAAAGGGCCTCTCAATAAAGGTGCGCTATGCTTGGGATGTTAAAGGACGCTGCTTCACAGTAGCCATAGTAGCTGCCTGATATCTTAAAGGTGCACTGAAGAGGAATCTGAACTCGTCTTTTTGCCGCGGGAACTCGATCTACACATTCCGAGCATTCTTAGAAACTTCGATTTACTGCCCTGTGTGGCCGATTTTCCTAATTAAATCGAATTAACGCCCGGCTCCTGCCTTTTTTTTTTTAATTCTGCCTCGTACGGTGGGCGGAGTCGACCAACGCGGGGAGTGCCTTTCACCCAGTCCCGTGGCGGCTTGCCGCTCTGCCATCGGCGGAGTAATACGTAGTAGTCCGTAGAAGCAAATAGTCTGCGCGTATTTTTATTTCTGCGGGCTTATTTTGCGGTTATATTATCTGCAAATGAAACTATTTATTCACGGAAACCTAAAAAACAAAATAAAGCGAAAGCAAAGCCTCCACGGAGCTGGCTGAAAGGCACTCCCCGCGTTGGTCGACTCCGCCCACCGTACGAGGCAGAATTAAAAAAAAAAGGCGGGAGCCGGGCGTTAATTCGATTTAATTAGGGAAATCGGCCACACAGGGCAGTAAATCGAAGTTTCTAAGAATGCTCGGAATGTGTAGATCGAGTTCCCGCGGCAAAAAGACGAGTTCAGATTCCTCTTCAGTGCACCTTTAAAGAATCTAACCAATAGCCATTTCTGAATAGAAAGATGCGGGAGGGTGCAAACATGAAGTCACCGGAAAGGGCTCACCAACTTTCGCGCGCAATTGTGGGTTCTCTGCTGCGTGTAGAAATGTATTATTTGGCTCAGATGTTTGTGACAACACAATGTAGTGATTGAGAGAGTTTATGTGCTCTCCTCAGAGGGTGTTCAGAGCCCCTATAAGTTTGTTATCAGCCTTCTTATGCTCAAGTGGGTCTTCAGTGCAAATATCAAGTGTTTGATTTTTCTTGTTTTATACGGGCAAGCAACTACACTTAAATGTTTGTTTGTCTTTGATGGCCAGGAAAATTGATCTTTTGTCATAAATCTGTGCACCAGATCCAACATTGTCAATGCTTTCTCATTCTGCCCAGACTGAAATCGAAGTTCAGTTCTAAGGACTCATGGGCCAGCAAGGATGGTCATAATTCAGTCATGACAAACAAGGTTTCCTCCTCGGTTGTCAGCAAGGATAAAGGTATGGTGGCCACTGTACATTACTTATGGTGTTTGTTTAATAAATGCTGTTGGCAGGCGTAAAAATGCATAAAGAGAATGTGTGGTAAAAGCTATTCTTGCATGGTCTTGTGTTGTGGAAGGCTTGTGGAATGATCAGAAGTGCCACACATTTCAGCCACATGTCATTAACACGCTACACTGTCCACAGAGGCATACATATGTGTAAAGACTTGGAGTTAAACCTGGATGCAACAAACTTCCATTTAACAAATTCCTAGATATTACAAAGGCTCTCAATTCTATTCAAGCGCGTGTGTTTGAGACCTCCATGTAATGAAGGTGTTGTGGCGGTTTACCTTGATAAAACGAACTCGCTATGCCGACTATCTGTTAGGTTGTGCTGAGTTACGAGATTTGGCAGAAAAGTCTCGTGACAATAAAGCACAAACTGACCCGAGAGGAACATCCTTAATCGCAACGAGTGACCACAGTTGGCACAACGCGTTGTGCTCCAGCGCCATCGGCGCATCTCTACTGCTTCTGCTTTTGGAACGTACACACCACGTACCATACAACAGTTCGTGCTCAAAAGCTGCAAAAAATAATAAACATAGCAAAGATATGGCTGACAGTTTAACATTGCTAAGCACGGTTTTTTGCAGGTGGACACCACCACCATGTGCCTCAAAGCATTGTTGAGGTGTCCACTGACCCAGGAAGCCAGCTATGCGCCTTTCCTTTCCTCAAAATCAACAGAGTTTGAACCTTCCACTGTTTTTGAAAAAAAGGAAGGGCGCATTACTGCCTCAATTTGTAGGTGGACGCCACCGCCTATTCACAGCGCAATTCAGGTGTCCACTGGCCCAGGGAGCCAGTTACACTTGCTACTCAGAGGCTTCAGACAGACGCACACCGCTGAAACTCTGGGAGTGCAGCTAGAAGTGCGCTCCTGTCGCCACCGCATGGTCACGATGGGCAAGGAGGAACGGGGATGGTGGAGAGCACCAGCTATGCAAGGTGTAGAGTCAGTTTCCTGGGGCAACAGCGGTAGGCAGACAAAGAGAGGGAACATGCAGGAAGAAGCAGGTGCCTCCGCAGTCGGTGCAGCGACGGTGCTGCCATGTGCTTTATTGCTCGGCCGCGGTGCCCCCCCCCCCTCCCCCACTCTCCCTACCCCACTTATAGTGGCATTTCGCAAGCCGCTGGGGGAAGTGATGGCAGCTGCTACTGCCACATTTGCACTATCAGCGCAGTCGCAAAACGTCTCTCCACATTTATGACTTTGAATAACAGAGATTTACTGTAAACATTTTTAAAGTGATTTTGCTTACATTTATTTCTTATTTTGGTTCCTATTCTGCATTGTCCTTTGAGTCTTCTCGCAAGAACTGTATTTTAATTAGCAAAACATATATATGTTTCGTTAATTTAGTTATATCCAGGTTGGTTAGTGCCAGGAATGGCACTGGCGTGCTACCCTTTCATACATACACACTCTTCCAAGAAATGAAGAGTAAACTACTATGTACATGAAGCCATATTTATTCACAAAGGAAAATTGGGTCACTGACCAAGTCAAAAGATGAAAAATGACGTTTCGGGTCCCGTACGGGGCCCTTGTTCACAATAAGGCTGTCACAGAAGAAGTAATGGTTAATGGTTAAGGGAAGGGATGGTTAAGAGATAATGCTTCACCCTGACCAGACGGTGTTCCCTCGAACCTTGGACTATGAAGCCATATTTGTTTCCTGTTCCTTTAGCTAAACTTATTGGAAATTAGTTTTAATGCATGGATGAGGTGCCATAACTTTTAATAGGTAATGGAATGAATTGAGTGAGTACATTTCCTTGTCTGCCTATCATCACAGCACACTCTCTTGCCCCATTGTCATGGTGCAGGGTGCACTAATGATGACCTGCAGGCCATGGGTGACCGGCTGCTTGACTGGTTTTCCGTGGTCATGAGTGACCATCAACTAAGCACTCAAGTGTCCACCAGACGGAGGACCCACAGGGTGTCTGACTGTGAGTCATACTCCTCTAAAACTTTGTGTACATGTCTTTCATCGATCTTGAGGCAGTGTCATGTTTAGAAATTTTTTTTTGTGTGTGCATTACCACATGCTGCTGTGCAGGTTGGGAGCATTCATTGTTATCTGTTAGTGATGTGCAAGTATTTAAAATTTCAAATACAGTCGAGCTCACTTATAAATGCCACAGTTATAGTGAATGTTCACTTATTACAAACGAGAGCATTGAGTCGGATACAACAAACATGAGTTAGAGTGAATGAGGAGGCACCACAAACTTGGCCTTGTGGTAGGGTATTTCGCGCTTTGTGCAGGAGCACCGAAGAGCGTCTCCCAGCCACCATGACACAACTCACACCCCACCCTGTCCTCCCCAGAAAGAATATGACAAACCGAGAAAGCAATAAAAGCTGGGACGTTACACAGACGAAACTGTTTACCAGATTCAGCCACCAAAAATGTATGCCTTGACAGGCGACGCTTGCAGTGGTCCAAATAGGAGCAAGCTTCGCATTACCGTCATTCTGTGCAGGAACATGGACCGCAGTGACCGGTGGTTTCCGCTTGTCATCAGCAAGTCTTGCAAGCCGCGGTGCTATGGGGGCTACATTCTCATACGCTACAGGCACAACGCAAAGCACTGGATGACAAGCGATTTTTTTATTAGCCATTAGCTATACATTAGGAAGGGAGGTGGGAATGACGCACGATTTGGGCGGGATTCATCAACCCAGTAACACTGCAAGATGTAGTGGATCACCCGCGTGTTGAGACATTGTGTTTTTGGCAGTTTGTTGTTGATGCACAGCTGGCCGGAACTGAAGTAATTAAGGTTGACCTCATTTGTGCTCATGATGGTGCAGATATCGCAAAGCAATACACTGGCAAAGCTGTTGTACAGGTAGAAGCAATATGAGAGGGAACACAGAAACATGTGGCTGCCGCACCTTGCGCACCGCTGCCACCAAGGGGCAGCAGGAATCAGCGGCAAAGGCCCAATAAGCATGGCTGGCTGGCTGTTGGCGGCAGCGCTTTGCAAAGCGTGGAGGCCGCACGCTTTCATGTTCCCCCTCATGTTACTACTACATGTACATGGCGTGCAGGCACTCATCAGTTGCCAAGAAGCTGATAGAGACGATGACAAGGAGGCTGACCTACCACCAGCTGGCGTAAAAACTTCCAACTGCGATTAGTCGTATTGCATCCACAAAGCAGCTTGTTGGTGTATCCTAGCTGGGAAGGACGTGTTCTTTGAAGAAGCAGTCACGCATAATGGTCTTTCTTAAGAAATAAACGCCACTTTTACTTGACTTCGTGTTTTTGGCTGTAAATTGGGAAGTCGTTTACAACGAACGCAATCCGCGCGACCGTTAGATTCGTCGTAAGTGGGCTCGGCTGTAGTTTGTGAACAGGAGTTGCTGTTCAGATCAGTTTGCATTGTATTTTTACAACTCTGAGTAGTCATGTTTTTTAATACACAAAAATAAAAATAGCAGTTTTAGAATTTATCTGTTAATCTGAGCGCGCAATCAGATGTGGCATTTCAGAATAATGGCTGGTTCCATGCTCAAACCTATTGAGTTGCATGACCACAGAGGGCACATTATTGAGTGCTCTCTTTGTTTCCTGCATGGCCCCAATTGTACAGGCCCACCTGAATCACCTGACTGGACATCATAGTACTCTAGTGGTATACTTTTGTTTTCACATTGTGTACACTTGCTTTGCAGCATCAGCAGGACTTGTCAGTAGCCATAATGCAGTTCACTGTCCATAAAGTACAAGAAGCATCGTTAGGAGCATGTTTCCGATTGTTAATAGCTGAAGCTGTATTCCATCTTGTTTGGTAATTCTCCTCCAAACCATTAGGTTGGAGTGGTTTATGGTTTGCGAATGTGTAGCTGGACAGTACATTGAATCAAGTGTCGGAATATAGAAGCTGCAGAACATTGCTAGGCATAATTTTTTTTTAGTTCTTACCTCAAGAAAAAAAAAACTGTCTGACTACTTCAGCTATTGCGGTCAGGCTTCCACATAGTTCTGGTTGAGCAGAAGGAGCTGTGATGTACATCACACCCATGCACACTTCATTTTGTATGCCCACAGACCATTTGCCTGAGTGCAAGCCTGAGGTAGGCTGGATGTTCCACCACCTTGACTCGGATGGAAACTTGCTGCTGACGTTGCGTGAGCTGTATGACTTGGAGCACGATGATCGTGAACGGTGCCTCCAGCCTTACCTGGCTGTCTGCGACCTGAATCGAGACTCGTTTCTCAGTACCATTGAGTGGTGTGCCTGCTTCAATAAGTCCCGTAGGTGTCCTCTTTTTTTTCTTTTTTTTTCATCATAATTCATTTTACAGCAGTGCTGTTATCATTCTCAATGGGAGTGTACCTGCTCTGCTATTTTACTTCATGCTTTCATTTGCAATTTAATCAGAGGTTACAGCATTATATGTGTGCAGCACAAGACAGGTGACACTTCAGACAGAACAAGACCCTGACTTTTATGTAACTTTTGTCAGCTTCTTGAAAATGGTTTACGTAGTCAAGGTGAGGTCACACATTTGTTAGATCAAAAAGGGGCAGAATAGAAGGGAGGGAGTATACTCTCGGGATCTATTATTCAAAGTCGCTGACAGTACTACCCTTCTTCCTGAATCCTCTTCCTCTGTCAGCATTTTTCTGCCATGAAGTACTGAGCAGACACACACAGTTTCAACTTTTTTCATACTACCGCACATACAGAGTTATGCAGTGCTGCTGGATCTGTGATCCCTTCTCTCTCTTTTTTTTTTTTCTTAATGCTTTAACAGTGTTGCTAGAAGGTATGACAGTCATTAGCTGGCTATGTCACAATGAATTATGCCATGATGACCTATTAGGGCTCATATGCTCAAATAATAACATTTAGTAATTCACTATCAGATTTCAAGAAGCAGCTTTGCGTGTTGTGCCTTGCTGTTCACTGATGTTCTTTTGTGTCTGCTGGGATATTCATTGAACATGAAACATATGTTGCCTTTAAGTGCTTAGTGCTTGCTAGTCTCACTAGTATCAAAGGTGGTGTAATTCTGCTGCAGGCCTGCCAGGTTGGCTGCATGGGCTGCATTAGTAATGAGAATATTGTTCTTCAGTAGGGCATACGTATCAGCGTTCACAGTTCTCACGAAGGCACTGAGATTACAAAGCAACGCAAAGTGCATTTCACAAAGTCCTCTGCATTCCATAGTGAAGTGGTCACAAGGGCAACTGTGTGACCATTCTACAAAGGAATGCATAGGACTTCCATTTTATTCTTTATTCAGTGTCAACACGCTCAGTGATCGCACGATGTCAGATCGATGTAGCCAGGAAGGTTCTCATCAATAAAATTCTTTCGTCATGTTCAAATCTGCTGTCTAGTAGGTGTGCAATGAATGTGATGTGTATTCCTAGAAGTGATTGTTCCAGAGTATGGAACTTAGAAGCCATTTGTTCTGTGAACGTGTAGTGTGAGCAAGGAGGATGCACACTGAAAATTGGAAAATGCCATGGAAGCCTATTTGTTTTGTTTTTTTGTTCATGATTCACAATCTGTACGTACATACATATCACGTTAACTCTTTCCTTACTGCAGAAAAATGACCGATTTTGATTGTTTTAAAATAAAAATTATTTCTTCAAGAAGTGCTAAATGCACTGCACATTGTAATACATCAAACTCTACTTCTGAACGAAAAAAAAATGCCAGAGTTGTGTGCGCAAAACTTTTCGAAAATTTATTGGTTAAATATGCTGGCAACACAAAAAAAATAATACAAGCAAAACAAAAATAAACCGCTGCACTGGGCCAGAAATTGATTTAAAAAATTTAAATATACGAAACTTTGCAAATGTTCTTAGCTACCATTCTTGCAAATTTCAGTTGTGTACATAATACACTGTACTCTCCGTTAGGCAATATGACTGCTGTGCCACAAGAGAAAGCAGTCGTATGAGCACATGAAGTGGAGTTAGATGTGGGATGTGCTACACATTAAACTTGTTCTGAGTTCTGTTCTTTTTTTATATATATCGCAGAGCTTGCAGTTCCTGCTTTTTTTTTCCTTTTTTTTTTTGACTGGTAGTAAACGGTTCTATGGGTGAAAAGGGACGTGGCCTTTCTTGACATCATCATGATCAAAAATCTGCCGGCACATTTGGTAACATATCTTGGCTGTATGTTGCAGAAACCCTAAAGCACCGAATAAAACCACTCTCTTCATTTGCATAAAATACAACTTGAGCACTAAAACAAAACATGTGCGAGCACGCGTTGATGTCCCGGGTCTCTGATACGAAGTCTTGCAATCAAAACTGAAATCCAGCCATTCCTCATGGATGTCTAACCCATCACTACTGCTCTAGAAAAAAAAAACACAGCGTAAGAACCGACAAAAATGCTCTAGTGTAGCCTTTCACCTTTGAGGAGTGCGGCGAAACAGACACACCATGCGGTGACCAGCGGGCTGCGTCTGGTCAAAGTTTGATTTTTCAAGTCGCCTCCTCGCATTAGAAAATGAAGAAATAAAACTGAAACCAAAGAAATGGTGTTACAGAAACAAACTAGATGGCGCAGCTTGTCCAGGAGCGCCATCCTGAATATTTGGCTGCAGGTTCAAAACGTCGGTCGTATATGATTTATGGTCTATGGCGCAGGAAGGAAAGAGTTAAAGAACCCCAGGTGGTCGAAATTATCCAGATTCTGAGTTGCTTTGGGACTTTAAACCCCATAAAACCATTAAACTATAAACAATTTGTACATAGATGTAGGCATACATACAAGTTATTTGTTGTTTGTCAGCTAGGCAGGCACATTTATTCACTGCGGCCTGTTCTGTTTGTTCGAAACAATGTTGCATTGCTCTCCGCTTTTGATGGTGAAACTAAAAAAATGCATGCCTTCTGTTTCTGCCCTGTTCTGCATAGTATTATTCATAATGAAAGCAGTGACACCTTCTATTGTTGTTACAAACATATTAAATAGCACCCTATGACCTGTGGCCAACCTAGGTGTAGCATATTTCGATGCATTTAAAAATATTGACGTACTCATCACTGCAGCACACTGACATGTTTCTCTTCACTGCAGAACGACCATGTGCGGCAGCTCTGAGGCGCGTGACACCTGGCCTAATCGGTGAGTGACTTTCTTCAACACCATGATTACTAAGTGGCAAATAAAAAAAAAAAGCTAACTTCATGCAATCCACAAGGCGACTAATGCAGGCCTGCTCTTTTAGGCTGTGTGTTTTTATTACCTTAGCTTGCTTGGAAAGATTTTTGAATCGCTTAGTAATTATGTGCAACATTTTTAGGGCAGAAAGTTTTGTTTGTGCGCTTACTGTTGCATCCCTCGTCAATAACTGCAGGAGCGTACATCCCACAATGTGATGAGGAGGGTTACTTCTTGCCAGCCCAGTGCCACAGTAGTGCAGGCATGTGCTGGTGTGTTGACCGCCACGGTGCCGAGTTTGCCAACACACGCCGGAGAGACCGGCCTGATTGCGGTAAGTGTGTTCATATGTGTGTATTTTGCTTCCAAGTGGATAGTGCATTGAACTAGCTAAATTGGGAAAATGCGAACTCCCAGGGATTAAACATTTGTAGTGTATGTTTCAGACGTCTCGGAGTTTACTTGCAATTTAAATTATCTCTTGGCAGTGCTTCTGTGTAATTAGTATTCACCTTTCTTTGATCCATTTCACTGCATGCACTCTGCTCTACCAAGCTGCCCTGATGGAGTGCCTTTTTCATTGTAGAAGATGTTGATAACTCTCCTGCTCCAACCTTTCTCATTTAGCATGTTGCAGGAGAGTAGATGTGCATGGTTACAATTTTCAGGACATTTATGAAGAGTGCACTTTGTAATGTTATGACGTAATTGATTATAACCACTTCTTTGGCTGAAAATCGTTTTACAGGTATTCTGCTCATAACAAAACCAGAAAAAGCAACTGAAATTACATATGGGGAAGCTTGGGCAGGTTGGTAGTTATTCGTACCTAAAATGGCACAAACCAGACAATGGACAGAAGAGACGTAAACATGAGCGCTGCTTACGTACACGATGCTCATGTATACATCTTTCATCTGTCCATTGTCTGGTTTGCGCTGTTTTAAGTATGGAATTATATTGTTCGTACATTAACCCCCTTAACGGACACTCATCATGAGCCAGATATGACAGGTGGTTATGACGAGCCTGGCTCGTCCAAGTCCAGTAGGGATTTAACTCAGATATTGCTAGGTGACAGAAACCTGGAGCCGAATTTTGTACGAGTCTGTTTTATGTTCTGTTTATTTACTGCCATACCTTATAATCTCATGCATAGGACACACCCCCTGTTCCAGGCTAGATAATGGAGAAAAAGATGCTGTTATACGTTGGTTTTTTTTATTTGTGTATGGGCCAGACCTTCAAAATTCACACCTGGATCTTAAAAAAAATTCGTCCCTCACACGAGTTTATTCAGTAATTTGCACAGCCTTAATTTATTACTCGTGTTTATGTAAAAAAAAAACTTGCACATCTTGCACGCCCTGCTGCGCCAGACCTCTAGCATGCACGCAGGTGTACGCAAGTAGAATGTGCAAAGCGGGCTTGGAAAATCGGCGTAGCCGCGTCGTTGTATGCAGCTGCAAAAGGTGCAAGTGGCGGGTGTACGCTGCCACACTGGCCCCCCAAAAATTCCGAATTGCGCACCATTTACCCGACTTACTCGCGCTGGCAGTCGCTTGCCGAGATGAACAGTTGCGAAAGCAAACTGCCGATAACCGCCAGCACCAAGCCGTTTGTTGTTCAGTTTGCCAGCTGATGAAATACCAGCTGACCGACTAGCGAAGCAACCCAGAAAAAAAAAATTTTTCTGCGAATCCGCATCTTGCAAACTTTCGTCCTTGACTTTACATGACATGCATGAGTGAAAAGATTGAAAGAGTTGGTGTTCAAGAAGAGTAGAATGTGAGAATTCTGCTGCAGCCTTGCTATAGCTCGTGTTTTACTCACATTGTTGCAGAGTCACTGATGAACAAGACCAATCGTGACAAGTCACTCGAGGATGACACAGAAGAAGACAGTGATGAAGTTAAAGACAACAAGGATGAAGGATCGGGAGACCGCATTCAGGACTTCTGAGTTTTGTCCCCCAAACAAGTGGCCACTTAAGCCCTGCCTCTTACCTTTTTCCCTCAAGCCCTTTTACCATTCGCCATCGTTTCTTCCTGATGCACCCGCTTGTTCTGTCAGTGATGGCAAGTGCAATAGTCTGTACTTCATCTGTCCTGGTTTGCAGCAGGAAGGAAAAAGAAGGAGAGAACAGTGGTTTTCAGGAAGAGCCACATCTGTCTTCAAGAGTTGTTCCCACATGTCCCTTATTTTAGCATAAACTGACAGCAGCGTTGGCAGTCTGGTACGGAGACATTGGCTTTTTTTCTTGTTAGTCGTGTTGGACTCATGTTAGCATGTTCTAGTGATGTCTTTCTTTCATTGTGGGCTTATCCTTTTGTGTGCCCCAGGTTTGAGAGAGATTCTCACAGCTTTTTATCTTAACATGGTGACAGCAGTGCTAACCATATTTACATTGAACATTAAACTTTCGTAAAGTTTGATTTTTTATGATAACCATTTCAAAGGGGACGTTGCTTTTATGCAAGCTTGAAGAAGTGTTCAGTCATAAAAAGCTGCTCTATTTGAAACACAGAAAGCTTGAATTCTTGTTTCTATTTGTTATGCATTTGTTCTACAGTGTTAAAATGCCCATGCGCATTTTATTTTATTTTTTTGGAGCACAAAGAAAATAATCAGTCTGAGAAGCTTAATACTGTGGTTTATTATGTTACATGCCTTTTTGTTCAGTCTGAACAACAATGTGTCAAGGTTGTCAGCCTTGTGTGTTTTGTTCTCTGCAGGACTCCTCATTTTCTGCACTGTTAAATACACTTGACCCGAATGTGTGGGCATATTACATTTTTTATTGTTTTCCCTATTGTTTAAATGTGCAGAAAAAATCTTTTAGTTGCTACTTGAAGCTGTCAGCATAAACAGAACATGCTAATGAAGCTTGCGCAACATGCATTTTGTGTATGCCCGCATTTGTAACATGTCGCATTTAAGTCACAGAAGTGCAGCTGCCTCCTGATGGTTGCTGCTTCCATCAGTAATAAATGTGCCATGATTTTTCAGACATTATTACAGTAAAAAAAAAAAAAGTCTGAGGACGAGAGGATAACATGCATCAAGCTTGCTCTCACTACACATTCATAGTTTGTGCATATTTCTTGACATTTATTTATTAAGCCGCAAATGCAATCTTGAACATTTGTCACAATTATTGCCTGCCTGGTTGCTTTGTTAAACAGGTCTTACTTTATATTGATGAATTATATTTGTGTCACAATTTTTCAGTTGTTGCAGGCCACATTCGTAAATGCAAAAGGCTGAACTACTTAAAGTGGTGGAGCTTATTTTGTTACTTAGCAGTGCCATGTGTTTATGTAATGGCATTGTGTTGCTTCCTTTGTTTGCTTTATATGTATGCTTTACACTTATGAAGCAAAAATGCACTTATTTTTCGTGTGTCTGCGGAGAAAAAGGCAAATCCTTTAGCAGCCTGTGTTTCGTAGAATTTGCACGAAGCCAACAGAATCCAAGTCTTCCATTTAAGTTGAGTGCCACTTGTATTCTCTCTTGGTTAAAGAGCGTGTTTCTCCGTTTTGCCCTGTGTTTTGGCCTCCCAGGTCTATAACTAATGGTTGTGTTTTTGAGCACTCTCAAAGCCTTTTGCGACTTTTTGTTCGCATTAGCCAACTGTTTACAGTTGATTTTTTTTTTGTTGTTGTTGTTATCAACTGTGTAAGAAGAAGCGAACATACAGCTTTGACCGTCGCTTGTTTCACAGCAACGGGCTTATAGGTGGCACAGAGCTGAATAGTGCACTGTCTTCCAAGTGGCCAATTCAGTGATTCAGCGTACAAACCTTTCTGTGATAGTATAAACTTGTGCCATAGTGATGTACTGAATCTTTCATTTTATTTCGTGTGCCAGCTTTAAAGCCACTGCAGTTAAGTATTTCTACTGCAACATTTTTAAGTTACAGTTATGTTTGTCTTACTTGAGACCATTTGATGTAGGCAGTACCAATATCCACAACTCTGCACGATACGTGGGTAGAAAAACAGCCTGCGTGTGGTTATTGTGTGTTGCACTAGGACTACCAGTATCATTGCATAATGGACATTAAAATCTCAGAACTCTTCAAAATAATTGCTTCTTTAGATTTATTCAATTTAATGGAAATAATGTCACATTTGTGGTGGTAATCTTTTATCGTAATTAGTAGGATTGTGTTCAATCCAGCATGATCATATTACACTTTGCGAACTTGAAGGGAAAACAATTTTGTAACTCAATATGTTATTAAAGGGGATATAGGGCTAAAAGATGGATTTGAACCACTTGTCTGATTTTAATTAAATTTTCATGGTTTCTGTATATATTAGCAGTATATGTACTTCTGCAAAGTTTTGTTATTCTTGCACAATTTTAAAGGAAGTTATAAATGACTGAATGGGAAAATGGGTGTACCTAATCAGACACACTACTGTTCTAAAATTACTTGAGGTTTCCCATTTCTCTCTAATAGAAGAGTCTAGAAAAGCCCTTAATATATAACTTTGGAAAGAATTCTCCAGTGTATGATAATTAAGTATAAATTTTCTCTTCATAAAGCTGCTAGTTTGTTTTTGTGGTATGACGACCCTTTGAATACATTATTCTTTTCTTGGAAAAAGAGCAGAAATTGCAAAACACACCCACAGTTGAATTCCTCGTGCAGTTGTGGTTCACAAGATGGGCAGAAATTTTTGTTGTCCTTGGAAGGACAGTTTCTAGACAGGTAATTCAGTGTAGATATGCAAACTGGGAAAAGCACTCACAGCTTCAAGTGGGTGCAGTTTCATTTGAAGTACCTATAGCTCCAAAATTTGCTTCAAAATTCACTTCAAAATTAATCTTTATTCAAGATTTGCTTCAAAAGCTTCAAAATTTTGTATGGTGGAAATTTGCTATTTTACGTTCATGATTATACTTTGGATCTCCTTTTGTTTGATACAGATTTTCCATGCAAATACTCTAATAGTTTCAGAGCACTGCTTTTGAGGTTGGGTTATATGGCCAGGTGAACACGTCTAAGTACATTTGTGAACAGTACAGTAGTTGATTATGGTTTACTGTTAACACGTCCCTGATTAACCTTCCCATGAAAGTGTTCTAATCAATCTGTATTTAATAAAATGAAACACCCTCTGTTCTCTAGAGCTGCACTCATGTAATATAGAATGTGAAAAATGTTTCCAAAGAAAAGAAGGTATCCACTCATCGATCAGTTGCTGTCGAGTGTCGAAGCACCCTTTGAAAAGGGCATTTGTGGGAAGATTTTAATGCGCACCAACAGCATTTCAGTAAACTCTTATTTCTGGCTGACTGCTCTATGGACCATAGATGAACATTGGGAATGGGTTCTTGAATGGTTGAGGATCAGTTGCAGTTTTAGTCCAGAAAGGTGTTGTTTTAGTAAAACGTTGAAACTTTTGCCCTGCATCCTCGCTTACCTGTAATCATGGGGCAAGCTATTCATTTGTAATGTTGTTGTTTGTGGCTATTTATTGGTAATAAGAAATAAAAATAAAAATGCAAGGAACAGATATTGCTAGCTGCGGCATCAGCCATCGAAACTTGAGCTGCGCCTAGTGGGAATAAAAGGACGGAGAAAAGAGGGGAGCGAACATTCACTCATTTGTAACTTTTCGTATTTTGTCTGGAGGCGCGAGCTTGATTCAGAGCTTGAGCTAGTCCATGTTTGAATCTCGCTGTCAGGAGGTAGTTTGTCACAAGTGGATTCAGTGACTGCGGCCACTCCCCATTGCTGGAAAGTCTCAACAGCCACAAGTTAATGAACACCCAGACAGACAGGTGTAAAAACTTTCTCATGTCGGAATCTCCAATCACCATGGCGGAAGTATACCTGAAAACCAGTTTTGAAATTTAATTTTTTGTTGGTTATCATCTGTGCCTGAAAGTTTGTTCACAGAAGGTTAGCAAGCTCAGAGGAACATAAAACCAGGCAGCAACTGTTTCTTCCTGCATTGCTTTGTTTGTTGACAGTCTTTTCTTTTAGTTGAGGCGCTGGCCTGATCTTAGTGCTTCAAGCCTTTATTTATATATGGCACCGTTTTCAAAACGGTATGCCAGGAATTCAAGGAAAGCATTTGTTTTTCGCTCAAAGGCCTTGTCCTTGAGCTCTGTGATTAAGCCTTTTATGTGAAGTTTCCTGCCTACTGTAGTGTACAGAGGCTGCATAAGAAAATAAGCTGCAACTTGTGAGAAGATGTTATATTGCTCTATGGCTGTGTGCACATAAAATTAAAATGTTGGCCAGTGGCCTACATTCCCTTTGTGGGAGCATGTGAACAACTGTGTGCAAGGTGCCTGCTGAGTGCATTTACGTATGCGAGCAGTAACAGCAGCATCATGATCTTGTACAATTTTTCATGCATTTTAAGAAGGTGCACAGCAAATCTTCGAAGCCCGTTGCTTGTGAAACAAGCCTTCAGTGCCCTCTTTTTCTGTACATGACTGTTTTCTTTAAACATGGGGAAGTGAGACAAGGAAGCACATTCCAGTGGAGGCTGCAAAAAAAAAAACTACTGCTGTTGGTGTAACAGCATTGGCTTGTTGGTTGGTTCGCCAGGGTCTTTGTTTATTGTTCCCTGACATGGCTGAATGCCTGCACATCACAGCTCTTGCATTGTTTTTTCTTTTTTTTTTTCTTTTTTTGCCTGAAAAGCTTAGAAATGGTGAGAATTGCTATGATGAGACTTTTCTGTGCATGCCACCTGTGACCGTGAGCCTTTGTGTGGAATCTTTGTGTTCTGTACATGTGTTTATAGCACTTGCAGAATTTAGCACCCTCAGAATTAGCGCACATAAAGAAATTAGCGTGTACAGAATGTTCATGTTCTGTGCACGTGTTTCCTCTCCTTCCCCATTTTCCTCCTCCAAGGCAGAGGGGCAACCTTTGAGGGTGTGCATTTGTGTTTCTGAGAGTCTTGTGTTGGTGTTTGGATCTGCTCAGAGATTGGGCACTGTGTGGCAGAGCTGCTGCTGTTGTATTTCTCACTGTTTTTGTGACTCCTAGATACATGCTTAAATTGTACAATATTCAAGAGCAAGAATTTAAAAAAAAAAAGCTCCACTTAAGCCCAGTATCCACAGACGCAATTCTTTGACATATGTCAGCTGCCATGAGCAAGAAGCCAGAAACTTTGCATCGTTGTGCTGTCAAGTCCTGTTTGTGGCACAGCTGATGTTCAGCTGAAACCAAGGGACCCGTATTCTTTGCTATTTAGATGGCAATGCTCACCCAAGGCTTAGCTGTCGAAACTGCACAAAATTTTCCCATCAGAGAGCTCTTTTTTGGTAGGTGGTAATCACAAAAAGAAACTTGTGAAATTTCTGTGAGCATTCTCAAGTTCATTGCATTCCCTTTTGTTTGTGGCCACAACTTCCTGTGATGCCTTGTTTATTCTCACGCATTTTAAATCGGCACAAACCATCTAGGTGAACATAGAAAATTTGAAAAATATGTATTGCTTATTGCTTATGGATGTTGCTTATGACATCTTGCTGATCACATTTGAGACTGATTGAAAAATTTAGTCCTGGGCTTAAAGTGTCTAGTGGATGGTAGTCCACATTGCATAACTAGCATCTTTGTTTGACAAAGTGTAGCAGTACAAATGTCTTCTTTTCTGTCTTATAAGTGCCATCTGATGTTTTTCTGTATGCATTTATGCCTAATGTATTTACTACTTGCATATGGTCTTGGTAACCACTACGTAACAATGTTTTTTGTAGGCTGTGATGAATAAAGTACCACTACAAGACATAAGTTTATGTAGTGTATAACCTAGTGTATGTGTGATAGTCTGGTGTGCAAAAAGTGGATACAGGTGCATGTCACTAAGAAAATATGAACCTTTTAAATTTGAAAATGAGGAGCTACATGTCATCTGCATAAAGCGGCAACCTCTAGTTGCACATGGCACCTCTTTCTTCCTTCAAGCGAAAGTTTCGCCTTTGTAATGTGTGAGCCTTGTTCTCTTGCTGCTGTCTTCACTATTGGTCTTCATCGAAAGCTGCTTGCTTCGAGGGTTATAATAAAATGAGCGTGGCTCTCTACAGCCCTGCGAGTTTTTTGCACCGACTCAAATGTGTAGTAGTGTGTAAAAACGGGGAGCCACGCAGACTATTCTCTAATTCTCTGTTGTCAGAAGTTTATGGAACACGACGCTGGCAAAGAATTTTTTATTTCTTTTCATCCAGGGCGTGATTTATCGGTGAAGTCTGTAATTTGCACATTCGTTATCGGGCTGCATATACCAGGTGTTTCAGGGGAAGCCCGCCACTAATTTTTAAAAATAGGGTTTTTGACGTAAAGAAAAGCTTTTTTAGCATAGTAATACTATGCAGTGTTGGCGGACATCAAAAAACAGGTGAATCATGTTAACTAGTAAAGTGATCAAGTAAATTCTAATAGTAAACTTTTTAACTATTGCCAGTGGGCACCTGATAGCAATTTGAGATTTGTAGGCAGCCGTTAGTAATAGCCTTATCAGTGCTTAGAATTTCGAAAACGCGATTACGCTCGCCGCTGTGGCTCAACAAATTTGGACCATTTCTTGCGTACATTCGAAAACTGGGGCATGCATGGGAGTGTGAAGCGAAAAATTGTTTTTTGAGGAAAGGAAATGAAGCAGTAATTGTTTTGCATATCTGAGGACACCCGAACCGCTCCATAGGGGAAGGGAGGGAGGTGGGAGTGAAAGAAGAAAGAGGTGCTGTAGTGGAGGGCTCCGGAATAATTTCGACCACCTGGGGATCTTTAACATGCACTGACATCATGCAGCACACGGGCCCCTTAGCATTTCGCCTCCACTGAAACAACTTCCATCAAATCGAGACACTTTGTGACGCCCGGCCGTACCATGTGAAAAAATTCAGGGGCACAGCTGATCTGTGCCCCTGATCTGTCTAAAGTGCATTTTCTGCACCACTTTGACTACCTCTGTGGTACTGGTACGTCACCACTGGATGACGTCACACATAATGACTAATTACCAAGTAATGACAAATTACTAATTAATTCTAATTACTCATTAATCACTAAATAACTGCTAATTAATGACGCTTAAGCTTCAACTTTAGGAGTGGAACGCGATAGCGTGTTGTAGCGCTGCCAGGGAGTCCACGGAACGCCATCACCCGTTCGGGGCGATGCCTTTCCCTCTGAACGCAACGCTTTTTGAGGAAAGGAAATGGCGCATTAATTCTCTGTCATCTCGGTGGACACCAGTTAAACCGCACCATACAGGAAGGGAGGAAGTGGGAGTGAAAGAGGAAGAGGGGCCGTAATGATGAAAATGAAAATTGTATTTGAAGAAAGGAAACTATGCAGTAACTATCTCACATATCTCTGTAGACACCCGTCAAAAGCGTGACACCTCTGCTGACAAGCTTCTGCTGACCGCCTTCTGTCGACAACGATGAAGCATTGAAGGCTTTCGCCTGAAAACCTGACCCGCCCGCGCTGGAGCAGGGACGTGGCGGGGAGCACCGCAGAGCGGGCGGGGCAGGATTGTCACGTGGTACGGGCGTTACGGACATGGAGGTAAAAAAACTCTCGTCGGTTTTTTGTTGCAAGTAAAATGGCGGAGCGAGAGGAGCAGCGCTACTACCTCAAATTTTGCCAGAAACTTGGCGATAGCCAAGTGGAAATTATTCGAAATGTTCAGACGGCTTTCGGTGATGATGCTATGAGCAGCACACAGATTAAGCAGTGGTGCAACTGGTTTAAAGACGGCCGCACATCCGTGGAGAGAGAGCCACGCTCCGGCCGGCCATCAACATGCCGAAATGACCAGGTAATTGCCGAAGTGAACGCTGTGGTGATGCGGGACTGTTGTTTGACTATCCGAGAAATTGCGGAAGAGGTGGACATCAGCAATTCACATTCCATTATCACCGAAGATTTGGCCATGGAGAGAGTTGCGGCGAAATTCGTGCCGAAGCTGCTGACGGTGGAGAAAAAGCAGCTTCGTGTTGAAGTCTCACAGGAGATGCTGGATTCCACAAACAGTTACCCTGACTTCACCGACACCGTAATCACTAGTGACGAGTCTTGGGTGTACGGGTACGACCCGGAAACCAAATCCCAGTCGTCACAGAGGACGCATTCCACGTCACAAGACCAAAGAAGGCCCGACAAGTGCGCAGCAATGTCAAAGTGATGCTGACTGCTTTTTTGACTCCCTCTGTGTGGCACACCACGAGTACGCACCCCACAGGGTCAAAGAATGACTAAACAGTACTACAGGGATGTCCTCCATCGCCTACGTGGTGCTGTGCGGCGCAAGAGACCGGAATTAAGGTCAACAAGAAATTGGGGCATCCCTCGCGGCATTGCTCCTGCACATTCCTCGCATTTGATTCAGACTTTTCTGGCGAAAAAACAGACTCCTGTAGTTCAACAGGCTCCTTACTCTCCTGATATGTCCCCCTACGACTTCTGGCTGTTTCCTAAAATCAAGAGGTCATTGAAAGGAGCGCCATTTCAGAAAAGAAAGGACATTATGGCTGCAATGACAGCAGAGCTAAATTCCATTCCGAAAAGGGTTTTTTCGGAATATTTCCAACAATGGCAGCACCGCTGGGAGATGCATATGGAGCCCCAAGGAGACTACTTTGAAGGTTATTAGGTTTCTAACGCTCCAGTTATGCCAGTTTTTTTTATTCTGCCAAAGGTCGGATACTTTTCTAACAGACCTCGTAGCCTTGACCTTGCACTGATCAGGAACAAGTGCGACCACCTGCAGGCCGTGGGAACGCCACTCGCGGACATTCCGCTGTCTGCGCGACGTAGATGTCATCCTCACTCTCAAGCTCAACACGTGACGGGGGCGTGTTCCCTAATGAGAGAGTGCGTGATGAGTACCAGTGAACTTAATTTTCAGGACACGCCTTCCTCGGAAGGCCCGGCCCCCGTCTAGGGATTTCAGGGAACGAAAAACTCGGCATCGAATACGGCCGAGCAGCTCTCTCTCACCGAGACTCCCTTCTGCTAGGACGTTCCATTTTGCTGAAAGACACGTACGTCTCAGTTGCTCTTTACTTGTACATAATGTAAATAGTTGTACAAAGTTTTCAGTGTCTTCATCGTAACCACGTCTCAGATCTTCCTCGTCGCTTCTCCGGCCCGATTACGCTACCTGAGTCCCAACAATTACGATCGCCACAAATGTGCATTTTCTGAGCACCGATGATGCAGCGTGCACTCAACTTCGGCTGGAAGGCAGCGGCTCGCCGCAGGAAAGCGTGCTTTCAAGTTTAAGCGGATTTCGGCACACGGCAGAAGAGCTCATATGTTGGCATAGAAATAGCAGGAGTAACTTTTTAGTTCGCACACTGCAACCAAATGAAGTGCAACAACAAACAGTGCAACTGGACTAGTAAATATTGTTTGTAAAGCGCGTTGCAAAACAATTGCTGCGCTCTTGAAGTACGCGCACTGAACTCCAATCGCACCATTTCGTGGGCAGTGATCGTTGATATTTCCGAACCAACTTAATGTATAACTATCCTCATAGATGGTAAACCAAAGGAGCGCAATGAGAAAGAAATTGAGCCGACCCCCGAGCTAGCATCAAATGGCCGGACTTTAAAAAGCACGTTGGTCAGATCCGCCCAACTTACTCGAGAAAAAAATTACTGCTTCTCCCCTAATCTACAGGGTGTCCCAGCTAACTTGGACCAAGATTTTAAAAAACCTAAGCGTTCTTCACAACTGAAATCGCGTGGATGTTGTTAGGGTTTATCTAAAGTTACAGTACCATTTTTTTCGCTCGTCCTATTTGAACAAATAGTCGAGATAAATAAATTAACTTTTTAAATATAGTAACGTTCAGGCGTCAAGTTGTGCAGCTCCACAAATATTGTCCAACCCCGGCACTTCCAACGAGATGGACTTAGCGTGGCCGTTTTAATCCGGGAAAAACGAAAGCCCGCGGAGTTTAAAAAATACCACGCGACAGCGCGCTCCGGGCACCGTTATTACAGCGCTCTCATCGTGCTTTGTAAAAAACGTCACTCGCTTCGCGCCTTTCGTGGTGCCCAAGACGGAGCTTCGCGTTGTGGTTGGTTCCAAGTTCCATGATAAGGTTTGGTTTGGTTTATGGGGTTTAACGTCGACGCCGCGTAGTGGAGGGCTCCGGAAATTTCGACCACCTGGGGTTCTTTAACGTGCACTGACATCGCACAGTACGCCTCTAGAATTTCTCCTCCAAAGAAATTCAACCGCCGCGGCCGGGATCGAACCCGCGTCTTTCGGGTCAGCAGCCGAGCACCATAACCACTGAGCCACCGCGGCGGCAAGTTCCAAGATAAGCGCCAGTTGGTACGAGCGGCAGTTGAAAGAAAGCGCGGCTCCCGTTTCTGAGGCGTTAACTGCGCTCTCACGTTAGCTGAATGCATGCGGAGGAACGATGACAATTTCATGAGTTCGAATTTGGGAGCAAGATCCCAACAAGCAAAGACGCATATAACAAGCTTGATAACGTCGGGTGAATTACGCTGAAAAACGGGAGCCGTGGCCTCGTGGTAGAGCACCCTCCTCGGCTTCGGGAGGTGGTGGGTTCGACTCCCGCTGCCGGCCGGGTACCCACCGGTTTTCTCAAAATGGGTGCAAGCTATGTCCCGGCCTGGTGTTCGGCTTGGGAAAGGAACCTGTGCCTTCAAATCCCGTCACTTTGGGTTCCAAGACAGGGATAAAAGAGGGCCACAAATTGGGCTTTTACCGCATGAGGCAGATTTAGGGTTGCTTGACGGCGGAACTTATATCTGATCCGTCAAGGCAACTGTGGTGCCCGGAAACAGATTTGGCAAGGACTGAGAATAGTTCTGCTGTCCATGAAGGCTGACACACGGATGAGTAAAACCCTTTCTATTATCTTAACCACGTTCGATGTTAAATAAATATGCCCAATGTTATCCAAAACGTAGCCCCCACCCTGACTTTTGAGCAATGGGATCACCTTTGCGAGCTTCCACTCGGAAGGTATCCAAGCGTGTTTTGAAGGAATAATTTACCAGTTGTAATAAAAAGTCAGGAGACCCCTCAAAGAGAATCTCGAGCATTTTCGAAGTGACGTCAACGAGGCAGGGAGAAGCAGCTGGCAACCTTAGTACAACTGGACAAAGCTCAGATAGTTTAACCAGAGTGTCACAATTCATTGGCGTCACTGGCGCCAACAACATTGGTCGGAGAGGTAGTAGAGAAGAAAACCGCACCTCCAATTTCACTTGGCAATTGATTCAGTTGTCTCGATAGCTTCTCTCTGTGTCAAAACTAATGAGGGTAAATTTTGTTAGACCGTGAGCTTTTTTCTCGACCGTAGACAACCGAATAGCGCGCGTAAGTTTCCCGACTTTTTAGAGTTCACCAAAATGCTCAGCGTCATACTCGCTTTTCGCTTGTGAGACTGGGCATTTAAAAGTAGCTCAGCGATGTTTGAGCGATGTTTGAAACTTAAGGCTGCCTCAAGGCGGCCACGTATACGTGCAGTGATGGCGAAAGCATTAGTGTGCCATCGTGAGCGTTCGACCTCGACGCAGGTTGCGCACTGAGAAATGCCATGAAGACGTACCTCCGAATGCCGATTCCACAAACGCTGAGTCCAGAAACTCGGTTCGAATACCTGTCGCGAGGTAGCCTCCAACCAGCTGGTTGAGAAACGTATGCTGTATGGAACGAGAAATCGCATGACACCTCCCGCAGCGGTGTACGACGAACGGCTGCGTCAAAATTTTAATACGAAAATTAGTTTTTGAAGAAAGGAAATGGCGGAGTAATTAACTGTCTCACATCTCAGCGGACACCTGAACCACGCCTTAAGGGAAGAATGTAAAGAGTCCGGGAAGGCATACAAATGAAGGTTGCAGATGTCGTCGGTTCGAATCCCTGTCGCAGGCTAGCCTCTAACTTGACTAGCACATGTAAGCTATATGCAAAGAGATATGGTATGACAGCACCCGGAACGCTGTAGGACAAACGGTTGCTCACGATTTTGGAAGTAGTAGTAGTAAAAACTTTTATTTTAACAGAAGTGTTTGGGGCGCACAGGCCGCTGGGCCCCCGAACGACCCCACTATACACTCAAACGCTCATGTGCCTGCGGTCCATGACGCCCGGTCCGTGGCGGTCTTCTGCCGGACCCAGTCCTCAGAGCGTAGCAGGGTCGCTCAGTCCTCCCAGCTGGTGAGGTGCTCCAGGCCCCGCGGAAAAGGATCCGTCTGGCAATGGAATAGAATGTTGGCAAGAGTGGTGGTGGGGGAGTTGCAGAGGGTGCAAGAGGGGTTGGTGAGCGTTTGGTGGTAGCGGGACTTGGTATAAGGAGATGGAAGGGTTCGCGTCTGGAGGCGTCGCCATAGGGTTTGGTGGTAACTGTCGAGTGAGGGGTGTGGTAATGGGTAGAGCTCTCTCGGCTCGGTGAGCCTGAGTCAGCTCAATGAATGTGTGCAGGTTGATGTGTTCGGGGATCGGGACCAGGGTCTTCACCGCATTAGGACGAAGCAGCCAGACTACGGATGGAAGCCTTCGGGAGGAATAGCAAAGCTGGAAGGTTTATTTTACATTTTGTACAGTAGCACGGAGACCAAAGTCAGAAAATGAGGAGGATGATCTGGCACCCTACAGATTGCTGCTTAAATGCAGTTCACATTCCCCAGGAAACCAGCTAGGGAATCTGATCTCTGGTTGAGCGTCCAATGGGCTGCTAGCGTCTTCTTAGGCTCCGCCCTCCCCACGTGGCCGCGCACACCGTACAGACACACACACACACGGGCAAGGAGGAACTTGGCGTCTATCAGTCGCGAACTGTTTGACCAGGCCCAAAAGGTCGTTCGCTGCTGAGTGACGATCCTGATCGATGGGGAAGCGAGCGCTGACCGCTCACACCGGTGACCTCTTCAGTTCGGTGGAAGGGACAAATCAGCCGTGTCGCCTCTCCGCTTTGTCTGCTGCTCAGGGCGCACGAGGGAAATGAGTTAGCGGCGCCGCCGCCCCGCCGTCGTCGCCACTGGGTCTCGTCGGTCAGTCCACGGGCAGTCCGGGAGAAACACCGCCCTCAGCCTTCCCGGCGAAGGGGATTAGACGCCTTTGTGTACGCCGACGCCGTCGCCAGAAGCTGCCCCACGCAGTGTCTCTTTTGTCTCCCCCGAACAGCAGCGTTTTCCGTAGCAGTAGCCTGATGACGCCGGACTGGCTCGCCTGTTTCCGCTGCCAGTCCCCAGGAGCGCAGTTCGGCACCAGAGCTGCAGTCAGCATCGCCGGCGAAGGGGATTACAGCCTTTGTCCGCCGACGTCGTCGCCAGAAGCCGCCCCCAGGCACCCTTTTCCTTGCGTCTTCTCCAAGAAACAGCAGCGCTTTGGCCGCATACCTGATGGCGCCTGACTGTCTCGCCGTTCTCCGCTGGCTGGGCCTCCGATCATTATAGTCCGTCCGCCGCCAAGAAGACGTCACGAAGTGGTTGCAGCTGATCGGTGCACCACGAATGTACGTCAGTGTCCGAGTCCTTCTGCTCGACAGGTCGGCCAGGAAGCCCTGCACATCTTGCAGTGGTCCTCGAAACGGAGCATTAGTGATCAGGCCTACACTAAGCCCATACCTCCAGCAGGGCAGCACACGGCCAACCTCAGAGAACTGCCAGGTTTTCGGATAAGGTTAAAACAAAGACTGTAATTTTCGATACACACCACAGCCCTCGCTCGAAAGCGCATGCCTGGAAAGCTGCCCTACCGGACCTAGTTGAGCCAATTTTTGTTTTCTTTTGTAATGGAAGCCACTCGTTTCCGAATTTTGCCCAAAGAAAACCGCTCCAACTAGACGACAAAGAGAACAAAACGGTGACGCTTCAGAGATGCAAATGCGGAGAAAACAAATCCAAACTTTTTTTTCTCGGGAACTTTCAGCACTTCTAATAGGCCACGGAGAAAACACGTGCTGAGGCCCTCGCCCTCTTTGTAATGGAGTTCAATTCGTAATTACCACTAGAATTACGAACGTGCTTACTTCCCCTCATTTGCATGACCGCATAGTGCCGTCACCTTTGCTCCGCCTGGCAAAGCTTTCCTCAATATCGGAGCCCAAGTCATTAATCTCTTTAATGCCTTGAAACAAAGTTGCTCCCGGCGCTTATGCCAGTGTCCTACAATGGCCCGTCTTTCCAGCATTTCCGCATGACAGCGGACGCTGCTATACATAAGCACTACATGTGCATTGTCAAACAATTAGCATTAAAAGAAATGCTAGACCACTGCTGCAAAAGTTAATGGCCATGCCAAAAACTACACATGCACAAGACTTTTTCGGCAGCAGCAAAAAGAAAAAAGAAAAAGCAAACAGCAGAGACTCTATTCTCGGAATCTGCCAACAACCCCCGTCGCGACACGAAGGGTCCTATTCTTCAGCCGCGCTCGGCGGCTCGGCGCGGTCGCAGACTAACAGCAGCTTCGGCCGCCGAGACCCGACAAAAGCCGAAGGGCTTAAGTGCGCGTTCACCTCTTCGGGCTCCAGACGCCACGCGACATTTATTTGTTCCGCACCCCGGTCGCGCGTCTCCACCACCTGAGCAGGACTTGAAAAGAATGCGGGAGGGGGACGATCTAAGAAAGCAATGCCTACGAGCATTCCCCCCTCGATTCAAGAATGGCCTTAGAATGAAACGCGTTCTGCTGCGTTCTTTCGCGTGGTAGCCGTGCATGCTTCTCTGTGCCCTGCCGCAAGCTTTACGCGTCCTGCTACCGCAGCGTCGCGCCAATGGGTCAGGTGGCCTTCGTTTTATCTGAACCCTTCCTGTCATTCTTGCCTTTGTGCGGTGCCTATTGCACCTGGCGTGCCGCGGTGACCGTCTCGGCCGATTGCACTGTTGGCTGGCCTTTAGCTTTCCAGTGTCCTCGGCCCGTACTGTGTCTGTTCTCAGGAGAGCACGCTCTCGCTTGGTTCTCCCTGCGCGCGGCCGCCTTCTGAAAACTGCCTTAGCAGATCGGCCCTGCGCGCCTCCCTTTCTTGCGGTGTCCTCACCTTCCGCATCTTCTCTCTGATGCAGCACCGAACCGCATTTCCCACTTGATTTTGAACAATGGGCTCGTGCTTTCGGCGAGTCACTGCATGTCGTAGTATCTAACTGTCTCATCGGCACTTTACTCTCTCCTGGGCATAATGTGCTCTCTCGAGGCTTGCTGTTCGAGCTTACGACACTAATGCTCTGGCCTGCAACTGGACCTGAACCACGCTGTTCGCCTAACGTAGCGTTTTTGTCCCGTGTGCTACCCTCTCGATCGCAGCAATCAACCTCACTTCTCAACAGAGCATCTGCCTCAGGGTTAGAGACGGCCGCCTTCTTCCCGGAAAGTGCACTCTCCTCTGGGCTCAATACCGCCGAGCTGCACCTTTCCTTACTGCTAGACTTAGTGCCCACATTATCCCCTGAGCCCTCACGGCTTGCGGACATGCACTTTTCGCTAGCCTTAGTGCCTACAATATCTCCCGAGCCCTCGCGGCTTGCGGGTCGGCACTTTTCCTCATTCCTAGCCTTAGTGCTTACACTATCCCTCGAGCCCTCGCGGCTTGCGGATCTGCACTGTTTGCTAGAATTTTGACCGAAGTCCTCGGTCCTCGCTGCCGAAGTGACCCTTCTTTCTGGGACCAAATCTGCCCCTTCCCGGCACTTCTGAGCAGCTGCCGTGTCTTCCGGCGACTGAGCGGAGCTCCTAAGTCGCTCGCTGACACTGTCGTGGTGTATCTGACCACATTCACTTTGGCTTTCGAGATCGACCTCTGCGGTAATTCCAAAGTGCATGAAAAGCGCACTTTTAGCTTTTCCATAATTTTCCGCGTCCTCGTCCGACAGGCGCGCCAGTACGTTGGCGACTTCACACGGGAGGAAAGCCAGCAGCATAACTGACCAGTAAGCCAGGTCCAGCTGCTCCTCCGTACATATTCCTTCAAAACTCTCAAGGAAAGTCCTCATATCATCGCCTGTCCTGAAAACACTTAACCTAAATCGTATTGCTTTCATTCTTACGAGGTTAAGTTGACGTGTGATCTCCCGCAGCTCCCTTTCCCGCTTTTTATCGAGCCGTTTTTTTTTCGTTATCCATTTGCTCTTCACGCTTCCTTTTTTCTTCATCATCTCGCTTCTTTTGTTCCCGTGCCTTCTCTAATTCCTCCCGAATGTACTCCCAACATCCGACTATCTCCTCCGCGTCTGCACCGCTTGCCTCAACTGCCTCAATTAAGAGCGGTTTCCTACGGATAGACCCACAATCGATGCCCAATTTCCCGCATATCAAAACCAGGTCCGGTTTGCGCAGCTTTTTCCAGTCCATGTCTGCTCCCCAAGCGACGGCTAGTCTCTACTAGTGGTCAGAGAAGATTCCCAGGCAATCTCTGGAGCCACATTCCATTACCTAGGTTTACAAATCCCACAGATGTACAACCTGGCAAAACTAAAAAGAGACAAGACCGTGCACTTACCCATACCGGAGCCAGGACGCCGCGCAGACCATCCCACAGCTGCCAACCAGTTGATGTGTTCGGGGATCGGGACCAGGGTCTTCACCGCATTAGGACGAAGCAGCCAGACTACGGAGGGAAGCCTTCGGGAGGAATAGCAAAGCTGGAAGGTTTATTTTACATTTTGTACAGTAGCACGGAGACCAAAGTCAGAAAATGAGGAGGATGATCTGGCACCCTACAGATTGCTGCTTAAATGCAGTTCACATTCCCCAGGAAACCAGCTAGGGAATCTGATCTCTGGTTGAGCGTCCAATGGGCTGCTAGCGTCTTCTTAGGCTCCGCCCTCCCCACGTGGCCGCGCACACCGTACAGACACACACACACACGGGCAAGGAGGAACTTAGCGTCTATCAGTCGCGAACTGTTTGACCAGGCCCAAAAGGTCGTTCGCTGCTGAGTGACGATCCTGATCGATGGGGAAGCGAGCGCTGACCGCTCACACCGGTGACCTCTTCAGTTCGGTGGAAGGGACAAATCAGCCGTGTCGCCTCTCCGCTTTGTCTGCTGCTCAGGGCGCACGAGGGAAATGAGTTAGCGGCGCCGCCGCCCCGCCGTCGTCGCCACTGGGTCTCGTCGGTCAGTCCACGGGCAGTCCGGGAGAAACACCGCGCTCAGCCTTCCCGGCGAAGGGGATTAGACGCCTTTGTGTACGCCGACGCCGTCGCCAGAAGCTGCCCCACGCAGTGTCTCTTTTGTCTCCCCCGAACAGCAGCGTTTTCCGTAGCAGTAGCCTGATGACGCCGGACTGGCTCGCCTGTTTCCGCTGCCAGTCCCCAGGAGCGCAGTTCGGCACCAGAGCTGCAGTCAGCATCGCCGGCGAAGGGGATTACAGCCTTTGTCCGCCGACGCCGTCGCCAGAAGCCGCCCCCAGGCACCCTTTTCCTTGCGTCTTCTCCGAGAAACAGCAGCGCTTTGGCCGCATACCTGATGGCGCCTGACTGTCTCGCCGTTCTCCGCTGGCTGGGCCTCCGATCATTACAAGGTGTTCCCGGGAGAACTCCGACGTGGGGGCCGCCTGTGCCCGGTGTATCAGACCTCGGGCTAAGCTATCGGCGGCCTCGTTGCCGGGGTTCCCCGAGTGCGCAGGCACCCACAGCAGCTCCACAATTTTGGTACGAATGTAGTCGGGAATACTGGCGCCACATTGATATCAGCCAGTGGGCAGTGCATAAGGCGAACCAAAGTACATGATTGTCTGAAATTGCGTCTTGCTGTGTGTGTCCTATGGCTGCTTGATGACATCACCCCATTTTTCTTGCCATCGCTGGGATTTTCTGTACCACCTGCGAGTACACACACTAACACACGCCGCTGGCTTTTCTCGTAATGGGGCTAGTAAGGCTTTCCCCCATCCGCCGTAAACATCGCGTCCACGTGGACTAGCCGAGCCCTCCATTTTAGGCTTGGGCAAATAACTGAAACTTTCGAAAATCCTGCCCACACTAGGTATATAACTTCGGATATTCACGAAGTAGTTCGAAGCTAAAGAGCGAGAGACACGCATTAGTTCGTAATAAACACCCACTTCCACCGCAACCTCCCATGCTTGTGGACTCCCTCTTGTATGCATTGTTTATCCAAGCCGCATCCCGCCGACGCAGGCCTGCACGCTTGTTGTTAGTGTTTTTCCATAGCTCGTCTTCACGGAGTGTGATGGTGAGTTCCCGAGGGAACCACGCTCACGCGTGCACGAAGTATCTTTACGCTCCATAGCAATTGCGCAGTGAATAGAGGAGCCATTGCAGAGGTTCTACGTATACTTCGAAACTATAAAACGCCAAAATGGAACCCTCAATCGTTCGCTTTGTGTTCAAAGGTCACTGTGAGCACGCCGCCTGCTTTGCATCCGCTATTACCGCTTTGCACCCTCCGAGAGACCGTGTTGTCCCAGACGAGAAAGAAGACGAAGGCCGAGGCTGTTATCTTTGCTTCGCTGGACCGGGCAGCCACCCCCACAACGGCCTAGCCATGTCTATGGACCCGATTGACGCCACGCAAGGCATGGTGAGACCGGGCACGTCCATTTTCATTCTACAGCAATGGGGACGCTCTTCGGGAGAAACAGCGCCAGCAACGTACTATGCCGTTGTTGAAAACGCTCCCGTTCACGTGCTGGTCGATGGGGACGTTGTCTAGGTTGGCCGGGAAATGAGCGTCCGCGCAATCAGTTCTCCGCCCCGGAGTTGGGTGACGAGCCTGGGAGCTACAGTTTATTCCTCATTGCAAGCAAATAGGGGAGGCAGAGGTAACAGCCGCTTAGTGCAGCTGGTGAGGTCTCGAGCCCCTTTGATAACGCGAAGCCTGACGACGACGAGTTTCATTTATGGTGGCCTCTAGCAGGGAACGTACATCGGTGCACCGAATCGGTTTTGGGCAAGAAAGCACTACACTGAAAAAAACACATCAAAAACGCCTTTCAGCGAAATCATGCTTCCCCCAACCCTTATCAATGATCGGAGCTCCTCGGTCAATTCACTTGCCATTCATATGCGGGCGTAGTCACCAGAGACACATAGCTACAGAGAATCCTTCCCGTAGCTTTTAGCCTGCGTCGACAAGGCATCGACCGGAGAATTGTGCCTTCCTGAGCAGCGACCACATGGGCCGTATTTGAGCAGTTACGTCGGCCTGAGGGGACCTGATTTTCAAAGGCCTTTGCAGTGTCCATATGACAAGGGCAGTAGCCCCTGTGACGTCGGGTGGCCCTCGCGTGACTGCGAAATCTGGCCATTCCAGATCTCGGCGTGCCATCGGGGGCCAATCCCAGAGGCGACGAACTTCTAAGAGGCAGTATTAAAAATACAGGAAAATTAGTACCCTATTACGCGGCTACAAACAGAATAAAGAGAGCGGAAGATAGCATCACCGTTAGGTGTCGATGAGCGCAGCGAAATCATTGGCGGCAAGCGGGAAGCTGTCACTTGGAAGGGCGCCGCCGTGTTTCCTGACAGGTATCCCAACAGGTTCCGGTCGGTGCACCACGCCGAAAATACGCGCTCTGACGACGCTAACCGGGCTGCAGCACTGAGCAGTTCTGTACAGGAGTACAAAGTTACGAAAATGAGAGTAGTGAGCAGTGAGCTGTACATTTGCAGGCAGCAGGAGCACTGGCTGCCGCGAACCTCTTGTTACTCCCGCTACCTGGGAACGCTTTATACAACTGCACAAAAATGTGACCACCGTGGACAGCAATGGGCAAAGAGCTCACGGCCAAATCGCGATTTTTTGCGAGTGGTTACTGCTTAACGCTTTCGCCTCTACGCACTTTAGACAGTCAAAGTGCCCCTTGAATTTTTTTGTTAGCTTCCCTGCATGATGAACAAGCAAGCTGGCCACAGCAGCTCCATTGTAAGGCTTCACCACGAGACGGGAGGAGCCTTGTGACGGAGATTGGACATGCCAAACCGAAGGCTAGCCCTTTTTTGATCATGGCCGCCTTTTGGACAAGAAAAATAGTGTCGTTCATCCTTGCTTTGTGAAACCAGCGGAACGTCGACACTGTCAAGCGTACTAAATGATCACACCACGCGACCACGCCGCGAAGACGGAACTAACTAAACTGGGTAGTTGTGGCTTCGTCGCGTTTCAGCAGTCATTAGGAGATTTGCACTCCTGCAGTCAAAACTTCGCCACATAACCTAAATGTCTCATGATAAGTTGGCTTCACTGCAGCCCACCGATGTATTTAGATTTGTTGGGGTTTAACGTCCCAAAGCGACTCAGGCTCTGAGGGACGCCGTAGTGAAGGGCTCCGAAAATTTCGACCACCTGGGGTTCTTCAACGTACACTGACATCGCACAGTACACGGGCCTCAGTAAGCCCACGAAACACAAAACGTCTTACAAACGTCTCGGAACAGCTAAAAATGACTACAAACGTCTTGCGCTGCGTTCAAACGTCTCATAGATGTCGACAAGAAGTTTCCTCTGCGACGTCTCTTAAACATCTGCAGTCAGATGTTTGCTGTGAAACTTCTGTGAAACATCTGAAGTCAGATGTTTTCTAGACTTGTTTCTAACATGTGGAACTTGAGACCACGTCAATGAGACGCGCCTAGCAATCAGCAGGAAGTTGCCGCCGTGGGTTAAACATGCTGTAAATCACGGCACATAAATTAGGTGGCTCTCCTGCTTGACGTTTCGAAGAGCAGGCGCGCCGGTCCACAGACCGCTCTTTGTATTCGAACACTGAAAGCGCGTTTTCTCCTATGGAGCCCAAATCACGTTCCACATCGAGTGCAGCTAAGCCGCCACTCGTAAGGCTGGATTTAGGTAACATATAATGGCCCGAAAGCCGACGGTAGTTACGCGAGCGAAAAAATTTGCTTCATGTTGCGAACGCCTCTGTTACCCCTCGGCTAGCTGGCGGCAGCACGCGGATTGACAGGCGCAGCGTACGCTGCCTACGCCGCCTTCCCATATGCCTTCCCGCCGCCTTCGCCGAGCTCGCTCGCGCGCTTGTCACCCGCGCGCTATCCCAGGCAGCACAACAACACTGGCCAAACGTCGCGCAAGTGTTGGCAAAACTTGGCACGAACATCGGTCCTACACTGGCATTTGGGCCGAGCGCTACCACTTCACACATTGGCCTTACTTTCATGCCAGTTTTGGGCCAACGCTCGGCCGATCAAGCGGCCAACGCAGTCCCGATGTTCGTTCTGCAGCATGGACCAGCAAAGGTCTCATACTGGCATCCAACTTTCAAACATTGGTAGCCAACTTTCAAACATTGGTAGCCAGCTTTCGAATAATGGTTTCCAGCTTTCGAATATTGGCATCCAGCTTTCGAATAATGGTTTCCAGCTTTCGAATAATGGTTTCCAGCTTTCGAATAATGGCATCCAGCTTTCGAACGCTGGCACATGCAATTAACCCACTCGCCAATGACCGGCACTGTGGATGGATGTACATACATACAATTCTACCTAGCAAATATTCATAAATGAGGTTGCGAAAGAATTGCAGAAAAAAGACCCGTTTATTGCTTTGAGTTACAAGAATCACGCTTCTAGCGCACACAGGATGGTTTGCGCTACCACCAGCCACCGTGGGGAGTAAAGAAAAGGGGCCCAAGAGCATGGTGGCAGAGGCTGTGGGAAAACAATTTATTTTCAAGTTTGGTGCGTGCCGATCGGTTGGACAAAGCATCTCGGCAAGCTGCTGCGGCACGGCTAAGGCATCCATAAAGCGCTCAACAGAGCTGTCCTCCAGTGAACTGATCAGTCATATCCAAAGTAATCGTTGCACTCCACTTGCAAGGGGACTGCTGGACTGCATTCAAAGAAATTCCTCGTCTAGTTCTTGCACGATGGCCTCACGAAGCGCCAAGCCTGCAAAGAGATGCATGATGTCATGGTAAGTTGAATTATGGCCATCACAGAACAAAAACAAAAATGATTAAATAACACAGAATTTTGTGAAACACAGTCATCGTGAAGACACTAGCAACATATTTTACAGGATAATTTTTAATTTATTCTTAAGAATCAGCACCACATTAGTTGCACAAAGTGGAATTTAATTTACTAAACTTCCCTTATACCAAATGGTTTAATTTAGTTTAATGCGTCGTGTCGCACTCCCAGTAAATATATTCAATGCGAGATAAGCAAATTAATGTAATATTGAAAACAGATTAATGTATTATTTTGTTTTAATATAACTCGTATCTCTAAATTGCGAGGTAATTTTTTATTCCAGTAAACATGCACAGGTTGTAGCGTCTCTTCCACATGGACGTCAAAACAACATTTTTGATTAGTTTTATTTAATGGGGTTAAAAATGCGGCTTGCGATTTTTGACGAAATACGCTGAACGCAAGGAACTCAGGGCACCTTTGTTTTACCTTAGTTGCTTCGCATGCATGCTATAGTTGGATTCGAAACTGCAACTTGAAAACCACACAAAAATACTAGTCTTATAGTCAAGAGTAATGCCCTTTTTCATTGCGAGAGAACTTGGGCAAAAGCTTTAACCAGTAATTGCGGATTTTCTATTGAGTCTGCAAGAGTAGACGGCAAAAAGAAACACTACGGAAGTATTACACATATCCTTACCAACTAGTCTGCAGTGGAAAATTAATTAAGCGGTTCTGACTTCCGTCGTGCATAAGCGGTAAAGGACATATTCCCGAATGCATTCTATCTCAATTCATATGTGTTCAAACCCGCTGTTAGCCAAAGTAGTGAATCTTTAGTGAGTTCATCTCACCAAAGACGAAAAATTAAATTCTCACCATTCGGCCACAATTCCACTGCGCACGACGTCAAGCAAGCCATTTCGCAATGAGAGTGGGTACACAGAAGTCGTCCTCGTGCTTTTTGGCTCGCTCTCTTCTCCTGCCTAAAAAATAAAGGCGCATGTAGTCAAAGCAACATTTACTACAAAAACCACTTTAACTTCCAGACGTATATCAAGGTAAAAGAGTTTTAGTACTTACAAAAGATCTTGCAGGCGGTACGAACAGCGTCGGAGCTCTCCTAATATATGAGTGTGGCTTTTCGCGTGCACAGACTATGAACGGTGCTAGCTCGAGTGTGCATGCATTTTCGTCGCGTTGGTTGTGCACGTGGTTGAGCTCCGCCGTGCAGTCAAGAATGTGATGAGTCGCGCGGTTCCAAGACGAGCAGTGGAGACGATGGTGTGTGTGTGAGGGGGGGGGGGGGGGGGGTTGGCTGGAGGGGAGAGAGTAATTTTCCTTTACACAGGTTTTGTGGTTCCGAGAAAAGTCCTCGAGCTGAAAGGTGGAGACAGGGAGGTGGAGGAACAGCGAAGCGCGTAGCTGCGTGCGAGGGAAAACAGGTTTGAGAAAGTGACAACCAAAAAGAAAAAATAGCGCTTCGCGGGGTGGGGGGTTAGCCCGCTCCCTGGAAAAGGGCACGGCCGGGAGAACAGGTGGGGAGATATTCGACTTGAAGACTTGAAAGAGAGAGGGAAAGAGGCCAAAACACGTGAAAAGGGTTTGGAATTTTTGGAGAATGAGTCACATGGCCACAGGCAGTACAGAAAGCAATATCTACAAGAGAGAAGTGGATGGGAAACACGGAAGCGTCAAAGTATTGCTACAAAGCTGCAGCAAAAGCCTGAAAATTTTGAAGTGAAAAACTTGGAGCTTCAAGATGCATTTCGCCAAAACGACTTGAGACACTCGCGTATTTTGTGGGGCCGTATGATGTGGCTTCTGTTAGTTCAAGATAGCTTAAAATGTTACCACATAACAAAAATATAAAGCAAAAAATATATCCAAGCAGAATGCGCGCTCTTTCATAGTTTCATGTACCGTACATGCGCCAAACAAGCTAGGTTAACATGCGTCTAACGCCAGTTGTCAGTCCATTTATTCAGTGGTCGTCGAAGAATCCTCAAATTGTTTGTTGGGGTGGAAGTTTCGCGCAAAAAAAAGCAAAAACAAACAAAGGCATGTTGAATTGTGGTTCGCAACTACTTTCGATGGTTTTCATCAATAAAGGTGATGTTCGAAAGAAAAAAAACCAGCGAGTAAATATACAAAGACGTGAGCAAGAGCTATATAGCCCCCAATGCAAATTACGCAACAGAAGAATAAAATGGTCAAAAGCAACAATTTCCAACACAACGATTTGCAGAAAAGAAAGGAAATAGCAAATCAGAAAACACGGGAAAGGCGCGATCACAGGGCACGACGTAGGGAAGCGTAGGAATCGCTTAGCACGTGTCCGCGTGCGTTTATGAAGCACCCGCCTAATATTTCACGAGCGCAACGCATAATTCGAAATTACGAGGCGACTGCTTCGTTTCTGGACGTTGCCAAAACTGAGCACAATTTCGGTTTAGCGAATGCACTTGCGCATCTATTACGTTTGTATCGCGATCTCCCTGAAGCAGACACCAGCTGCGTACTGCGGCAGTGAATTCCTAGAGCGAATAAAAATAAAGTGATTTTTTTATTCCAAAAATTTAATCAAATGAAACTTATTTGATTTTTGTTGAAGGCACCTGTTGACAATTTTTGTTGAAGGCGTGTCGGGTGTAATCAGAACGTTAATTCCGATCAACAGGACTTCGATCGCAATTCTCCTAAACGTATTATTGCCGCTCACTGCGCAACCAGAGTGCAGCTTTTCCAACGGAATCATGGGTAGCTTTGCTCACAAACTGCAAAAGTGTTCGGTTAAAATATAGTAATAAATAAAACCAAATCTTTGAACTCGCATGTTTTAGCGCGTTCGAAAATTATGAACTGCCGAAATGGTACTCGACAATAAAAATAATTTTGAACCCATTTTAATGGATGACACAATGTTTACCAACGTTTGCCACTATACTTTGAACACTGGATAAGCGGTGGCAATCCTAGGCCAATATAGCCAGCTCCCGGAAATGGCATAGCCAATTCTGGCAAAGAGTGGAACAACACTGGCTAACATGGCCCATGATAGCCAGGATTCGATGATGGCACAGCCAGCAATGGCAAACAGTGGGGCAATCCTGGCTAACCTGGCCCATGATAGCCAGGATCTAATTATGGCTCAGCCAATACTGGTAAAGCGTTGGACAACCAGGGCCATTGTTGGATGTGCTAAGGAGTGGCACAACCAATATCGGATGCTCACTGGCAACTCTGGGCCTAGTTAGGGCCACGCTTTGCCAGTGGATTTCCAATATTGGCCCGCTGCCGTGTGCTACCTGGGATCGTGTCGGCAGATCTTGGAGGCAATAATCTTTCTTGAGTCACGCCGCAGCCAAGGTAGATGTACTATGGTAGCGTAGGCTGCATAGAAGCCCATACGTTCAAAACATGGCGGCTTGTGGTGCGCAGCCAGCGCCGTCTTCGAAATGCGTGGACAACTAAAAACTGACGTCATAATTAAAACAAAAACGCGACGTCGAAGTCACGTGTTTTAGTGACGTCATATACGTGACGTCAGCGTCAGGTGCTGCTTGGCGGGAAAAATAAACTACTGAACGCCGCGACGCTTCAGCGCGACACCCGACACGAGAACGAAGAAAGAAGACACGAGTGCCGACCACCAACGCTATTTTTAGGTAGTCAGTTCTCGTTGTGCCTTTTTCCTTCGTCCTCACCTCAGGTGTCGCGCTGAATGTCGCAGGTGTCGCGCTGAAGCGATGAAATGTGACGCCGCCAGACAGGTTATCGCTCGCACATCGTGCAACCGCACACCTCTTTTTTGCGTACGGGGCGCCATGGCCACAGACGATGCCCTTTGGGGGCAAAAGCGACAGAACCGCACCCAACGGAACGAAACTAAACAGAAGCGCTGGCAAAAGGCAAAAGCGGAAACTGTACACGAACGATGCACACCAAGAACTCGAGCAACAAGCAACGAGGAAAAAGTAGGGCTAGCAGAATCGAGTTTCAAACAAAAGCAAGCAGAATGGTCAAAAGATATGACCAGGGTATTACATCAGAGCACCGTCAACCTTGGCATCGTCCCGCTGCCATTGCCGCTACTCTGAGCAAACGCTGTCATAAATTTTTACTAAGCAAGCGCTATACTTTCTAACAAAATGCACACAACTAAAATATTTTAAAAAGGAATCACTGCAATTGTTTTTGAATGCTTTTGAAACACAAAATATGTCCTAATTATTTTCCTCTTCTAGTTGTTTGTCCACTCATTTCATTTTGGCGCTTTAGTTCCACCCATAATTTGATGTCGCTAGCACTTGGTTCTGGACCGCATTCGGGCTCCGGCTTCGCGACCTATTTCAATAGACCTTGCCGCAGCTTGCTGCTTGGTGTCGCTCCGCATGAACAGGCTCTTAGGGCAAAAGGACGAAGAGACGCCGGGATAATGAAACATAGGGCATTAGGGGGGTACAACAAATATGAAGTACTAAGAGGTATTTGGAAAGGAATAATGGTGCCGGGACTTACTTTCGGCAATGCGGTTCTGTGCTTAAGGGCAGAAGTTCAGTCGAGATTAGACGTAAATCAGAGAGCTGTTGGAAGATTAGCACTAGGTGCCCACGGCAAAACCATAAACGAGGCAGTACAAGGGGATATGGGCTGGGCATCGTTCGAGGCACGGGAAGCTAAGAGTAAAATACTATATGAAGAACGCCTGAGGAAATTGGACGATAACAGATGGGCAGCTAAGGTATTTAAATATTTATACAGAAAGAACGTTGACTCACAGTGGCGGAAAAGAACTAGAAAACTAACCAGTAAGTATGCCGGTCATGAGGACGGACAAAAAAAGAGCATTAAACGACAGGTTAAAAACGCGGAAGTTAAAAATTGGATGAATTCAATGGAAAAGAAACATAGTGTAGAACTATATCGATTCTGGAAAAGGCAGATCAGGAAAGAATATTTCTATGATAACTCAAGAGGCAGTGCCCTACTTTTTGAAGCTAGATCAGGGTGTCTTAGAACGCGCAGCTACAAAAAGAAATTTAACGAAGAAGATGACACATGTGCAGTGTGTGGTAGATCTGTGGAAACAATTGAACACCTCATACTCAAATGTGATGGTATCCATCCGGACGTCGATGCAGGCACAGTCACTCTTCCGGAGGCCCTAGGGTTTAAAGATAACAATGGTCATGTAAATAAATCTGCAGTGGAAGTCAGCAAAAAGCGATTGGAGGATTGGTGGCTGAAAAGCAGAGATGTGGCATAAGGTTAGAATAGTAGGAAACCGTAGGCAAAGGTGATGGAGAATCTTAATGAGAATTGCCAACACAGTAAACAAAAAAATAATAAATAAAGAAAAGCTGAGCATGGTGCCAATTGCCACCACCCCGTTTCAAAGGGGGCGCTCCTATCCATCCATCCATCCATACATCCATCCATGCAGGCTAGTTCATATGGCTAGTTTGCCAAAGTGGTTTTAACCGTTTCAAGCGGAAATAAATCTTAGTGCAAGCTGCAAGTGCTTAGTTTTACATGAAAGTATTAGATTCAGTTTGTTTGTTTTTTTTTGGTTCTTTGATGATTTGTTTATTTTTACGTTTAGAAATTTAGTACTTCATTTGGCGTTGCAGAGGCTAGCGATAGCTACGCGCGCGAAGTGGATGCTGCGTACGTTGTACGTTTCGCTGCGCACTTTTTTCCGCGCTGGTTGGCACTTGACGCCGCTGCAGTTCGCAGTTTCCCCTTTTTCTGCGGTATCGTTCACTACCAGTTTTGCACTGAGATGTGAGCCTCGTTTTCCGCAAAAGTAAGTAACCTTCCATTTCTTTTCTGTGGTGAAAGTGTCGGCCTTGCTTTAGCTAAGCCTCTGACGCGCCTGATTGAACGGTCGGCTAACGCGCCTGATTGAACGGTCGGCTAACGCGCCTGATTGAACGGTCGGCTAGTGTGTCACTCCTTTGGTTTACAAATCACAAAACAGTATCAGCCAGTGCTTTACATACCAAAGTGCTATTTGAGCTTTTGTTAAGTGGATACAGCTAGGCTATGCGAGTTACTTTCTTTACCAAGGCGGTGACAATGTGAACGTGACAAAGCTTCAAACCAACCAGCTTTGTTTAAGCGTACGTTGATAAGGCGCGAATTTTTTCCTAGACATTGATTAAAGTCTGTGCTCTATTGCATTCTGGCAGGGTTTTATTCTTGCCAAGGACTCTCATCTGGCCACCTGTGTGCTCCAATTCTCCTTGCTGTGATTGCCGTCAGTGAAACTCCCGTTAAAAAGGCTTTGGTTATCTTCACTAAGGTATTTGTTTGGGCTAGTCGGTACATTGTTAAAACTGAAGGCATAGGGCACGAAGGACCTGTCCTGTCCTGTCAAGCTTTTATTTCATTACGATTGAGAGCCCCGGCACAAAGGTAGTTTACTCAGTGGTGCTGCTCTGTATGTGTGCCGGCTGTTTGACAGTGCAGTGAAGTACTACGGCTCTTTGCAGGCGTGGCAGCTTTTATTTTTTGGGAAACCATTGCGCCATGCACAGCTGGCGTTGTCCCTGCTTCACTGTGTGCATTTCGTTTTGGGTACAGGCTGTTCAACAATGGTTTTCAGAGGACCTCCTTGCCTGCTCAACTTCTCAAGTTTTGGTAAGCACGCTTTGCAGCTGACACCTTTTCTTTCACTTCATGATTTCTTGTATAGGTCTAGGCTGTTTGCTAATGTTCATTCCACAAGCCCCATTATGTGTTTGTCCTTTAGGACCCCAACTGTTGGCCGGAGGAGCAAGGACCTGGTCTAGTTTCACGCAAATTAATCGCAGCACCTTGTACTTGGTTGTTCAGAAGACTTGGTCTGGAGATTGTTTCAGTTCTGAGGTGGGAATCTGGACAAATGCTTCTTGTGCAGTGGTGTAAGTAATCTCTTGCCCGCTGTTTGAGCTTCATCGTACAGATTAGAAAGGGCTTGTTTGGCAATGCAGTGTTAAGAGCCTTATATACACGCACTTTTATTTGTCTTATCTTTCAGATGTGCCCCTGTGTGGCTGTCAAGGTTAGGTCCAAGATTTAACGCATCTCTTGTGTATACTGAAGTGATGCAGGTATTACCAGGACAGCAGCATCTCTTCTATGGTTTCGTGCGACGGTGCAAGATGGCAACCATCAGCCACTTCTTTCAGGTAAGAGAAAGCCTGTTTGCGAGATGCAGCTTAGGAGGTTCTGTGAGTACAGTGTGCATCGCAGTAAGGCAGTGCACTTGCTATTGACTGCTTGGCTTTCAGTGTCCATGCACGCTGTTTGAATTTTGCTTCTCTTAAAGGCCTCCACAGTGGTTGACTTCTTGAGTTTATGGTGAGCCGTAGCACTCTGCTGAAATGCCGCTTGCAATGACATCATATGCATATATGTTTTTGGTTAGCTTATTTTATTGCCTGTTCTGTCACTCCTTGCCATTTCCTGGTCTTATTTGCTTCCGACTCCTCATTGGCCATTCTACATGCACCTGACTGACTGTGCTTTTGGTTACTCTAATATTTTTCCCTTCTGCAGGCTGCTGAACAGAGCTGGATTTGACTTCCCCTTGTATACCGTCTAGTTGGCATCCTCCTTGCAAGAAAAGCGATGTTTGGAACACCTAGCGATCTCTTCATTGCCGTCCACATCACAGCAACTTTTCTCATCAACGCATCCGTTGTGAACAAGGCCCGGGGCCGAATGAATTTTTGATTTAACAATTGGTTGCTGCTCGACACTTTCCCGCCATCCAAGTGCTTACCGTTGCAACGTCAGCCAAACCAGTGAAGCTACCTCCTCCATGGCTTCTAACATTAATTTCCTGGTCCCTTTCTTTTTTTGTGTGGGTGTATGCACTGGATTCAATAAAGAGTAATGCAGTGACTGAAAAGTGTGCTCATTTTTCGGGTGTTTGCAAATCAGCTTTGAGTTCATTTTTGAGTGTATACAAGAAAAATGAACTATAACATTTTTAAAGCTTTAGAGGGTTTAAAGGCAGCACTAAAAATCAGTCTTGAAATGCGTAAGATATTACAGGCACCCATTTCGGAAAAAAAAGGAACGTCTAAAAAAATTCTAAAAAAGTTCTACCTCAGAAGTTTTCTAGCCGTATACAAGCGTAGCGTTAGCAGAGCTAATAGAGGGCTAGTAGACGTCTAAGTCTAAAAAACTGCTTAGATGAAACTTCTTTTAGATGTCAAACTTTTTCTTCCGAGACTTTTTTTAGACGTCTATTAGCGCTTTTCGTGTTTCGTGGGAGGTGAACGGGTACGCCATGCTCACAGCTACCCTCTAAACGGCACATGGCGCCTGAGCAGCACAGCGTGCTTGCTTGAAGCGGGCCATGTGCATCCGGGAAATTGTAGAACGGAGGACTCAAATGGCCTTGGTAACTCTGCGTGTCATTGTTCCGTGGGCCGTGTACTCGAGTTTCAGCGAAGATGAGCGCGCTGGCGTTAACATTTTGTCGCGCCGACGAATCGTCAGGAGACACGCTACACGAGGGCTCGCGTGTTTTGTGCGGTGCTCGACAAGAGCGGGTTATGCGCAGATTCCAATTTGCCGCATCGAATGGCTACGGATCTACTGCACACCATAAATCGATATACTCAGCGTGAAATGGCCAATGAGGTTCATATGGGGTTCGTTATATCCATTTATAAGAAGATTTTACATCGTAAAAACGAGATATCAAATACATGGCAGTTATTTCGCTATAAGCCGTTCCGTCGTCCTTGCGGGGTTTGCGAAGAACTACGGGGCAGCTAATGAGCTTTTTTCTCGGTGCCCACTTGCAGCCCATCTACTGCCGGGCGGCCATCGCGTGGGAGCCCTCGGAGCCACTGAGCATCGAGACCGTCGAGGTGGGAGTGCCCAGGCAGGGAGAAGTGCGCGTCAAGGTGGGCATGTGCACGTGACTGCGCTCCTTCCGGGCTCGCATATTCAAGCAGTAACACATGCGGTATTCGTTCGGATTCAGCCGGTTTCAAATGCCATCACATACGGCCAACTCGGGCCCCGTACTTACGCATTGTGAAAACCAGCGGTAACAAGATCCACGAAATGGGCGAGTCACCATCTGCATCGCAGGGGTTATAGCTGCACGGCTCGTTTCAGTAACAGTAAAGAATAAGCGAAATCTGTAAGAAACGACGCTGAACCATACGTTTGCGACTATAGGTATTTGGATAAGTCACAACTGTAACTGTTTCATCTCCCAGATTCTGCACACGGGCACGTGCCACGCCGACTCGAACACGCTGGAAGGTCTGGACCCAGACCGAGTCTTCCCCTGCATCCTGGGCCACGAAGGGGCCGGCATCGTCGAAAGCGTAGGACCCAAAGTGACCCACTTCAAGCCCGGTACGCCGCGCTCAAACGTAGAGCTTCTCGAGCTGTGTGTTCAAACAATGCTTGATTAAACGAGGTTTAATGACCACGAATGATTTCGTGGTTCTTATATCCAAAACTTGACAAGAAGCCCCGTCATCTGTGCCACCTTCCTGCCATTTTTCCTTCCTGTGACTCGTTTCCGGAATTCCTGACTGCCTGCAGTATACAGCTGCTTTCGAGTCTCGTTTCAACAGTATAGCGCATAGAGGATAGTGTCTCTCGTCTATGGGCATCGTCGGGGTTTCAACGCAATCGAGCGAAAACTTTGAATAGGTTACCTTAAGCCTGTTTCACATGCAAGCGAAAATGCTATAGTCGGATACAACTTAAGTCTGCAGTGAAGCTCCGCCCATATTCAGGCTTCGCGCACAGAATTCCTCCACGACAAAAAAAGTTTTCCGCTGCTTAAACGCTTCTTGTTACGTTAACAAGGAGCTTATGACAAGAAAAAAAATTATGCGCTCTAGAATTTTTATTCACAAATTGTTTGATATAGTCAAACATTAAAAAGCTGATTTCGTTTACAGTTGCGATTGGCCAGCGGAGTAATACAAGACGCCGCGGACCACGGCCCAGTGTTAGCAACTGCTGTTTTTTTTAGTTGTATCCTACTATAGCGAATTCTGTCGCCGCGGCGGAAAAACCTGTTTTGAGTCGTCGCTGCGACGAGCGGCGAGGTTTCAACAAGTTGGAAATTTTCGCTGCGACGCGCAGCTCAATCGCTCAGTCGCTTGCATGTGAACCGGCCTTTAATAGACGGCCCCATGTGGTGGAACTGCATGGCAGGTGCCTTTTTCTTGTGCACGGTTTGTCGAAGCGGAAACCGAAAAACACTAAACATCGCTGCATAACTGTAGGTCCGAGTTGTACTTAACAAGTGATTGATTACTTGGAATGAATTACATTTGCTTCAAATTTTATAATGCATTACTTTTTGCAGGGGCCAAAGTTATCGGTAATCCTTTTTTTTTCAATAATCTATAGTAACCCCATTATAACTTCGAGAAGCAGAAATTGGTGGCGAACACCAGTGCTAGCCCGGAATATTTCTACGCGATGCGGAAAAGCCGCGCGCGCGATGACGTCCGGAGATGCAAGCCCGAGCGGCCTGCATTTTACTATAGCGCGGTATTCCACTGTTAGCATTTCTTCACGGCAGCAGAACAGAACGTCATGTTTAGCCGCCGCTGTCTCAGTGGCTTTGGCACTCGGTTGCTGATCCCAAGGTCACGGGTTCGACCCCGGCCGCGGCCGCCGTATTTCGATGGTGGCGAAATACGAAAACGCCCGATGTCGGCGCATGCTAAAAACCCAAGGTAGTTGTTGTGATGCGTGGTTCATGAGCGCGCGTTCATGCGAATGAGCAGACAAGTTTCCAGGGGCGAACGCTGCGTTTATTCCCGCATGTTCGTCGGTGCGTGGCTGGCCGAGAATAACCCACCCGTAGGTTGCGGTGCAGGCCTTTTATTAGGTTATTGGCGCGCATGCGCATTAGCGACGGCGGCGGCGATAGCCGGACACCACAGTAGTCAAAATTAATATGGAGCCCTTCACTAAGGCGGCCCTTATATAGCCATGCATCACTTCGTAGCGTTAAACCCCCCAATTTACAATTCAGAATGTCATGTTTAGGGAGCTTAAGCTTTGCTCCCCGAGAGCAAGCAACGAAGCGCAGCGTTCTGCGTAACTAAGAGCTGGTGCGCAAGTTCTTTGTGCGTTACAGCTCCGCCCTTCCCTCAAACGCGTACACCGAGAATCTTTTCAGTGCCGCTGTTTACGTTTTCACAAGAAAACGTGGAGGAAACACCGACAAAGGCTTTCAAAAACAACCGCTAGTGAAAATTAACAGCGTAAGAATTGCAGCAGATAACAGATCAAGCGCTTAACCGCTGCACCTCTGCACTGGGAGCCGTATGAGTACTCCCAGCGATCTATGAACGTTAAATAATGAATTATCAATTCCGCATATATGGGCACTAACCCATTAACGCAATTGTTTACTTTATATATATATATATATATATATATATATATATATATATATATTGTGGGGGGGGGGAGATATAATTTACCGCTGAAATCAGTAATTGCGATTGTAATCGGTTACTTCTTTTCTTTAAAGTGTACAAGACTGCCGTCGATAGCTATAGCTACGATAGATATAAATGGCGTGATAGCTGCCGTACAGCACAGTACGAAACGCCACAATACGAGAATGCGGGAAACGTCGTTCTGCTCTCGTTTGCAAAACTGAATTCGCGTGCTTTGAAGTTATCGTTAGTTCAGCGTTAGTTTAGTTTCAAGTCCACTTGAAGCACGTGTTTCCACGAACGCTGTCGACTGTTGTTGCGTGGGTTGCCTTCTGCCATTTGGGATGGTGCCGAAGTGTTTAGAATTTTCAAAGAGTTCGACTGCCCACAAAACGAGGGACACCATTATAACGCTGGAAGGTACCACGCGTCTTTCGACGCCTCCAAGGATCACGCAGATGCAGTTCTCGATTTCCGTTCCGTCGATAACACGCCCCGTATCCGCATTACAGGGCGCTGTGTACGGGCAAGTCGATTCTCTTTGCTCTGCAGGGTGCAATACGCGCCGACCTTTAGTTCACATTCTTGGCGTCAGTGCAGGAGACCACGTGATCCCCTTATCCACGCCGCAGTGCAAGGAGTGCCGGTACTGCAAGAACCCACGCACCAACCTGTGCTCCAAAATCAGGTACGGCACTACCGTTGTTCTTTATCTTAAAGGGGTCATGACACCATTTTTCAGACATTGTTTATTGCATGTTGTTAGCTATACATCTCGGAGCAACTGGGCAAAATATGAGCTCATTTGTTAAAAAAGTCCTCCTGAACCGCGTGGCAGTCAGGCAACAATGGCGCGCTCGCGGTTCGTGACGACATAGACTGGCACTCACGTGCTTGCTCGCGACTGAACGACTGAATTGCGCTTAGTGAGCAGAGGGGAGTGAGTTGTTCGTTGTTCAGGTTTAGGTTGCGGTGGGGTGAAGGGGGAAGTTGGGGGAGACAAAGGCCTGTGTCCTTTCCTGTTCTGTGTATAGCTTCTGCCCGGTTTTGGCGAATTCATCGCAATAGACATATCTTTGGCACAACGTGTACCGTGTTACTGTTACCGTTACCGGAGTACCGGGATCCACCCACTGCCAGTGAGCGATTGGTCCTGATGCGGCAGGCGTGCGTGCAGCTGCCGGGTACCTGGCGCCATCTGCGCCCTCGAGACGATCTGCGCATGCGCAGTGGCGATGGGAGGGCTCCCGGTAAACGGTAACACGGTACACTGTATGCTAAATGTGTCTATTGTGCCTCGGCCGCGCTCGGGTAGGCGCGCGCTCTGCTCCCCACCGACCGTGCGCGCGGCAGTTTTGCAGCAGACGACGGCGCAGTCATCACTCAGGCTGCTTCAATATGGCCGTCGCTGCCAGGAGGAGGGGCTTAGAGCCGATAACTTCAAATTACAATTTTTAGCTCAAATGCACGCGTAGAGCCCTAGTTCTTTTTAAGTACGCATAATAACGTCGTGGCTAGTAGCTGCGACGTAAAAGCACGATTTGTTGGTAGACCATGTCATGACCCCTTTAACATCTGCAGTATACAATTAGCCCATAGCACTCAATAAAGGTGCGGTATTCCCGCTGGGCTGTCAAAAGGCGCCGCTTCACGAATATGCGGCAGCGTTTTTTTTTTTTTAATGCGTCTTGTAGAAGCTATGTTTTCCCCGCCTTTCCCTCTGCTCTCCTCAAATTTCGCCACGACCGGCTTCTTTTTGTACGCTCAAAGGTCGGCGCTCCTCCCAGCCCCACCTCCGACGCGCGCGGGAATTCCCCGCAGGGCAGAGCTTCCTGACCTACCGGAGCGATGCTTTTGACTGACCGCGACCATGGTGGCTGCGTGACACCAGAAAGAATCTAACCAATAGCCATTGCTGAACAGAATTACGAAGGAGCGAGCGGCGGAGGAGGGCGCGAGCGTGAAAAAGTCACCGGGAAATACTCGCAAACTTTCGCGCGCGATTGTGGGTTCTCTGCTGCGTGTATAGTGTGTTATTTGACTCAGTTCATGACAACAGAATGTAGCGATTGAACGAGTTTACGTACTTTCCTATTAACGTTTTTCAGAGCCCCTTTAACGTACCAGAGCTGCTCCCAGGTAATGAAGCACGTCGCAGTGGACGGCTAGGGATAAATTTGCCTAGGGCGTTTTTGTATTTCGTCCCTATCGAAATGCGCAAGCCACTACCAGGAACTCAAGCCACGAACTCGTGATCAGCAACAGAACGCATTATAGAACCGCCGAATCCCAGGTGCTGAACTTTTTGGTGTTAAATTGGTACCGACGTGGTGCGCGAGCTAATATATGCGGCAAGTCACCTGAAACTTACAAAAGCTTACATGGGTTCAATGCTGCAGCACAGAATGTCGAGCGACAGCTCCGTTGATATAAGGAGCTTTGGCCGTGTGCGGCCGGGCGTTGCATCGAACACAACCAGCGTTCTGTTCAACGCATAAAAGTGCACCGGCGTTCTGTGCAGAAGCCACTTTTATGCCCTACGTGCGATGTCAGTGCACGGTAAAGATCCGCAAGTGGTCGAAATTATTCCGGCGACCTCCACTGCGGCACCTCTTTCTTCCTTTATTCTTCCACTCCCTCCTTTATCTCTTCCCTTACGGCGCGGTCCAGTGTCCACCGAGATGTGGGACAGTTACTGCGTCATTTACTTTCCTCAAAACCAATTTTCATTTTCATGCGACACGGCGGCCGCGTTTCGATGGAGGCGAAACGCAAAATGGTGAGGCTCAACTTGGCTGAGCCAGGTTATAGGAGCGAAAGGCAAACGAACCAGTGGCCGATGTCGACGCAGAAACGGCAGCGTGCGCTGCCCTTTTCCGCTTGAGATACTCTAGCTGCCTGTGCCGCTGCTTCTCCAGACGTACTACCTCCCGTTCTTCATCAACTAGACGGGCCCACTTTCGCGACTATCTCTAGTCAACGCGGCTTCTTTGCTCTCTGTCATAGGGTTCGCTAGAAGCAGCCCGGCGCCTCCAATGCTCAGTCGAACAACTCGTCCCTGTGACCGGTTCTGGCTCCATATGTCTGCGGTGTCTATTTATAGGCGGCGAGCGTTGGCCTTAGAGCGAATCACGTGGTTAGTCAGGTGACACAATTGGAGAAAGCGAGCGGCCAGAGCGGCGGTCAGCGCAGCTGAGGAACGAGCGGTAACAGCTGCGACAAGTCACGTGGTATGACGTCACAGCCATCCATCCGCCGAGCCTCCAGAGGTGAAATCCAGGCCTGATTTGACCTGCAGCTTTGCATGCGAGAAGTGGAAAGCAGCGCTCCGAAAATTTGCCGCGCTCACGCTTGTCGCGTAAGTCGCGCAATACAGCGAGAGCGAGCGTAAACGTAGCCTTCGTGACCCAGGGTCCTGGTCAGGACGTGGTCTTGCGTGAGCGCGAGTCCCAGGGCGCGTAGAGCAAGACGGGGTACCTTAACCGTTGTGTGTGCACGGCAGGCAGCCTGAGAGTCGTAAAGATGTGGGAGCTGCGGTGTTGCATGTTCTGAGCTTTAATGGTAAGAACGATAGCACTGATTTCCGCCGCAGCAGGGTCTGGTGCAGCGAATGAGGTTGCCATGTACTGAGCCTGTTGACGGTCCGCAGCCGCTACGGCGCATTTGTGTAGGAGTGGGTACGACGCTGCATCCATGTCAACCACGGATTGGTCATGTCGTAGCTGTAGGCGAAAACACACACACAAAAGCCTGTCACCTGTGCTTGCCGTCCTGTCACAAAAAAACAAAACAAAAACAGGACGACAAGCACAGGGGCCCTTGCTTGCCGTCCTGTCTTTTTGTGTGTGTCAATGCAGCACCTTGATTTACAAGTTAACATGCAGAACCAACTATCCCGGCAACATACACATGCCTGGCGCCGGGTTGATTGGAATTCATGATGATGTGGCATGGAAGTGGAGCGACATTCCCGTTAGGAACGAACGACGGGCGGTTATCCGTCAGAGCTATGGTTTGGTGAACTTGGGGGTCGCCCGGCGTGGTGATAAGGCGAGCTCGTCGAGATGTGAGAACCGCGTCTTAAATTTCTTCGAAGGGATTATGGACGCCCAGTGCTAGAAGACGCGTGGTGGAGGTGCGGATGGGGAGGCCCATGCAGGGCGGATTTGCAGAGTGTTCTGAGAAGGATATCCACCTTATTTATGTCGGTACGTTGTAAGTTACGATGAGGGAGGCCGTAATCGAACGCGGCTAAAGACAAAAGCGTTGACCAAGCGGAGGGTACAATGTTCTCGCATGCCCTGCAACGCGTAGAATCATGCGGGCAATGTTCAGATCTGTAGTGCGGCAGATGGTGATGGTGTGAAGGGGGCGGCCGTCAAGTTGGATCCATAAGCCGAGTACGTGGAAGAAAGAATGTTCGGCTTGGGGGCGACCGTGTATATGGAGGTCTGTAGTCCCGGGCGATGTATAGTAGCAGCTGTGAATGTGTATGACCTCAGATTTGTCTAGTGCACAGCTCATGCCCCTATAGGAGGTGAAGGATTCAACCTCGTTGATTGCGGTTTGAAGAGCAGTCTCCTTAACAGCCAGGTAGTCGCAAGCTGACCAAATAGGTATTTATTTATTTATTTATTACAATACCTTCAGGGCCCCAGTGGGGCGTTACAGAAGGGAGTGGTTAAAAAAAGTATAGACAATGCAGCAAAATGAAAACAATAAGTAAATGCAAAATGTAATGTAATACAGCAAAGAAAGAAAAAAACGTAAGCTTGAACAAAATACATATCAGATTAGGTAACAAAACAGCCTAGTCAAACACATAGTTTTCCGCGGCATTTTTAAATAAACATGCTGCCGATGTCGGAAATTTGCTGGGACTATTTGAAGTCCCGAAGTTGCGCTTAGGAGGCCTGCTGGCTTGATTGATTGATTGATTGATTGATTGATTGATTGAGTGAGAGTGCGTGCGTGCGAGCAGGCGGGCGGGCAACCGCACACCGAGATAAAGGAACGCAGAATGCATCTCGCTGAGGAGACTGGGACAGAACTGCACAGAATTAGCCATGTGAGACGAATAATGTTACAGACAACAATGTGTGTGGAATATCATAAACACTTATTATCTAGAGTAACACAGGAGCTGCGATGCACAGCGCGAGGATTACTGCAGTACTTTTTTTGCAGCGAAAATTACGCTGGGGATCGAACCGATGACACCAGGCTCAATGACAGTATACACCTTGTCGGCTGAATCGTCGGACGTATTATAAGATCCTGACTCATTTCTCTCTCGAACGTGACTTTCTGTTCTAAACTGGCAGCGCAGAAAAACGTAATCAGAACTGCACGTTGACCAGGCGCATGCGGCGATTGTCTCCCACACGCAGAATGACCCAGGGTCGGGGCCTGATGCCGGACGGCACGACGCGCTTCATGTGCCAGGGCCACCGCATCTACCACTTCATGGGCACCAGCACCTTCAGCGAATACACAGTGCTGTCCGAGCACTCGCTCTGCAAGGTCAGGCATTCGGGTTTGCTCCAAGAGCGCGCGATTAAACCCATTCCTGGCACTCGCCGGAGCTCGGCGCGCAGTCAGACTCGGAACATCACCGCCGCTCTCATAGCGGATCACGGCGCCCTTCGTCGACGTACTAGACGCGCGAGGTTCACACTAGCAAAAGACTGCCAGCGTTCTTTTAAAGCGGGCAGAAAAATTCGCTTGCATTCCGTTCCCCCAATGTTCGCTCCCACAGCTCAGCGGACTTCCTCCCGACAGAACTATACCGGGTGTTTCAATGAGCACTTAAAAAATTCCTGAAAATAGGGTGTTTGAGAGACAAAATTTTTTCAGGAATACACACTCAGCCGCGAAGGACGACAGTTACTTAAAAAAAATCACACTAATGAGCTAGCTAATCAACCAGGAGTCACTAATTATCTTTTTAATTAACACAGTCTGGTGGGTAGTACCAACGGCGAGTTTGTGTCCACGAACAAGACGATGGCGTAGCAGTTCTTGAAACGAACAAAAGGTCACTCTTTAAAGCCTTGCAGTGCGAGGAAATAGTGATTTTTTTTATGCACAAAAAACACACTGTAATAACAATTTGTGAGAATGCAATAAAAAATATAAAAAATACGACGAAAAACATAGACGCCAATACCTTAAGTAAGGTCAAAACCAATATAGCACAAAATTAGAAGAAATCGTGCAAATTCAAACAACTGAGATTCAGAATACTGAAATCTCCGCAATAAGAGAAAAAATGAAAAACAAAATCAGAAGGATGGCAAAGACATTAAGGAACACAAAAGAAAAATAGCAAAAATACATTTTAATCATGCACAGAGATGTTGCATGCTGATGTAAGTGCGCAGCATTTGTTCAGATTTATCGAGGTGAGCTTTGGTAGCAATGTCAGACGGTAGGTTATTCCAATCTATTATGGTTCTGGGTACGAATGATTGTGCAAGTGAGCTGAATGACACGCTGGGTGTTTGACTTTGTAAGGGTGATCTCGGCAGGGGAAAATGACAGAGGGTGACTGGAAGAAGTTGTTGTTAGCGATAGGAAAGTGTGTTTTCGTTGTAGTGATAGGGGATCCAGTTCAGCATGATTTTTTAAAGAAGTAACACTGGAGTACGGGGAATAGTCTGAAAAAAATAAAACATGCAGCACGGCTTTCAAGGAATTCAATGTTACATACGATGTAGTCCTGGCTCAGGTCCCAGGTGACACATACATATTGAATTTTAGTATGATTAAAACGGTGTGCACGAGTTTTTTTAAGTGTGAAGGTGCTTGCTTTAGTCTGTGTTTGATTATTCCGAATGTGCAGTTAGCAAATGCAAGATTAACGTTGATGTGATGATGCCATGTTAGATTCGATCTCAAAATGGCTCCTAGGTATTTGTGCGTGATCGTAAGATTGACAGATTGAACCTTTCCCAGAGGGCATTTGGGGTGTTTGAATAAATAAATAAATTTTATAACTAGTAATGACTGTCTCAAGAAAATTTTTTCTGATGTACCAAGGGTGACATACAGTCGCAACATAAACCTGAGATATATACTAGTACATGATAGGCTCAATAAGAAACCCCCGCCGACAATAAGCTCATGCTCTAGACCTAGATGCAAGACATACAAGCATTTACAAAGTGACACTACTGTTAGAAGCACGGCAAGCAATTTCATAAGATTGCTTTAACTGCACGTCATTTAATGTTATCTCCATGCTTCAATGCTCCTCCTGTCAGAAACAATATATCAGAGAAACAGGACAACAATGAGAGTTAACTAAATGGCCACTGCGCTAACACTGTAAAAAATGTCTACAAAGCATTGTCAGAACATTTTAATCAACGTGGCCACAACTTCGAAGAACTTAAACCATTCATTCTTCAGTCACATTACACCGGTCTTTTCAGTACTCCACATTGCCTCTTTATTGTTTCTTTCACCCTACCCCTCCTCCCTACCAGTACTTTTTGCCTCCTTCTTTCCCCCCTCTTTTTATTATTATCCTTCATTCTTACCTACTTTCACCTTATACTCTGAACCACCTGCTACCATTTCTCATGAACCCTTTGCTTTTGCATTCCCTCCCATTCCTTTCACTCTTTCTCTGCACTCTCACTTTTTTTTCCTCGCTTCCTGGTATTTCGTTCTTACTGCTAAATTGTGTTGTTCTAGTTCTTCCAGGTCAGCCTACGAGTCATACTATACCACCTACGTAATGCAGCTCCCCATGTGTGGACACACAGTCTCTCAAGCCCACATTCCCCTCCAGATTCCTTTCTGCTGAGATGGTGTATTTCTTTTCGCAGTTTTGCAAGTCAAGGGGTTAATCCTTTTTAGCAACCATCATGCCTGGACAAAATTCCCACCCCTCATCCTAACAGGCTTCCCCCTTGACATTCTTCTCCCCCTCACCAGGCCTTCTTCCTTGGAGTCAAGGCCCAATTTAAACCCCGCCAATGATGAGCGCTTTGTCCAGATGAAAACAAGTTCTCTTGCTGAAATGATGGCAAGCTTTCCCAGGCCTCCCCTTCCCTTGTTCAATTTGTTTTTCCATCTCATAACAGTTATGTCCCGTGCACACGTACAACATGCATAAATATCTGATGACACCTTAGAGAAATGGGAAAGGATGGCAGTCATGACATTGATTACAGTGACTAAACAGCAATACATAAAAGTTGGAATCCTTTTCATTATAGTTTTACAAACTTCACATTACTTGATCAGTGTGCCATGTACCAGAGGCCTAAGCAGGCTAATAGTTATTCCCAATCTCATAATTGGGTGAAGAGGTAATCATTTTGACAGCAAGCTGTAGCAAGAGTGATTCCTTCATTTACTAATAATGACCTCATGGTCAAAATACCTTACACAGCAAACTTACTGCAAATATACAAGCATTAGAAATGCACAGTATACATATTGGATAGCAACAAATGAAGCCACTGTATTGCATTAGGTTAGCACTGTCTTGAATCGGATAAGATGCTTAGAAGCTATCGATGCATTGAGTAAGTTACTCCACTCATGTTAGCTGTCGGAGAGCGTGGCACATGACATTCTCCAAGGTGCTATACAAGTTGGTGATTACAGATTTGTCCCTGGTTGCAAGATAACACAGCCAGACAGCACAGCAGTACTTATTAAATATTGCAGTTCAAGCAGAGTTTATTCACTATCTGTTGGCAACAGTCATCAAATACAAAGTGTCCTGTTCTCTGGAGCTATTCACCAGGCTCACTTTAGCAGCACAGCCCCTTCTACTTTTGCATCTGCACACATTGTATTCCATCTGAGTGGCCAGCCTTCACGAAATGTCCACAACTTATGTCAGCTGTTGGCACTTAAGCTGACTCAGCTAGCTCTGCATATAAATAGACAAAGAAACCTCAATAGTAACACTATATTTCAGCATTCTCATCCATATGCCACAGGTACTGTCCCTTTAGCACATTGCAGTGCAAGTACATGCTTTCTTTCAACATGTTGAGAGCATGCCCAGCTTGGCACCTTTATCCTCCCTGGCTACCTCAAAAAATGTAGTGCTGTGCATGCTTAAAAAAAATAGTCCTCTTAACCGCACTGGCTGCCACTACAGTCGGATACAACTTAACTCTGAGGTGACGGTAATGGTGAAAAACTTTTATTGACAAGAAGGCCAAAAGTAAAGAAAATTACAAAGCAGCATTGCTGTGGGTCTTAGGCTGTGGGTCGTGGCGTCCAGACAGTCCTCTTAACCACACTGACTGCCACTAAAGTCTAATTTAACTCAACTCTGCAGTAAAGCTCCGCCCACATTCAGGACCATCACATGGAATTCTTCCACAATAAAAAACAGTCCGCAGCTGAAGCTTTTTTGTAACCTGACCAAAAAGCTAATTATAAGATAAAATTATAAGTCCAAGACTTGTAACGCCTGTCTTGTTTCGTTTATTGTTGCGATATGTCAGAGCAATAATACAAGACGCCACAAACTATGGCCCATTGCTACCAATTGCTGTTTCATTTTTTAAGTTTCATCCTACAATAGATACCACTAGAAACACACAAAAGACAAGCATGGTTTACATGTAATCGCATGAGTGAGTGCTGACATCTCTGTTGGTGGCTCTGCCATCGTGGTCCGCTGTGCCCCATTTAGATGTTTCACTTTTCAGTGTAAAGTATACAAATGCTAGATTTGCTACAATATACAGACAGTCTTTACAACAACACAGAATGCTGAAACGGCATAACTTTGATGTTGATATTTCTTACTGGCTGTTTGCTTCTCGAATGGTCATCATATATGACTGTTATAAATCGGCCCTCGCGTGCACAGCGCCTCAACTTCTACACGTGCAAAGTTTTGTTTACTCGTGGATGCATGGTGCCGTGCGCTGCGATACACGACCTGGTAGTGGAGGACCGAACGTGTGATTTTGTGTTGCGGAAAGCGATGGGAGGAATAACTGTCCAGCCCATCATGCGTGCCGCCAAGATGTATTCAGGGGCACACAGATTAGCAATGAGTTCCTCCGTGGTGGTACCCGACGGTACTACTGCCGGATACAGCTCAAAAGAAGCGGCAAACACTCCTCAAAGAAGGCCCTCCAGGCAAATGCATGGTGTTGACTGTGTTTGTCATGACGTTGCGGTTAATCCGTTAGCGCGACATCGCAGGTGAATGGCAAATGCCTCCGTGAAATGGGATTAACTGCGACGTCATGACAAACAGTCAACACCACTGGCTGGAGGGCATCCTTTGAGGAGTGTTCGCAGCTTCATTCTCGACACGCCATGACAGGAGGCTGGTGGTGGACTCACGAGTACTGTAAAGAGTAACAAGGTTCCCTTTGATGGTGAACGAGATATCAATGACCGTGATCTCAGGGTTGGTGAGCAGGACGCCAGTCTGGAGAGCTTGCGTGATCAGCAGGCGGGTCCGAAACACGCCTGGGCAACCTCTTTGGTCGCCGATTTGATGCTACCGGTGGCAGCAGTCGCTGTTGCGGGAGGAGTCGGCATGACCGATGGCATATTGGACAAGGGACATCGGCGTCTGCCTCGAGGACGTTCCAAATAACAAATCAGCCGATGCTGCCATTGCTGCCGACCTGAAGTCCCGACCCCAGTAACCCCGCCCCTGGCGGCAAATTTTCAAAAGCAGCAAAAAGCTTTGTAGACTACTCACTAGATGTCGCTGGCTAACATTACCTTTCTGTCAAAATCGCACAAAGGGTAAAGCTTACTCCACTACAAACAAACAGACAGTTTTATTTCTCCACGCATCTGTATACATATGGTCGCCACTGCAGCCGCTGCAGCCGGCTTTCGCTCTTCCGCTCTTCGTCGTGTTTCGAAACTACACCTGCTCGTCTGCAATCACCTTTCGGTAATCCCGTAAGTCCGGCTTTCCCTGAGGATTACTGTGATCTCCGGCCTTTACACAGGCAGGACGTAACAGGAACGTGTCCGAATTTCACCTCAGGCGGTAGCGACGGCAGCGATCGGACAATGGGCAACGCAGACGGCAGCGAAATCTGCGAGCGCTACGAGGCGACAGCGCATGCGGTGACGGCGTCGCCAGACCTCCGCGCCGGCGTGCTGCCTCCACGAAAAGTCTTCTGGGATCCCGTGCATGGTCAGATCTCTTTGCATCCTGTGTCCGTGGCAGTGATTGACACGCCCGAGTTCCAGCGACTGCGGCACATCCGTCAGCTGGGTCACGTCGCCTACCTTTACCCAGGCGCCTCCAACAGTCGCTTCGAGCACAGCCTCGGCACGGCTCACCTGGCTCGAGTGTTAGGCTCACACCTACGCGATTGTCAGCCGGAGCTCAAGCTCAGCGACAAGGAGCTGCTATGCCTCGAACTGGCCGGCCTGTGCCACGACCTCGGACACGGCCCGTTCTCGCACTTCTGGGAACACTTTTACCTGCGCGGCGCTCGCGACCGGGGCCTGAAGCCCCGCTGGACCCACGAGGCGATGTCGTGCAAGATCCTCGCCCACTTGATCGCCACCAACGGCCTCGAGCGAACGTTCACCGCATGGGAGGACAAGTGGCCCGGCCAGGGTCTGACTGCGGACGACATCAGGCTAGTGCAGGGTCTCATCTTGGGCGACAGGAGTGGTGTTGCACCAAGCCGGTGGTTCCTCTTCCACGTGGTCAATAACCGCGACTCTGGCTTGGATGTGGACAAATGGGACTACTATCTGCGCGACTGCCACGCCGTCGGTCTGGCCTGCGGCTTCCAGTTCCAGCGGCTCGTGGGCAGCGCGCGCGTCATTGAGCACGAGGGCTCCACGCGCATAGCGTTCCGCGACAAAGAGCTCCACAACGTGTACGAGATGTTTCGCATCCGCAGCACACTGCACTACAACGTGTATCACCACCACATGGTGAGCATTTTCGAAGCCATGATCTGCGACGCGCTGCAGCTGGCGGACGAGAAAGTGGCAGCGGCTAGCGGCGTCGGGCGCCTACGGCTGTGGTGGACGACGCACGAGGCCGGGCAGGCTGACGCCAGCCGGCAGCAAATTGAGGCCTTCGTGGCCCTCACCGATCCTTGGGTCGAGCTGTCCGTGCGCCGCGCCGACGCCCGGCAGCAGCCCGAGGTCTTGCGAGCGCAGCAGCTGTGGACGGCGCTCGAAACGCGGTCGCGCAGACCGTGCCCGCTGTACCGCTTCCTGGGCAGCGTCCCCAAGAGCGAAGACGGCGGCGCCGGAAGCAGCGAGGAGGCTCTACGAGAGGCCATCATGGCGGCGCTGCCAGATAGCGTCAGGCCCAAGGCCGAAGATCTCGTGTTGGATTTGGTCAACATCCACTGGGGCTGCGGCGCTGAGGATCCCGTGAAGAAGGTGCTCTTCTTCCGCAAGGCCGAGCCGGATCGGGCGGTGCACTCGGACGACCTGCGTGGTCTGTGCAACGCTCCCATGCTGCCGTCGCGTTTCCAAGACGCCCGCTGGCACCTCCTGCTCCGGGCGCCGGCCAAGCCGGGCCTGGATGAGCACATTGAGCGGTGTCTGGAGGCGCTCCAGCGCCAGAAGTGAACGACGCCTGTGGACCCTACAAATCCGCATTCGCGCCCGACCCGTTTCGTTGGTTGTGTTGGACGTTGAGTGTATGTTTAGTTTCGTGTTCAAAGTTCTTTTCGGTTTGCTGACGAAGGTGTATCAGCACCTGCTCTGTGAAGTGAGCCCTTGTCGCCTGTTTCGCCGTCACACAGAACATGTCAGAAGACGTAAAGGAGCTGAACGATATTGCGTCGGTCTTGTGGCGCTTGCTTATCCGTCGTCATGTTGATCGCACTGTTCGGTGTTTCTGCCCCGGTTCTGTGTCGCGGTATTGTGGAGTTCGTCCCGTTTTGTCGTGTGCGAACTGTAGTAGCGGGACCCCGTTGTCATCCTGACCCTTCCTGTCTACCGACTATGCGCTGCCGCCGTCGTCATATATAATTTCGTTGTGGTTGTCGTCCTGTGTGACTGCGTATTTATATTCGGTGTGAGGCAACTCAGTTTCGAAGGCTGGAAGTGTGCGTTTTCGCTCGTGCATTTAGGAGACCTTTGCGCATTTTCGCATACACCATTGAGCAAGACATTCTGTGAGTTCGGAAAGAGACTCAGGGCCGACAATCCTTCCATGCTTTCGGCTTGTCTAGGAAAAAAAAAAAAAAGATGTGATAGGAGTTGGCCGAGGAAAGTGCTGTGTAAAAACTGTGCTACGGCACGAAACGTCAACTTGACACGACTCAAGCGGCACGCTTGTTGATGCGCGGTAACTTGCGTCCAAACGCGGCGCTCCAAAGATTATAATATATATACACCTATATATACATATATACACTAATACACTTGAAGGAAATAAAAGTAATATATATGATACTAATATATTTAAACTTTCACAGTTACTCTTAGGTGAGAGCTAGGGTACAAGAAAGGTGTTCGTTTACTAGTTATATCTTCCAAAACCAATTTTGTGTTCATAATCAACACAGCCAGGTTGTGAGAACCCTGTCTACTAGCACGCGAACCGACCATTGTTCTCCGTGATTGCGGCGCTGCCCGCATCGGTGCTTGGTTCTCAACGGACTGCCCGGTTCTATAACACCCTGTGATACCGAAGAAGGAAAAAAAAAGTGCTACCACTTAACGTGACCGAGTACGCTCCTGACGAAGGTCTTCGGAATTCTGAAAGGACACTTTGACGGCACCCCTAGTGATTGGCTGTGTGATCTTTTGACCGCTCTCTGTTTTATTTGCTGTCGGGAGTTCGTTAAATAAATATATCTACTTTAACCGCGTGACTGCCGTATGTGGTACGAAGGCGCAACGCAGCGTGGACATGCACCCAGCTTTTGCGTATTCTCGGCCGTTGCGCAGCCAGCCAGCACGATATGGGCTTCTACTGAGAGATGAATGTAAGTATGCTCAAATTGGAGATCAACCGCAGTAATGTCGGTGATCCTAGAGGCGCGACATACGATGGCGATGGCCGTCACCCATCGCTGCCACTGGCGCGGGCACACCAAACGTGAAGAAAAAAAAAATTGTTTTGAGAAAAAGGAAAGGCGCAGTAATAGTCCCACTTATCGATGGGCACGTCGACAGCGACGTGAGGGAAGAGAGAAAATGTAAGAAAGATTGAGAAAAGGAGGCACCGTAGTGGACGTATTTTCATTGTACACGGGCGTCTTGCATTTCGCCGCCATCGAAACGCGTCCGCCGCGGCCGTGATTGAACCCGCGTCCTCGAGATCAGCAGCCGAGCGCTCCAACCACTGCACGTTTCAGCAGTGTTGGTTGGCTGCGGCAGTTGCGACCAACGTTACCGCTTCAGTCACATCGCGTTATCAGACGAGTGCAACTGCGCTAGTGCCTTAAACAGCGCCAAGCAAGATATAAACGATGATGGAATTCCCGTTTTTTTTTTTTTTTTGTATAAGTTGCATCTTCAATCTGGACCTGAGGAGCGCTGCGCACTGGCGCCCAATAACATTTCTGAGGTGCTGACTCGGACATGCTGATTTGAATGAATGAAAACTCAGAATGAACGATGCATGAAAACCCAGAACCTGAGCGAGCGCGGCCCAGCGGTTCCCACCCCATCGTGCGAAGCCATCGGGCGTCGCGTCGGCACGAATTGCCACCTCGTGCGATTAGCGCAATATTGGTTAGCGTTTTAAACTCTTCCAGGTGCTAGAACGGCCAAAAAAAAAAAAAACGGTACAACGTTTGTACATTACAGAGGAAATGGAGAGGAAAGCATTAAAGCCGCCTTCGAGCAACGGCGCTGGAATCTGGATGCGGCAGCGGGGTCACTGTACTTTTGAAGCATGTAAAGATTTTAAGACGGCCAGCCTAAGGAGCAGAGCAGAAAATATTTTTTTCTATGATCCGAAAAACCTTGCCTAAGCAAATATTTTTTGCACTAAGGCGATCGGCTTATGTAGCCCGATCGCAAAATCCCGCCGGCGGGGGTGTAGCTCAGATGGTAGAGCGCTCGCTTAGCATGCGAGAGGTACGGGGATCGATACCCCGCACCTCCACTACTTTTTTTTTTTTTTTGTGCGTCGATTGATTTGAAGTTTCACATTCCTTTTTTACATATACCTAGTAGGCGTGAACGGCATGGTACGCGGAAGGTGCGGTTTCTCAAAATGTCGGGGCAGGTCAAACTTGCACATGTTTTATATCTCTAGATTTTAGGTCGTAGAGTTCCTTAATATATAACTAGAGGAAAAGCTGGCGGCGTTACACTTCACCATGGAGAGGCGCAGGAATGCCGGAAAGAGGAGGAGTCTTACTTGGCTTAATGGGCTACTGCTGGGCGCATTAAACTGTAAAAATACGACCCTTCTCGAGGCAAACCTCGAAGAAGTACCGTGAAAGTTTCCGTGCAGGCTTTCCACCGTACTTTCACTTCCGTGAATCTACTGAATAAGTGAAAAACGCAGTACAATCCATGTTTTCGGTCAAGTCAAGTAAGAAACCTCGCCTTGCCAGCTTTCCCTCCAGGTTGAGCTGAGTTTAATGTCCTTTGTTAGGTAAGGAAGGCGCATATGGCCATGGGAGGGGTTAACGAGGGGTATGCAGAGTCAATACTTGCACGGTCGTCAGTCATCCCACATTGCATTGTTCCCTCTTGGTAATATTTAAAAACTCTATGGTTTAGTGTGCCGAGCGTCGAGGGGACGAGCGCGTCCATTTTTCATGACGCAGCGGTGGCGCCACCGACGAAATCTAGGTTTGCACCTGCTTCCTTCGCCCTTTGCTGTGCCTGTAGGAAGCCGATTCACTCCAATTATTTCCAAGTGCACATGACTTTACTGCCTTGTGAAAAAGAGAGACACGTGTGTGTGTGTGTGTGTGTGTGTGTGTGTGTGTGTGTGTGTGTGTGTGTGTGTGTGTGTGTGTGTGTGTGTGTGTGTGTGTGTGTGTGTGTGTGTGTGTGTGTGTGTGTGTGTGTGTGTGTGTGTGTGTGTGTGTGTGTGTGTGTGTGTGTGTGTGTGTGTGTCAAAGTGGCAGGGATGCCGAGTCTGCCATATATGAGCTCGGTCGTTATAAGAGTATCTTTTCCCCTGAGTACTCCGTTCAAGAAGGCCCTTAGTACAAGTTCAGATGTCTTTACGGCAATGTTTCTACTTTTCTTCTGGAAATGTCTGCATCATCAGGAAACCGTGTGTCATGTATTTTATTACAATGCATGCTTAGTGCATCTGCATGATGCGCAGGGATCTCGTGAATCAGAAATGATCGATCGATAAAACGTGAGCTTAAATTAAAAACACTTCAAATTAAGTAAATGAACAAAGCACAGTAAACTACGGACATAGAAGTGCTTACCAGCATTTATTGTGAAATAAATGACGTACGTATTAAAAACGACACTCCGTGTCAAGTGAATGAGTAAATGAGCAAAGCAAACTACGGGCATAAGAGTGCTTACCAGCATTTATAGTGAAATAAATGACGTGCTGTCAGGGACAAAAGTGGTATACTCCACGCGGCGGGAGCCGAAGCAACGGAAACTGCGGCATTTTGGTGAGCTAAAGCACGAAACATTGAAACGGTCCAAGCGACATGCCTGCTGATATAAAGGTCAAGCATTGGCTGTCTCGATCCCAGATTCCGCCTGTAGATGGCGTTGCAGCGCAGTTTTTCGTCGCTCCGGCTCTCGCCACGTGGAGTAAACCACTTTTGTCCCCGATAGTACGTACGTGCCCACCATTCAAGCGCGCCTCTCAGAGATATGCTTCTTTCCTCGCACTTAAATCACACACCGTTGTTACTTTTAGGGCGAAAGCACTTCTAGCCGAACTCCCCGGGTTTCAGAGGTGTCTGTGTGAAGCCTCTGATTAGCAAGTGTAGCCGGCTGACTGGGTCAGTGGACACTTCAATCGCGCTGTGGGTGGGCGGTGGCATCAACCTGGAAATTGAGGACGTTATGCGCCTTTCCTTTTCTTTAAGCAAGCGTAAGATTAGGCGCATAACTGCTCCCTCCGTCAGTGTACACCTCAATCGCACTTTGGGGCATATGGAGGTGGTGCACACCTGCAAAAAAACCATGCTTTCGTACAATATTTCGTGCTTAGCAATGCTAAACCGCCAGCCATTTTTTTCTTCCTGAGAAAGGGGCCTTGGCAATGCATGAAATGAAGGCTTACAGTTGTTGAAGAGGCTTGCGATAGTTGAAGATTGCTGACGCGGTTTGTTAGCTGATTTTCTTATGCTGCTCACATCGGATCTCATATGGCACCTTGAACCACGGGGAAGAGCTAAGTGAAGTCAGGCGAACTCGCCTATGCTTTGCCACACTAGCCTAGCGAGCGAAGGTGCAAGCAATCGCGAAACTGTCCAATGCAGCAGGTGTGAATAGGAGGCTTCCCATTTTCACGCAGGCTGACATGCATGTGGCCGCGGCCACAGGGGAACGAGAGCGCTGGCCCTCAAAAAAAAAAAAAAAAAACGCTAGCACTCCCGTTTGCGCTGCATAGCATGGTACGCAGAAAATGATTTTGATAGGCTAAAACCATTATCTTAAGTGACAAATGTGTAGCCCGGTTCGATGAACTGCTCCTCGAAGTGGCATTCATGCACACGGCGAAGTTCGGTACCTTCTTGTTAGCCCGATGGTGGGCAACTGGCATTTCCTAAATAATTCGGGACACCGCGGCACAAAATCAATGGAAGTTTAGGTCTCTTCCTCGCCGGTTTTAAGCCAGCTATATGTTTTTTTATTCATTTTAGCCGTAAAGCACTGAGCCTGTCGCGAACTCAGTCGCGCTAGAGCTGACGGAAACATACGAATATAAAGTAGCTGCTGTCTCGTACGTTTAGCGTATCATTGCCAAATTGTCAATATCTGCGTCAGCCGTTGTGTCTAGTGATAGTCAACACACAAATTCGGGGGCACTAGGCAACGTTTAAAGGGTAACGGAGTAGATTCCAAGAGAAGGCAAACATAGTAGGGGCGGCAGAAAGTTAGGTGGGCAGATGAGGTTAAGAAATTTGCGGTGATACGGTGGTCGCAGCTGGCAAAGGACAAGGTTAATTGGAGAGACATGGGAGAGGCTTTTGCCCTGCAGTGGGCGTAGTCAGGCTGATGATGATGATGATACTTACAACTCGTTTGCAGCACTGTGAAAGGTAGACCTCTCTCGTTCATTCAGGGCCAAGGAAGACAACAAGTAGTCTCTAAAATATTTTACCAGTGTTGTGGCTATTTTTCAAACAATTATTGCAGTAATTGAAAAAGTAGCTCAGGATGGCGTTTTGAAAGTATAGAGAGCGTTTCATTCACTGGTTAAATTAGCGGAGAAAATCCGCACGAACACAGCACTGCGGAGGCCTGCTGCAAAGTGGTGCGTCGCCATTCGTAAATATGGTGTCTGCCGAGTCGGCCGAATCTCCTGCGCGCAGTAGCTGGACACTGGCACTCTTTCCTTCCCAGGGATAAAGCCATCAGACCCGGGATGGGGGCCGCGAAGTAACACGTTGTGCCGCGCACGCCTTACTGATTGGCTCAGACCGCCGCAGCCTTCATAGCGCTGCAAACGACTTGTGTTTCCGCAACCTTAGGAAGGTGGCGCCGTCTAGTGTCTAGGCTGGCAACAACCGGTATGCTGATACGCGCAGTCGCATTCGAGGAACAGGACGCAAGTGGCAGCAATGAGCATTGTGGAGCTTCCACATTAGTCTTTTTTGCGTTCTGAAAGTTCCTGACTGAGAGAAGCTTTTCAAACAGCTCCAAAGCCATTCGGTCGAGAAATGATCGGAACTTCGGCAGATGATGGGGAGAGTTGTGCGTGCCGACTACTGATATAAGGAAGTAAAATCTTAAAAATTGTTTCTGCATAGAGGCTGACTGTGGGAGATGTCCTGTATGTGCCACACGAGAGGCGTAGGCCTGAGTTGTGTACTGCGGTCTTTCTGAACCGTACCCAATAGTCTGAGGAGCGTACAAAAGAGCGATAGATGTGAAGAAGACATGTTCTATCAGAACCCCAACTCACTGCAGCCATTCCATAACATAAAAAGCGCAATCACCGTACCGTTAAGCATGGCGTCACCATTGCGTTAATTATTTCGCGGACCAGCTAGCGCTGACCACACACCCCTTGGAGTAGGGCCTAGTTAATTTTTCTTTTTAATAAATAAAATAAGCCCCTACTACTACTCCACCTCCTCGTTATATTGCTCACCGCCACGCTGCAATCTGCATTCGATGACTGAAGTATGTGTGTGCATTAAAATAATCAACAGCAGTGCAATGCTCCTCGAACCCTGCGGCCTTGATAACGTCCGTCCATACATGGCAATATGCTCATTTTCACATATGTAGCGTACACAGGAACCTCATTTGCGCGCAGTACGTTCTGTTTCGCACGGATCCACGTTACGCGTGCACGAGTGGTTCCACACAAGCCGAACATCGCTTCCCTCTCTCGCAACCAAGCCAAGCGGCTGCACATGTCTCTGTCGTCCCTCGTTCTCGGCAGCGCAAGCAAGTCGACCTTTAGCTTATTGGGCCCGTGGGCGGCTTGATGGCCTTCCCGGGAGACTATCTGCCCGTAATACTGCCACACCAAAGTGTGTACGCTGCTTCTTTTTCGTGGAAGGAGAAAATGGCCCGCCACTTGCAAGTGCATGTCCTAATTACGGTTTGTCGATGAGCCGTCAAAGCGGACAAGGTGTTCCTTCACACTATCACTGGTGCTACGGAGCCGTGCATTTAGTTTTGTAGACCTTTTGCTTGCTCGCCATAGCCACGTCAGACCTAGCTCCAAGGGTTTTGACAATTTGGTTCAGCATTCGTTGGTATACTGCATGGTGTTCAAAATTAAGCTTTATAGATTTTTTTTTTAAATTAGGCATTGGGAGGTACGTGAAATGTATACCTTAGCACATAAGTTATGCGCCCAAAGGGATACAAAGTGAGAAGATAATTTTACCATCAGGCACGTAATTAACTAAAATCGATTATTCCTTTTTTTTTTTTTACGAGAGTAGTAAGAGGGCTTGTTTATATTGGAGTATTCCTACAGAATTCCACTTGGCAGAATTCTCCCAGCGAAGTTCGTGTGTTCCGAGATATTCGCGTCCAAATTTTCAGCTCGATCCACGTAATGGTGCATGCAAGACGCTGACGGTCGGCGCAAAACCAGGGGAACTCCGGTTAGTTTCGGTTTCAACTACTTCAGTGTACCGTGTGGAACTACTTCAGTGCACCGTGCGACTGGAGGTGAACTGATCCTCTCAAATTGAATTATTCCTGCCCACGCACGTAGCGTGATAAGGCTGCGTCCGTGGCCGAGTGACCGGGGATACGAAGCTGCTCTTTTTCGACGGCGGTGGTTCGAGTTCGTCTTGGGGCATGTCTTGGGGGTTAAGTTTTTTTTCTCCTGATACCGCTGTCATGACGACGACACGACGCCTATAGTTAGCTTCCCTCCGGCCGCTATGGGAGGGATTGGCGCTGACGTCTGTGTTTGCTGGACAGTGGCGTATATGGAAGTTTCCTACCCCTGGCAAAACTCCTCCCGTCGTGACGCGGGTATTTCGTCTGGCAACGGCGTAGAGCGACCCCTGATAACCGTTTTCTTTTCACTTTGGGCTATCAAAATGACAAAAACGCCCGACGTAACAGTTGTGCAACATCAGGGAGGAGTTTTGCGTCGACTGCCACCGCCTAACATACGCAACGCGCGAAATCAGTGAAAACTTCACGGGCAAACGTCTCGGAACCGTTCGTGCGCTAGAATTTAGCTATAATGTTGAAGTCTTGAAATGGGACCGCACCTATATTACCAATATAAATATTCACGCTAGCCTCAGTGGCTAAGAGATATATTTTATTTAATCATGTGCCTGACAGTGACAATTAGGTCGCTGTCACGTACTTTACAGCGCGTAATTTACAGAAATTTGTAAAGCTTAACTGACACCCTGTGTTTCAGGGATATTTTCTTTAATATGCTTTTCGAGGTATGAAAATTGCATATGCGGAATATTAAAACAGATGAACAGTGTAAACTATTGAGCTGGTTAATTTTTGACAATTATATTGTCAAAAGTTAAAAAAGTTAAATTAAACTGCACACATCGACACTGCCTGTCAAGGCATGGCTTCATGCTAAGGAGTGGTTTGTGGCATGGTCGGTGAATTGTCGCCTGTGCAATGCGCCAGAGTCCACTGAGTAAAATTGTGTTGTACCATGTGATCTATTTATCTTTGTGGGACTACATAGTCTCTGGAAAAGCCGTATAAGGCCGCCACGCCGAATCACCGCGGTCACCTAAATCTGCCCTGGAAGAGCCGCCTAGCTGGCTCCCCTATCTAGATGCATGTGTGTATCTCCTAGACTTTCGATGTTTGGGACGGTGGGGACGTGTGGGGGTATGGTGGGCTCGTATTACACAGCCCGGTGTTTTGTGGCATAAGCAGAAGTTTCCTTTTCGGCACTATATCCATACAATAAAGAAAAAAAGACTGCGGCGATAGCCTAGTGCTCCCAAGCACTGGCCAGCGAAGCTGCTCTGTTCGCGCCACTGCGGGTTCGAATCCCAGTCGCGGCAATATTTCTTTGATTAATTTTTATTTAATTCACTTGGCACAAACCCACAAACATCGCGAAATACTTGGCACAAACAGACAAACACCGCGAGATCTTGCTCGTGGTTTACCCAATCAGAATAATGCTTTCGCACTAACAATCTCTTCCTGAACCGCCTTACAAAGGAAAATCATCGGAAACATCGACGCCGATATTTACACATTCTTCGAGTTGAGATTTGGTTGCTGCTGGCCATGATGTTGGGACATACCTTAGGAATCAGAAAACAAATGCTTTGTTTCATTATGAAGCGCGGCTGAAAATGGAAATGTGACGTGTAGACTTCGGGCGCAAATTCCATAGCCGACCGCCTGTGACATGGTCGATCTGGGTTGGGTCATCCTCTGCCGAATTCGGCAACTCTGGAGCCGATTGGATACCATCGACCAGCAGTCAAAAGTGAGCACACTCATTCTAGAAAGATATCAGAGTGTATCGTTCATTATAACTCGCTGAATTGGAACCTCCGGTATATCCGAACTGCATGAGGCTTCGTTGTCATCAAAATAGCATACATTTCAATGAAGGAAAACGCTCGGTACTTCGAACACATGACCGTATGTGCAAAGGTTAATTCAAGCATGCCACGACACTGCCTCGAGCGCACGGTTATCGCGGTGAGCTGCTGGTGCCGCGTGCACGGACGGTTTGCCATTATCGCCCGTTACCATTTATACCTTCCGCGCACGCCGCTTTAGAAAGCTGTGTTCTCGCCGTCCATCGTGAGCTGCTGTGTCAGTTTTCTCGGCACCTATCGCAGGGAAAAGAAGGGGGGGCAGTTCGTTTATCTGCGCGACACAGTTCTGCGTTAGCCCTCTTTCGGATCGGACACCTTTAGTTTGAACTCTGCATAATTCCAACGTGGTTTTCTCGGCGCTGTGATGCCGCGCTGAGTGACGAGGGGCACGCTTCCCGCGTTGTAGCCGCATCAGTCCCTTGCATTATGGTCTGCTCAGAGACCAGCTATGTGAGGCTAGACGATTGGCGCAGATCAGCATTGCGGCGCCGCTCGACAAGGTGTGGCTGCTTGGCTGCGCCGTGTCCAGGGGCTACGGTGCTGCTTTGAACGCGGCCATGATCACCAAGGAGAGCAAGGTGGGCATCTGGGGCCTGGGAGCCGTCGGCCTCGCGGCCGCCATGGGTGCCAAGGAGCGAGGTGCCAAGACCATAATCGGCATCGACATCAACGAGGGAAAGTTCCAGAAGGGTGCGTGCCCCACTGCTTCTTCTGACCGCTGTCGGGGAAAGTGTAGACTCTCCACAAGAGGAGTAAGGAATCACTTCCGACGTTCACGACAATGACAAATTACCGTAATTTCTGGTGCACAGCTCGCAAACTATACACGTTTAAAAGTTGAAATTTAGCTTAAATTTTACCTTTTTTTATTAGCTTTAAAGACCTCGAATTTCGGGGGTATTACGTACAGGGGAGGTACAGGAATAAAAATAAACTTATATACAAAAACATTTTCCGTTAAATGTGGATGATATCATCATCGTCATCACTCTGACTACGTCCACTGCAGGACAAAGGCCTGCAAAAGTGTGCAAAAGTGCAAAAGTGTGCAAAAGTGTCGAGAGGAGAGAGAAAGGCGCGAAGACGCGGAAATTCAAATTTTCACTACAGATAACTCAACTTCCACAAAACGCATTCAAAAATTCTTGCTGGAGGATATTTGTGAAGCGGCGTCCTTTAATATCCTAGGCATACCGGAACATTATTTAAAGCCCCTTTAACGCTATACAGCTATCATTCTCCTTTCCATAGCTCGCTGCGTTGTCTTAATTGAAGCTGAACCTTCTTCTTTAGCTTTGATTTGATTTGATTTATTGGGGTTTAACGTCCCAAAGCGACTCAGGCTATGAGGGACGCCGTAGTGAAGGGCTCCGGAAATTTCGACCACCTTGGGTTCTTTAACGTGCACTGACATCGCACAGTACACGGGCCTCTAGAATTTCGCCTCCATCGAAATTCAACCGCCGCGGCCGCGATCACACCCGCGTCTTTCGGACCAGCCCTTCTTCTTTAGCCTCCACGTTTCCACCCCATAGGTGAGTACCGGTAAGATACAGCTGTTGTATACTTTTCTCTCGAGGGATATTGGCAAACTGCAATTCATGATCTGAGAGAACCACCCAAATGAGCTCCACCCCATTCTTATTCTTCTAGTTATTTCCCTCTCGTGATCCAGAGCCGCGGTCACTATATACCTGCCCTATAGGTAGACGTATACCCAGTCACGTCATGCCGAAGGCCGTTCCAGTCAATGGCTGAGCGAAGGAAGAATAATGCAGAAAATGTTGTAGTATGTGCATGTGGAGGCGCAACCTGCAGGGGATGACCGATGCGGATTGAAATGCGTGCCGGATATAGGGCAGAATACGAAATGTGTAAAAAAAAAAGTGGTATGAAATTAGCACATACAGGCAATTCGACTGCGGCAATCAAGATTTATCAGGCAGGACTTGGCTTTTAAAGATATGCTGACATTGTTTGAATAATATGAAGGAATGAATCTTGTGGCTCAAATATGTGGTGATATAGTGAATGTATCTGATAGATTTGGTTAAGGCTCCAGGTATGCTTTGAGGACTGGCTGCAGGTGCGGACTATACAGTATTTTTTTTTTGTTTTTAACATCGCCGATACGCCATGAAATTTTTGCAATGCTTATTTTATTACGAGCTTTTGTGATACTTGCGCTGTACGTTCACATGCATTTTTATGCGCCGGTTGTACACCTTGCTATTACAAGCTATGTACCGTGAACGGACAATCTAGTAAAAAAAAACGAGTAAAAATTGAGCCCTACTATTTATATACACCGGATGCGGAGTGTATATCGTAAATCACGGTAGTCTCACCCAGATTTGTTTCGGCTATAGAATTTGCCGCTACGCTATTGAAATACCAGTCCCGCACGCATTATTCATAACCGTTCTTGGGCACATTTTGTTCTTGAAGGCTCTTCTCGAGCGCCTTCCAAGTCGATGCTCGGCATCGTTCACTCAGTTAGCCATGTCCGAAATCAAACCTGCTATCCAGCATGCATATCCACTGGCCAGAGAACGATATAATTACATCGTGGATCCCTGTCATTTTTCTAACAGTTTTATAGAGAATACGCTAAACGTTTCTAAAAAAAAGTGCGTGTCGCCCTTTTCACGTGCACGCAGCGAAGGAGTTCGGCTGCACCGAGTGCGTGAATCCCAACACGTTGTCCAAGACCATTGTGCAGCACCTGGCTGAAAACACGAACGGCGGCCTTGACTTCACATTCGAGTGCATCGGAAACGTCAGCACTATGGTGGGCATTCCTCCCCGCTTTTCGCGAGGGAGGTGACGCTTGGAGCCGTTCTAAGCCTCATACACATGGAAGCGAAAATGCCAGCGAATCCTGCCGCCGAGCCGGAAAAGCCTGTTTTGAGTCGTTGCTGCGATGAGCGGCGAGGTTTCAACAAATTTTTGCTGCGACGCGCCGCTCAATCGCTCAGTGGCTTGCATTTGAACCAGCCTTTATGTGATGGCATGCACGGCTGTTTGGCAAGGAGTAGTATAGGAAAGAACTTCATTTGTCATCAATAGTATAGGAAACAACTTCATTTGTCATCAATTCTCGGGTGTATAGTCCTCAGTCCAAGACCGCAGTGGCAGTGTCGACCATGCTAACCCTTTGGATCAGCTATATGTCTGCCCGTAGAGGGCAACGCTGGTGGGTTGGTGATGGATGGGGCTTCACCCTGAGGTTGGGACAGGCCCTGAGGAGATGGTAGGCGGTGGGCTGATCTGAGAACTGTGCTTTTGCTACATGCCTTATACAACGCTCCGCGTTCCGACAGCGCGTGTCATAAGATGTATCACTTGGACCTGCTGGAGATGACGCGCTCGCGCTACCTGGAAGCTGGTAGCTCGCCAACTCGATGCGCCGCCCAGGTGAGCGGCTTTCAGCGGGAACTCGCTAGCCTCCACATGCACGCCCGTAGCTTTCGTAGTAATGGAAGCGACGGTGTATGCACGAGTTGTCCCTTCAAGAGTTCTGTCCCGGTGGTCGTTTCCATGTAGCGGAGCTCACTTAACGCCCTATCATAGCGATATAATAGCGCAGATTAAGACAGGACACACGAAGAAGACACGAACAACACGAGCGCTAACTTCCAACAAAATTTTTATTACACACATGCAACATATTTAACACCAAAACCACGTCATCACCTGTGCTATCAGTAACGTTGTCTGAGAAATGATAGCTCCTTATCCGATAAAAAGATAGAAGGAGTGCTTATACATGTCTCTCTCGAAGAATTTATCTTCTCTGCTTCAATTATTAACCGCGTGTTCGTGTCTTCTTCGTGTGTCCTGTCTTAATCTGCGCTATTATATCGCTATGATCATGCACCAACAAGCCCAAAAAGCTACGCTTTTTAACGCCCTAGCTGCCACTGATGGTATGAGGAGGAAAGTCCCTACACCCGTAAGGTTTGAACCCCTGGATATTTGAAAGGATTGAAGCCCTGGAGAGTTCACAGATAAGCCCGTTGGTCTGGGAACTCATGAAAATGATGGTGCCGTTGGTAAGCCCGCGGCTATTTCGTTTCGACGTGGTGTTTTGAATTAATTAAAAGTGCATTTCATTTACATCATCGAACTGCTTTCCGGTGCAGTCGCAAACAGTGCAATAACCATATGACGTACTTAACGATTTTCACGTGCTTTCATCGTCCACTGCTGGCGGCGCAGAGGGATGCGTTGGAGTCCTGCCACGCCGGCTGGGGAGAGTCCTTCATCCTGGGCGCGGCGCCCACGGACAAGGTGATCTCCACTCTGCCCTCGCAACTCACAGCCGGCCGGGCCTGGCGAGGATGCGTCTTCGGAGGTGCGTGGCCCACGCGAATAATCATGTGTGCTGGCTGCGGTTTGTGCTCAGTGAGCCAGTGCGCCGAGTAACCAACCATGCGGACACACGGGTATAGTGAAGGTCACCAGCGATTTTCGAAACGCGATGAGCGGGGAGGACGCACACGAAGGTACCATCAACAGCAGGCATTTCGAGAATGAGACCACAACTTTCTTCAGCGCAGCTGTGTCGGGTGTACTTTACTTTAATCCCATAGACGTCTATATACTATCATTGTCTTTGCGCTGCGGTGGTGCAGCCGTCACTGGCGTTAAATACTGTCCCACCTTACAACGAACTTCGGTTCCTTTTTCCTTGTCTGCCTTAATACTCATTAACCTGCTGACTCCTACTCACTGCAGATTGGCTATTATATTGCGGCTTTTAATCATAAAGATTCCCGAATCTCCGCGATTCCCTCGTTCGCTGAAAAGACATCACACTGAGTAGGATACACTCCGCGGTTACACTGTCCTGTTTGTAGCAACAACGTGACGAAATCAGCGGCGACACTTTGCGGTCACTCACGTATGGACAGATAGCAGTGCCCAGGGTTTCAGCTCGTGGCAAAGACAGAGTGCCTCACTCCGTGTCTGTAATGTAAGGCGATAGAGAGAGATAGGTGTTTTTTTAGCAATGTTTTCTTGAACATTCTAAAACTAAGGACAAGAGATCACAACAGTGAATGACAACGCGCGTATATATAACCGAAAAGTCGCCGCACACAGGTGGAAATAAGGGTTCGAATTAAAAAGTCCTTCAAGTCCACAGGAAACGAATATAGTGAAAGAAGAATAAGACCAATCGCAGTGTCGTTAGGTGTCGCTTGAGGTGCGCTCGCTGGGCCTCCGCAGCGTCACCGGAGGCGCCACGACGCAGCGTAGCCGGAATGCGTCGTCCCAGGGATGAAGCCTCAGTGTACACTCAGGCGCCCTGGGGCGTAATTTCGCTTGTCGCCCGGAAATTCACCCGCGATTAGCCAATCAGACCGCCGCTGGCTATTTCCGATTTGTCACTTAGCTGTTTCCCCCGAGATCTGTGTTCGCCTCAACAAGCGCGTCGGCTTGGTCATCGTCACTGCCGCTGCACCGCTGCCGTAGAGAACATGATCTTTTGCTAGTCAAACCAGAAAAATTTAAGTAAAGAGTACAATCTGCTCGGCTAACAATTGGAGCAGGCTTCGAGAGGGCGAAATGCAGGCCGACATGCGTGTGAGCCGGTACGGGCGCTCGATCCCCAGTGCTGCTGCTATACAGCTGTATAGGTGCAGGATCACTCACGAAGCATATTCTCGATCAACTGCATAGTTTGCCCACTTACAGGCTGATCGAGGTGACAGTTTACTGGAGTGTTTACAAAGCTGCAGTGCGCAGGCACCGAACGAAAACGCATCTCTGCTGGTGCATGTAGAGTATATGTCGCTGCCCGTGAGGCTTCTCCACTGAGCGAACGACGGCGGTCCTCACCGCGCCGCCTCGTCGTGTCGCTATTTTTTTCGCGTTCTTAGAGATGTGGCCCTTGGAGTGCCTGGCTCGTTCAGGTCCACAGGTCCCAGATTTCAATGACCTGTTACGGACTAGCGAGAGCAGAAAGGTAGCGAAGAAGACTGTACAGATTATTTTATTTTTACAGGAGCACTCTTGGGCACGTACTGCTAAACTGACCTTAAAACAACACTTCTGGCGTCCTGGCATGATAATGTTGAACACTTTCTGAGCTAAATGACTATCGTTAACATAAAAATAAAGACAAATCATTGAACCTCTCATGTTTTTTACGGTTCGCCACCCGCCCTTTTCGTTATTTATGGATGAATTGTAACCAAATTTGGCGGAAATATAATTTTTAATGCTGTTTTCATAATTGCATTTATTTAGGTTATCTTGTGGAGTTGCTGAGTAATCGCAATTAACACCCTCGTAAAGTCATCCCCGGGGTGTTAAATAACTAAGAAGAAAATGCACAAGTTTTTTTTTTTTACGTCAGCATGCTCACAAAGCCTTGTTCCGTGCAATAAAGCTATTAGTTTTTGTTTTTCTCAGACGCCCAGTACTCATGCAAATAAAAATTAAACTCCAGCATTCATATTTACATGAAGAGCATTTCTCACAAAATTAGCTTTCAAACAATACTTAAAGTGTACACACACAAAAAAAAATAGTGATCTTTAATGCACTTAACGCCTCGGGATTCGTGGCCAAAAAACAATCATTCTACTGCATGCCATTCGTTATGAAATGATGAAGGGACGAGTGATACAAATCGCAGAAATCGTGAGAGCTAAGAAGATTTGAGAACCTTAAAGTTTATTCCCTCGTTTGCCTCGTTTACCGCCTCGTATGCTTTTGCTTTTGGTCAGAGAAATGCGACATTGCAACCAACGGAATCCCTGATCTTCTGCTGTCTCCTCTTCATGGTGATACTAAGATGGTATGGTGACCCGGAAAACCGCGAAATTCGCGTCGTCGCACCGGGACCGTAACCGAGGGTTACGAAAAAAAATGAATTGAGAAATGAAAAACTTCGACCAAATTGGCCATTTTATTTGCCGCGTCCACCCTTAAATCTCTGTGCGCTACTGACGCCACAGCGGCCGTCATTTTGAAGTCTGTGAAGCACTGCGAAAGGCCGCCAGCGATTTACCCTGCAAGCAATGCTTGTGGATTCCATGGCGTTCTCGGGCAAGTTACCCACTGCACTTGCGTGTCCATTCGCGCAGGCTGGAAGTCGGTCGACCAGGTGCCTCAGCTGGTGGAGCTGTACCTGAACAAGAAGATTAAGCTCGACGAGCTCATCACGCACAGGGTGCACCTGGAGAGAATCAACGATGCCTTCACGTTCATGCAGGGCGGCCTATCGTGAGTGCTGGACTAACAGTGCAGCAACATGTGCCAAACTAGAGCACGCACGCAAACACACACAAGCATAGCGAGGTGCGCGATGAGCGCTTTGTGATCTGCTGCCTATAGGCGAACTCCGGCCAACGCATGCCAAAGGCAGTTGGCTCCCCTTGTAAGCGGATTATGGTTTGGCCCAAGACCCTTTTTCCAATCATTTCAGCCCAAAAATGCCGAGCATCAGGCCAGGGGAAACCTTGTACCCATTAGATACCGGCGTGCACCCGGCGGCACTGGGGATCGGACCAGCACCTCTGAAACGCGAGGCGGATGCTCTGCCACAGGGCCACCGCTTATCGGACTATGCCAAAGCTGCCCATTGATTCCTTCCTTAAGCCTATAAACGCCACGTTGTTTTATATACCGCTGCGGCATATGCAAGGCGTCCAGATTTAATGTAATTATACGGCATGATGATAATATACCGCGGAATATCGTCAGATCGAAATGGTGCTACGGTACCTTCAAACCCACGCGTATTTCAGTAAGAGAAATCGCCCGGCAGTCGGAATGCATGTGCCTGCGCAACGGTTGTTTCGAACTGACCGCGAAGCTAGCGGCTCAGCCGGTAAAGCACGACAGTGCTCGCTTCCTTCCAGCCGCGAGTGGCCGCACCTAAAACGATCGCCTGACTGCCTTGAATGCGCGGTTATCGCATGGTATGTGGGGTACAACATCCCGAAGCAACACGTGGGCTATGAAGGTCGCTGTAGTGTTGGGCTGCGGATTAATTTAGACCAGCCGGGATTCTTTAACGTGCGCTGACATCGCACAGCACACGGTCGTTTTTGCATTTAGCCTGCACCGAAATGTGACCGCTGCGGCCAGAATTCCATCCCGCGTTGGGCCGTCCGTCGCAGTGCTCCAGCACCCCCCCCCCCTCCTTTCTTTTCGTCTACAGCATACGCAGGTTTATTCTAATCCGCTCGGGAATCCCGGAGTCGGAGCTCCATATGCCACGCGGCTCGTTTCCCTGCATCGTGCTCTTTATCTGCTGATGCGAAGTTGATGGCCAAAATGGTGGCGCTGCTATACACCCGCGAACCTTTCGCATCTAGTTGCGGTGAATTCTGGCGGCCGCGGTGAATTCTGGCGGGAAACAGCGACCCATAGGCACCGACATGATGCCGGCGCCGGACAAAAGCTTATATAGACCCATCATAATTGTCCACAGTGCTGATTTGCCCCACGAGAGCGAGAAGGCCGAGCAGATGGTGTCGCGTCTCTGATGCGGTTACCCACGCAACGCAGTACATCAGCCCGTCGTCGATTGGGCTCTCTTTATTTCGTACTCCGGTTAACACGAACCAATGTTCGGTCCTCTTCGATTCGAACTTATTGAGATTCGTCTGTATAACATCCAGGTTATAGTTGAAATAGTTTGGTTGAATACGAAACTGCGTTCATAACCCGAATTCGTAAAGCGGCTACACGAGCGGCTCCAACCATGCACCGTCTACATACTGCGTTATGCAGTGCGGCGGAGCAGCCTTCGAACCGCAAAAGCAACCTTCCAGTCGCAGAGCGCTCACTATTACAGGCATTGTAAAATAACGTTCTAATCTAAAAAGAAAAGAGACAGAGGAAGTGAGCAGCTCCGACACCATTAAGGAGACTGCAATCACCAGTCCCTTAGCGCCGTACAGAACCCAACATCGATCCTTTCACAAGTGCAATAGCACAGGATGCATGATTTTGTGGCATTAATTTTATAACCACTCATAAGAATATTGCTATAAATGTATGCTTACTTCGTCGCTTTCTCATATGAACTTTGTTTCGAACGCGGTAAGTTACATCTATCGGGTGTGGGGTTACTTGACCTCTGAGCCGTCATCAACTTTGTCTTGTTGCCACAGCCTCGTGGAGTTCGACAGGGTCTGCGAATCTCGAGGTTCTCACTGAAAAGCGCCCATTTAAGAGGCTGACACATTCGTCGCACATTTAATACCATGAATGCATGATTCGAAACGTAATCGTGCAAATGGTAGCCTCGTTTAACAAGAAGAACGCTCGAAGTCGAAGCACAAAACTTCACTCTTCCGGATAACGTTTAGCGCGGCAACACAGCGATTTCATCAGTTCAGTAAAACTACAGGGTCCCAGCTGCAGTCGAGGGATGTCTCGATTGACATTTAAGGTGTCGGTTTACTTCGAAAAAATGTGTATCTCGTAAATTTTCAGTACCTTTCGTGACACGCACCTCTTTGCGATAGAAAGAAAAGTGCATTCAACGGAACGGCGCCGAACATTCGTGTACCTGCATGCCACGCATCCGATAATGACACTCGCATGACAAACAGCAACCTCTCTTGTATCTCACGACAGGTGCGCACACTGCCTCTGCATTTAAACAAGCACAGCTTTAGATATCAGGCAAAGATAAAAGAAAAATGTCTGCCCATGAACCCGCCATTTAGATCTTCTGAATCGTGTATGCACTCGGTATACATGCTGGCGATGTAGTTACCGTATCGACCCGGCTATGCCTGCTCGGTTCCAACTGTTTGATTGATTGATTGTAAAAGATTTTATTCGCCGGAAAGAGCTTGGCAAGAGGTCGCGTTAAGTGGTCGAGAGTTGTTGCGTTTTGTGCAGCATATTCAAAAACTTCGCCTCTTCTGCTGTATTTTTTTTTTAAGTGATCGGCATAACGAAAACTGTGTCTCGTTATCTCTTTCAGCATTCGCACCGCCATCAGCTTCTGACGCATCAGGCAGTCGAATCCGCCCGTTCTGTTCATTCCCTGTCGTGCTCGTTGCACGAACTCAAAAGTAAACATTTCGCACACCTGCAGTCTTTCGTTTGCGCTTCCTTCTCACCTCACTCTTTCCTCCAGAACCAGTGATCCGCATGTGAGGAGCGGTGAAAGTCTACGGTGTGAAGATGCGAGTAGCGGACAAAGATGCCATCAGGAACTTTACTCCGGACGTCTTCGCAATTCACTTGCGATCTCGGAACAGTCCCCGGGAGAATTCTCCACTCTATATTAATACTCAAGCGACGCAGTTATATATAGTTTGCAGTTTTTCATCAGGGTTGGCTTTCGTTTATTTATATCTGCGTGCAAGGAAGCGAGGGACTACGATAATCGAAAACAAGCTATAGGTTTACGTGTGAAGAAGAAAAAAGATTCTGGAATTAGATATTTTATCTGGCTTCGTGGTTGGAGGCAACTTCCCCGCAAAAACGAAAAAGGAGTACCACATAGTAGTCATTACAGCCTCTTGCCAGACTATGTCGGCCATTCAGCTGGAGACATCGGGAGTCGTGTACACGCTTGTCCGCTGTCCAGGCAACCGTTTCATGCACACGGCGGTCCGGTACAATGGCAGTCCGATTCGGCCGATTCGAGAAGTGAGTAGAGCCGAGAGAAAACGTGCCTACAGTTTTTATTGTAGCTGCAAGCAATATTCCTTGATGGAATTAATCGCTGCAGACCACATGTACGCTATGAGAGGCCGGCAGCCAAGTTGAATCGTGTACATGAGCGGCGCTTCTTCAAAGAACGGCGTACGCAGCACGGTAAAATGAGTACCAGTAGGTGAGCGAGTTTATGATCGCACATGCGACGGAGGGCAAAATTTTGCAAAAGCCGTACACTGCGTGCCGAATCTGGAGTCCACTACCACCACTTCGTGGTTTGCGGTAAAAGATGGATGGATAGCTGCTATTTATCCCAGTCGTGAGTCAAAGCCCACCGCGAAGTCTACACTCAGTCTACTGAGGAACGGCGAGGCTGCATGCACTGGCGCGCTGCTATACCGGCTTTCGTCGTGACGCGTGAAGGAGAAGGTCACGCTGCCTCTCGTGTTGTTTGAGTTCCCGGCGCACTGTAATGGCGCTGCACTGCGCGGCCAGTCTTGAAACACAATGTGAATAAAGCTTCTTGAAACTCAGGTTGTATATTTCTGTTTTGTTTCGGTTTTTTTTATATACCTTACCGGCGCATCTAGTAATTCATGCGCGCCCGCTCTAACGTATTCGGATTAAGCCGCAGGCAAGCAATAAATACTTCGTCCAGGTAAGTCATCAGGTAAGACGATCAGCTGCCTGAGCTCATGGCTGTCAGCAAAAAGGTTAGCACACTTTTACTCTTTCTTGACTTGTTTCGTCGCTATCAGACGATGTCTGCAAATGCACAGGAGTAGATGGTGCCCCTACCTTTAGTCTCCGGCTGAGCGTTAAAATTATGTCGCAGCTGTGGTGAACGTAAAATGAACCGATTACCGAGTGTAGTCAATGACTACTAATTGGGTAGAAAAAGTTGACGCACTGGTCAACAGTATTTGGGGATGCATGTGCAATTAAGAAAGATTACGTACTTTTGCTACACAACTATCGTGCAGAAGTGGTATAGAACGTCGAAGATAACGAAAAGGTTTGAAATTGCAGACAACGCAGGGGAAGGAAAATTATAAGGGTAACGTTAAGAGAGGAATGCTGAGAGAAGAGCGGGTCAGGGAGCAAACGTGAGTGAATGATATCTTAGTCGAAATCAACAAGAGGAAATGGTTTGGTTTGGTTTATGGGGTTTAACGTCCCAAAGCGACTCATGCTATGAGGGAGGCCGTAGTGGAGGGCTCCGGAAATTTCGACCACCTGGGGTTCTTTGACGTGCACTGACATCGCACAGTACACGGGCCTCTAGAACTTCCCCTCCAAAGAGATTCAGCCGCCGCGGCCGGGATCGAACACAAGAGGAAATGGACATGAGCAGTGCATGCAATGTGGAGAAAAGGTAACCGATGATTCCTCGTGGTAGCGGAATGCAATCCTAGAGAAGTGGGCAGATCAGCTAAGAAAGTCTGCGGCCTTTGTCTTGTAATGGAGATAGCTGGGCTGATGATGATGACAACGACGACGCATCGCCCTCATAAGCGCCGCTAGCGAACACGGCTGCGGTAAGGCGAAGTGTCGCCCCATTTGTTTTTTCTCATGGCAGTGGCTGTATTAGTGATTTGAGGTGGTAACGGTGACGTGGTCGGCATGGATCATAAAGTTGTGGCAGAAGCTACTCGCGATAATTAATAGCGCGGAGAAAACCAACCTCATTTCGCCGCGACCAGAATTTTGGACTTCTCGTCAGGGCATCGCGAATTATTCTCTATAGGTGCAGTGCGCCCTAGCGCCGGAAAGTTCCCTGCTATTAATTAGGCTTAGCGGACTGTTTGGTTTGCTCGGTCCAGCAGCTTCCGCACAACGCGGGCTGAACCACGATCGCGATGATGACCTGCCCGCCGAGCCTCGCCGCTGCTTTGCTCGCTCACGCGGACGATGGCGGCATGCGGCTATACAGGGGCAATCGCCAAACAGCTGTTGTGCCGCCCGCAGGCCGCATCCGAGCGCCATGGACCCGCGTTCGCTGTGCCGGCGCGCAATTACGGGCAGCAAGCCACGCGAGCAGCTTTTTTTTTCTTCGAATGCTGGCTGCGGCTGTCCCCGTCAAAACAAAACAAAAAATAAATATAACAAATACGTTCCGCCTTCAGGCCATGAATCCGTTAAAGCTTCCCACCTATACGTACTGCACCGTGAAAAGACGGGGTGAGCGAAGTGTAGAGGTGGAGTAAAATAACGGGGGCGGTACCCCATTCGGGGGATGGGGGGAAGGGGCGTTCATCTGGCCATTCTCTTCCGTGGTCTGTTCCCCAGCATTGAGGGGAGAGCCCTGGAGCCTTGTCTGGAGCTAGGCGCTATTTTCTTTCTGGCTCGTTTTCCGAACGCTTTGGTGTACAGCACTGTCGAGCTGCGCGCCGTCAAGAGCGCATTTCAGGCGCAATTTTATTCCTTTTGCAGCGATGACCTGGCATCACTATCGCGTCTCAGCTGGTCCTTTCGACGGTAAAGTTCGAATGGAGGACTCCTTATACGATCACCTGGTAGAAAGTGATGCGCATTTCGACGACACTCTCGAGCTCCTTCTTTCTTCATTCATTCCTTCTGTTTTACTTTAAATGAAGGCAAACGCTAAACACTTCATCACTTCGTGCCTCACCACGGCATGTTTACCAACATGCGGTGTACACACATACAAAGCAGCAAGAGTTTGCTTCAGAGAATTTGCCGCAACGTACGTTGATTCCGTTTGATCGAAGAAACCATAAATCACACTGGCGTCCGCAGATACTCTTATAATATTAGGACGCCCCGGAGCTGCGTGGTATCCCATTATCTTTTAAAATATCCGCTCTTAACACTCTGCAAATTTCGCTGCACTACACTGGTGCACCTTCTTTCTGTGCTCGCAAAAAAAAAAAGCGAAATGTTGGAAGGAGCTGCACTTTGCAACCATTAGAGATTGACACAGCAAAGCCTAAGTATGCGAATGTATACGAGGTATTAACGAGACGTCACGGGTGCCGTTTAGTGATACAGCCCGCAGCTTCCGCAGTACAAGCCTGAGCAGGTGACGCTAAGCCGATCAGATATGCCTGCAGCATTTTGCCGTGCTTCATGCATCAGAAAATGGCGGCCACTTTGAAGTCGGTGCATACTCCCGTCGGAGTTGGGCCTGGCACGTTCACGCGGCAAGAGCAACAACAGTAGCATACGTGGGCAGAAGCTTGTCACTAAGGCGGGACCTAGCGTAGAACGACGAGGCAGCGGATCGCGAGGATATAACGAGGTTGCAGCTCATCGCCATCGCGAGCATGGCAACGCGAGGTCTCAGGTTAGTATCACCTTTCGTACGAGGCGAAAAAACCGGTGAGTCGTTCCTTGAAATGATGTTACAGTGGGTATTGTGAGGCATACGTGGGTTTACGTGCAAAGGGGAGGGGGAACTTGAATATAACAGAGCAGTTTAAAAAGCACGGTTTCTTGTCACTTCATTTGACATGTCGAAACGTGTGTATGATTCGATAGCTTGTTGCAGGCATTCCCACTCCTAGCAGCGGCAACTAGTCATCATCATTTATCATCATTTATTGACCCTTAAAGGCCCCTGGGTGGTGGGGCATTACATAAGGGGGAGGCGTTACATAACAAAAATACACCAGGTCACAATCAGTGCTATATACATGTACTGGCAGGATATAAAGAAAAAAAATGCACATGAACCCATCACAGAGAGTGGCCAAACATTTATGAAACGGTAGTTAAACACAAAAAGAATAATCAACATCAGGTTTTTAAGTGCGACAGCAGCAATATGCGGAACTTACACGGATCTCGTTCGATGACAATGCACTCGGGTAATGAATTCCATTCTTCGATGGCAACGGGTAGAAAAGACTTGTTAAATGCGTTAGTGGAGCCGTGCACGCGTAGAATGCTCATGGAGTTAAAGAGACGGCGCGAAGTTCTGAGGGGCGGAAGCAAAATGGAGTCCCGAAGTGATGGAAAACAATGGTAAAGTTTGTGGAACAATGACAAACGGGCAATTTTCCGCCTGTGCACCAGAGGCTCTATGTCGAGAGACAATTTTATATTTGTAACGCTAGAGTGGGTGTGATAGTCGGATGAAATAAAGCGGGCTGCACGGTTTTGAATAGCTTCTAGGGTGTCGATTAAGTAAGCTTGGTGTGGGTTCCAAATAGGAAAGGCATATTCTAGTTTAGTGCGGACGAAAGTATTGTAGGCTAGTTTTCGGATAGAAGGTGGGGAAGAACCAAGGTGCCGTCTGATAAACCCGAGTGATTTCGAAGCATCAGCTGCCAGTTTCGTAATGTGCTCGGACCACGTGAGGTTGTTGGTGATATGAATTCCTAGATACCGGTATGAAACGACTTTGGAAACTTGACAGAAGGGGGAAGGCCAATTTACAATAGTCGCGAAGGAGGAGCTCGAAAGCCCAATAGCCCAGGTTCAGTACGCTGTGATCCCCGGTGCAAAGGGGAATGGTCTTAACAGCATGGCCGTCATCATCATCAACTGAAGCGCCAGAATGGAGTAAGCGGACAAACACAGATAAAAGAAGAATAATTGGTTACATTTTTGTGATTTATAACCATTTAAACACCATTTTAGTTACTGTTTTTAAAAATGTTTTAGTTTTGTATAGATTTGCATGAAAAGTACAACGCTTCTCTCTTTTTTTAATATTTATGTTCGCGTTGGCTCACAGCAACGGAGAGCTGCTCTTACGCCTTGCTAAGATCGACGAACACGGGCCAGGGAAGAATTAGTACCGGGCCTGACTCATCGCGAAGCAAAAGATGCGGCGCGGGCTGGCGACAGCAGCGGCGGAAGCAGACGATGGCGGCGGCGGTGGCCGAGTCTGCCCTCGGGTCGCCGGACAGTGTGGTGCTGCGCAAGGTCAAGCTGAGGCTGATAATTGAAAGACGGCTGTGTCCTCGACAGAGGTCTCGTGCTTCGGTCATCCGGGGGGGAGGAGGAGGGAGTTCGAGGACATTCATTCACCTGCGGGGAGACTGCAGGAGACTCCTTTCCCGCGGAGGCAACGCACAGAAGACTTGCAGCAGTGGTCAAGGTGACGCATCAGTGTTTGATGACTCTGTCTTCCCCTTCCCACCGACCTAGCTACGAGAGGGTGAGAGAGCCCAGCACCGCCCCCTGCCGTGGGTGGTACCACCAGTGTCTACATCCGCCCACCTGATTGGACATCGACCTCCGAACTTTATTCCCCAGTCAGGGACCTGGGGAATCCGAAGCATATTTAACGGGATGTTGTTTTGTGATCGGAGCACTCCCATCTCGTCTGTAAATATGTAAAATAAATCTTCTGTACAGTTTCCTCCGTATCGGAGTTCGGCACCGTCCTTCGGAGCCGGGACGTGCGGGGCTGAACGAGTCAGTCATTCCAGGCCTCCTCCGTCTTCAACACTGGTGGTAGCGGTGGGATTGAAGCACCGTCTTCAACAGCCTCTACCTTGAGCAAAGCTGCCGGTGTAGGTATAATAGCTCTATGGGTGTAGGTAAGTACAGTATCTCCTGACCCTCGTGACTTCGTTGCTAGCGGCTGCTAGCCTTCGCGTCAAGCGCTTGGTGCTTTCTGTCGTCGTGCTACTTTCTTGTCGCCTACGTTTGTGCGCTTGTGTTTTGCCATACCAGCCACAGGACCGCAGTTCTTACAGCTTCTGATTGATTGATTGATTGATTGATTGATTGATTGATTGATTGATTGATTGATTGATTGATTGATTGATTGATTGATTGATTGATTGATTGATTGATTGATTGATTGATTGATTGATTGATTGATTGATTGATTGATTGACGAGGAAGGTAGCTCGACCGCTTGTGGGTGGGCCCTCAGGCCAGGGCTCCGGAGGCTTCTGCCGACCTTCTGGCGATGAGGAGCGCAGCCTGGTCGTCCAGGCCTTCACTGGTCAGCTTCACCTACCACAGCTCTAGGGCCGCGTTACACGGCTTTAGATGGTGGAGTATTCCTGTGAGGGCGAGTGTTAAGGTTGCTGGGGACCCCCGATGTGTTGGGGCCTTGAAGGACGGCCCGTCCCGCGGAGGTAGTGAGTAAGCTCATACGTTGGGAAGTGAGGACCGCACCATGGATTTCATTGAAGGTGTTGCGGATGCCCAGTATGACCAGCCGAGATGTTGACGTGCACATCGGGAGTCTGAGAGCGGTTTTGAAAGAGTGTGGATGAGGATTTCATCCTTATTGTATTGGTCGATCTTGGTAAGGTTGAGGTAGGGAAGGCTGTAGTGAATGCGGCTGATGGCCTTCACGAGCCGGAGTGTGTCCTCTTCGCGCATGCCCTTGTAGCGGCGCTAATGACGAAGATGAAGCTTGGAGCGCGACCTCGCTCGCGCAGAAGAGGACCCATTCGGCAACCTGCCTATCTGCAGCACCGACTGCCCTCTCCGCCGGCTCATCAGCCGCGACTACCGTGTAATAATTGTGGACCACGTTCCACCCCCTTTTTGTTCCACGCTATGCGGTGGATCATGCGGGTGATATTGAGAACCGAGGTACGGACGGTTTGGAGAGTGCGCTTGCAGTTGTGTTGGACCCAAAGGCCGAGGACTCTGATAAGCGGGCGTTCCTCAATGAGACGGTCGTGGATTTGGAGGCAGAGAGAGACAGGTGACTTGTAGCGGAGGCCGTGTATGCGAATGACTTCGGCTTTACAGTGAAAGCTGCAATAGTTTTGTACAAACCATTTAGTAGAAGCAATTTTGAGGGTACAACGACAGCCGTGTCACGCGTTACACGTAACACGTTTGCATGGGGCTTATGGGCTTATGGGGCTTCAGCCCCCCCCCCCCCCCCTCCCTGAAATTTTTTCGAACTGTCCTGCACCGCTGACCAAAACAACCACCGGCGCCGGAAGTCATTCTGAATTTTGGCACCTACAGTGTCTTTTTCAGACTAGAGAAGACATTTTGGCGCGAACATTGCTAACTCGGGTTGGGTTTCGTGGCAACGCCCATGCACCTGGACTCACGTAACGCATGGAGCCCCATCTTAGCAAAAAGTTTCAAGGGCCTATCGATGGCAAGCGGGCTCGCCCCGGCATCTCACGGCGGCCGCGGAGTCTACGGAGACACTCATTTCAATTCTGAAACTTAATCGGTGTAAAGTTCCCATAAACTTTTGACGCGAAAGCTGCGCTGAGATTTCAAAAGTTGTGCTTTAGATTTTCAAACCGAGAATTTCAATTAATTTATTATTCTTATATTTTGCATATTTTTTGCATAAGAACTCCTCGTTTATGCATGTGCTCGAGGTTACGACTAAAATTTCGGTGCAATTACTCGCAGTACACGACCGGTGACAGCTGCTGCTGCGCAGTACACTGAGCGAAGGACAGCGCCATTGAGATTTTTCCCTGGCCGTTGCATATGTACAAAAATGTAAAGGTTCTTGAACAATAACGATTCATTAAAATATTTGTCCTCTACTTGTTCATTTCATGGCATTTACATTTTTCATATTAGCGGCATGCACTGTTTTGCTGGTTTCGGACTGACATAGTTCTAGATTTCGTGTTATTTTTTGTTTACGTACTAAATACGCAAAAATATGGAAGCATTGGCATCAGTTATGTCTGCAACGATTTTTAAGACCTACGAATACATTCTTTGATTTTAAAAAATACGTACTTCATTTGTCTGGACAGTTCGCAGCCTTATCTAATACGCAATGGCACTGTCAATGGCAATCAATACAGTTAGCATTCTTGCGTTTGATCCCTCCACAAATTCTATGAGGAGGCCGCGCTGCAACATGAGCAGACGCCACTGACCGCTACAGCTTTTTCTGAAGGAAATCGTCCTTCGGGGATACCGTAGCGAGGGCCGAACAATATGTAGAGGTTCATACTGGTCAAACTTCTGAAATCGAGGTCCACCAAAAGAGAAGCCAGCGAATGGCATTTTCAGGTCATTCGAGAGAAAGGGAACGCCGTCGCGCTATTCGGAAGGGGAAGGGGCCGGAAGAAAAGACATGCTTCATCTGTTCGCGCCCAGGGCACCGCGCCGAAGATTGCCGTGCCGCCACATCCGACGAGACAGGGCAGCATAAAAAGTGCTACAGATGCGGTAAATCAGGCCATCCAAGCTGTAAATGCTGGGAAGGCGGGCCGCTAAAGCCGAAAGAGGAAAAACGGGCGTCAGCATCAATACGCATTCAGGACGGTTACCTCGAACTCAAGATCGGAGGAAAGATTCCCGTCATCGGCGCAGGGTTCGCTGGCGAGGCGTGCACAAACAAGGAAATCTTACCCGTTGTGACCATCATGCATAACTAGGTGATCAAGTGGTCCTTGCCCTGAGAGACACCGGTTACAGCACCGAAGTGGTGAGGAAGGACTTGGTGAAAGAGGAAGACTTCACCAGTACGAAGTGCCCAGTCTGTTTGCTTGACCGTTCAGTGCTAATGTTCCTAGAGGCCTGGATCGATGTCGATATACCATATTTTAAGGGATGACTTCGCGCAAAATGTATGGACGATCCTCTTTATGACTTGGTTCTAGGGAACGTTAAAGAAGCCAGGCGAGTAGACGAACCGGATCCAAACTGGAACAAGAGAGAGTCGAGAGTGCTGTACCCTTTAAGGATGTCTCCGAAGCTAGCCCGGAGGTTACGAGAGCCCAAGGGTGCGAGAAAAAATCTCTAAAGCTGAAGGGCTCGCCAAGCCCACATGGTGTAAACCGCGAGGAGCTAATACAGGAGCAGGAGAACGATCCTACCTTGCGCACGGGCTTCGATCACATGGGCACACCGCGCAGCACAAGAAGGGAAGGGGCAGTCACCATTTTTTCGTTGCCAACGGCGTCCTTCAGTAGAAGTACACCGCCACCGAGTCCAGAGGGGAGTTGTCGTGCCCAAGAAATACAGAGTAGCAATCCTCGAACTGGCACACAGTGGGTTAATGGGAGGCCACCAAGGCGCGAAAACCGCGCTAAAGCTGCACAGTGAATTCTTATGGCCGGCAATGCAGATGGACACTGAGCGGTTGCCTGTTGCGATGTTTGCCAACGCACAACTACGACGGTTTGTACGACCCGAGCAACTATGGTCCGAGTATCCGTGATTAAAACCCCGTTTCAGAAGGTAGCGACTGACATCGTGGGACCGCTCAACCCCAAGTCGGCTCAGGGCAATAAGTACATCTTGAACATGGTCGTCTACGCTACGCGGTATCCCGATGCGGTCGCACTCCTAGCATCGAGACCGAAAGGGTGGCCGAGGCCCTTGTCGAAATATTTTCTCGAGTAAGGGTGCTCCGAGAAGTCCTACTGATTGGGGCATGAATTTCACATCCGAGGTAATGAAAGAGGTCAGCTGCTTGCGGTCACTAAAACAACTACACACATCTTACCACCCAATGGCGAACGGCCTGGTCGAGTGATTTAATGGCACGCTCAAACAAACGCTGAAGCGCATGTGCCAAGAGAGACCGACCGATTGGGATCGCTACCTGCTCCGCTTCTCTTTGTCTTCGAGAAGTACCCCAGGAGAGCCTCAGCATTTCCCCATTCGAACTCTTATATGGATGAATTGTCCGTGGGATCTGGCAGTACTCAGGGAGCTTTGGACGAATTTAGTAATATCTGAAGAGTTGCGAACTACATACCAGTACGTCCTTTCACTGCGAGACAGGCTCGAACGTACCCGTAAACTTGCTCGAAGAGCTCGAACGTGCTGGAGAGCGATACGGCCGGTATTACAATATCAAGAGCCGCAAACGGTCTCTATAGGGACCGGAGAACAAGTCCTTATTTTCCTCCCTAGTGACGTTGCAGCGTTCGGGGACTTAATGTTTTGCCGAAGAAACGCGGACTCTGAAGAGATAGCGCTGCCCAAGTCCCACCAGGTGCAGTCCTTCGCGGAAGTGTGCATTTGCGAAACGGTGGCCAACGGATAACAGAAGGAAGTTAAACAACTGTTGCTGGAGTATGAAGTGATCTTTTCGGACCTCCCCAGGAAGACCGCACTGGTCGAGGGCCGGCTTTATCCTACAGACCGGCCGACCGGCCTGTGTAAAGCAATACCCCCTGTCTCTTGACGCTGCTTCAAGTGCCAAAAATTCGGCCATGGCGCTCAGAGTTGTCGCGGCCGCCGCAAAACCTGTGCCAAATGTGCATCGAATGATCATGAATCCATGAACTGCAACGCTGCACCACAGTGCGCGAAATGTGAAGGGGTTCACCCCGCGTACTCAAGGTCGTGTCCGACGTGGAAGAACGAAAAGGAGTTTATGCTCGGCGCCTACCGTAAGGTCGCCTGAGCACAGGAAACGAGCGGTTTCCTCGAGCCAGCCTGGGTACCAAGAAGAACGTCAGTAACAACGCTCCCAATCGGGCACGGCCGGTTAGCAGAGGACGTGGCGGCGCTGCGGGCTCGTGCGAGCGAAGCAGCAGCAGCGTTCAGGGGCAGTGACAAGCCATTTGCACGTGGTGGCGGCGCGCAGTTCGGTAACCCCCCCGCATGCCGGGCGGGGACGCTGATCAGGCTTTTAATTCGGATGATGTGAAAGAATAAATTTCAACCTGTAACCTCATGCTTGCCTGGGAAGCTTCTTCCACGTGCCGATAGATATAGAAAGAACGTATGCAGAATAACTATAATAATAAAAACAAAAGAAAATATATCTTTCAAAGAAGCACGTCAGCGATTCAGACAGACACAAGGCACATTCCTGTTCATAGTAAGAACAAATTTCGCCGATTTGGTGCGACGGTGCGGTGCACCTCACCGGGCATCGGCACTTGCCCAGGCCACACACAGTGAGCCTGAGGCAGGGCCATCCGCGCCCCGTGCAGACGCAGCACAGGCCGCCCTGCCATCTCTAAAACAGGGAGCGCCGGCCCGGAACTAGAGATGTGAAGGCCTGAAAAAAACACTGCAATTTTGGAAAAACAAAAAAAAACGGCTTTTTTTCGTTTTTTTCAGACGAGACAAAATGGAAAGAAACATCGAAAATTTCACAAGGCAATTTAAAGGTTTTCTGATTGCTTGCTTTTAGTTTAGGTTTTTGTTTTTGCTTTGAAAACCATTACAACGTGTATCGTAGAACAATTGGAGAGCAGTCGTCATCGCCGGTGCCAGGTAGTGCTTTTAAAACGTTCGTGCTACGAGTACGCGGGTTGAAGGCCAGGTCACATATAAGATCCAGGCTTGACTTAAAAACACACTAATACTTGAACTCACGGCTGAAGTAGAACAAAACGGCTGCAAATTCTACAGCGCTACACACACGGCATAAATAACATAGGCTGCTGTGCACGTAAACGGTTGTAGCCAAATACAAGACCCAGCTTGTTGATTTCCAGCGTAGCAGGACATCCGCAGGAATTTGGTCCAGGACAGGGGTCTTCAGCGAAGCACGTGGCCCCATCTACCTGGTGGCAAGGCCTTTGCACCAACCAGCCGCTAACTCGTCTGGCTTGCCGACTGCTGCAGATAGCACCATCATCCGCCAGCTGCGAACGAAACTGGTCACGTTTCGGAAACGTCCGTACAAGGATTCGCAACAGGCTTTCACGGGAACGCGTTCGAAAGCTTGTGTGTGTGCAGTCGAACCTAGCTGTGGACACAGCTTCAATCCATGCTGCTGCGCGTAGTGCCGCATCCAGCGACAGCATCCTTCCTCCATGAGCGACAGTGACTCTGAGTCCGATATGGAGTGACTTACAGATCAGTTTTCATGTTCCCTTTCTCGCTGCAATGGAACAAGAAGTTAATTCCACAAATATGACATTTATATCTCCATATTCGCCTGAACTGCAAATCATTATTTATTTTCTCGGTGCAATAGAACAAGAAGTTCGTTTCACAATATGACATCTATAACTGCATATTCGACTGAACTTCGGAGCATTATTATTGATCGTAGCGCTGTTGCAAATAAATCTGTTTTTGTCACGTTTTTCAAAATTTCAATTTTTCATGAAAAAAAACCCTGAAAAAAAAAAACGTTTTTTTTTTCATGCCATTCAAAATTTCTTGAAATTTTACATCTCTACGGAACGCCGGCGATCACACCAGTGATCGCCGTACGTACGAAAACCTGACGGGACACATCGGCTACGCATTTATTTCAGGAAGCTGAACGAAGCTCTTGCCGACGACGCCGAGCCAATATCGCGTGCGGACGAGCTTATAGCCACTGTTGGTCGCAAGAGATGATTTTCGAAGCTGGACTTATCGGGGGGTACTGGCAGGTACCACTTTCACCAGACTCCAAGGCAAGGACTGCCTTCTCTGTCGGCACGGGGCGCTACCAATTCTGCTGTATGTCGTTCGGCATTCAGACGGCACCAGCCATCTGCACCAGGTTGATGCGGCGCATCTTGGCCGGAATCCTTGACGTAGCCTACTACTTCGACTACGTGCTGGGAGCAGCGTCGCCAGACGTAGCGCAAGGTTTTTGCCCGAATTCAAGATGCTGTTCTTACGGTCAAACCAATAAAATGTGAGATCGGAGTGGAAGCCGTCGATTTCTTGGAGTCATGAGGCTATGGCGTAACGACATCTCAAGCCAAACTGACGGTGGCCTGCGGGAGGGGGAGGAGAAACCGCCCCCTACCTTCCAACAGTCCGCCCCTGCTCAGCGTCGGCAGAGAAGGAATAAAGAACAGGACGCAGCGCAAGCGCGCGACTGAAAGTGAGGGAAGAGGAAGAAGAGCGCGAGGGACACGCGGTGAAAGATCTGCTTTTTGTTCAAAATTATTCGTTCTAAATTTTCTTTCAGACATGTTGCCCGCTTCACCAAAGTTTTATATTTTTTTGCGTGGGCAAGTTTTCCATCTGTTTGCTAGGACGCCAAACCGCGGTCCGTCCCCCATCTCAGGGCGCGTGCCATCCGAAGCGAGGACAACGACGAGTAGGAAGCCCGGATGTGACGTTGGCTTTGACCGCGCGAGAGGTGCCTTCGACTCTGCCCAGGAGAGAAGGCAACGGGCGGCATCGGTGCCCTGGAGAGCTGGGAGAGACACCCTGAACAGTGGTCGAGGGCCGCGGTCTCTGGCTAGTTCCCTCACTGTCACCCGGACCCGTGAAACGGCGGCAGCCTGACCTCTACGTGCGACACGTCAGCACTTCGCCGACACCGCTTCCCTAGCCGGCCATCCCTCGCTTCAGTCTCGTGAGCTCCACAGTAAAGTGACGGTAAGAACCTTACTCGAAGCAATAAGACAGAAGGCCTGATGGTCATAGTTCACGTTCTTACATTCTAACGTGCGGGAGACCGCTCAGTCTTATCGCTCCTCTCGTATTTCGGTCTTCCGTTTTCTGTGTGATGTGCGGCGCTCTGTTTGGTCGTAAATGAGCATTCGATGTGCCCGCCCTTGTATTCGATCGCCCCCCCCCCCCCCCCCCCCCCCGCAAGAAGTAATTAGTGGCAATGAATGTTGTTCTGCGATCTCGCTTCACTCGATTTGAGCCACTCGCGCGTTAATAGAATTTACAAAGAACATTCAGCACATCGCTGGACTGTCGACGCGTTGGCGCTAATGTGCTGTGATGTAACGGTATCATTCATGGCTGTCGAGGGCATTAACGAGCTGTGTACGTGGGAGCTGCGGCAACGTTGTGCATCGACCCCGTTTGCAGCGAAATTTGCACACGCGGTGACCATGTGGGCTGCCACATTTTGCTATCATTCCAATTGCCATTTTCGCCAACCTGGACTCCGCCAGTGATCAGCCTTGAGTCTTCGGTTAGATGGTGACATCATGCTGTTTACAATGACAAGTAGATGCGAACACCAACACAAAACGCGTGGACGCTGACGAGCAAACGTCCCTGTGTGTGTTCGTGACATGTTTGTCGCTATAATCAGTATGGCGCACTAGCGAGTCGGAATGTGCTACTATAGCGTCATCTCAACTCTAACGGGACATTTAAAGGTGGAGAGCAAAATTAGCCGGAACATAGGAAGCATAAAGGAATACAATGCGGCCTACCAGTGTCAACTTGCGTTCGTCGCTGCACGTCGCCAGAAGATTTTTGTTCAGCGAGAATAATTGCGTAGGTAATGATGACTTTGGAGTGCATATTGCAACCGCGCTAAAACGACGCAGGACAAGAAAGGAAAGCACAGGACAAGACGCGGAACTTCAACTAAAGTTTACTACGGGAAAACCACATTTATACAGGAAACGTAATCACACCAGATAAACAGCCGAAACCATCAAATAACACAGGCACGAAAGCGCGCGTGGCACAAGTTCACATCTAGGTAGTTTAACTCTTTCTTAGATAAAGATACTGAAGTGGAGCTGATGCAACGGTCATTTTCTTTTTTTATGCAGTAGGCTTCAAAGATTTCCCTGCTAAGCTGGGTCGTCAATTTTTTCAAGACAATTGTATCGCGGAACCTGGGTGTGCAATTATTACAATGGCGACAATGGTTTTAGCGCGGTTGCAATATGCACTCCATTGTCAACCACCAACTAGCCCGCCTTCACTTGTTAAATGATGACTTCTTTGGTACGGTTTGGTTCACGGGGGTTTACCGTCCCAAAGCAACTCGGACTATGATGAACGCCGTAGTGAAGGGCTCCGGAAATTTCGACCAACTGGGGTTCTTTAACGTTCAGTGACATCGCACAGTACACGGGCCTTTAGAATTTCGCCTCCATCGAAATTCGACCGCCGTGGCCGGGATCGAACCCGCATCTTTCGGATCAGCAGCCGAGCACCATAACCACTGAGCCACCACGGCGGCTTCTTTAGAACGATGACCGCTGTTCGAAAGAGGTGACGGGCTGCCGTTTTTTTTCGTTTATTTTCTTTTTCTTTTTTCGTTTGTGTTTTGAATCGTACCGTTCTCGTTTCATTTGATGCCGACGGTACGCCGTAGCTCATGAGGAAGTTTATGCAGGCTGCTGGCTGCGAAGGCCCAAACGGGAATTATCGGCCTCGGAAGCAACCCGCTATAGGATAAAGAATTAAAAAAAGCAAAGATAACGGGATTGCGGGGTGGGGGAACGCAAAGGGGGCTTACGGTGATCAACTGTACCCGAAGCGGGACGAGTGTGGCGGCTTTCCGAAAAGGGGGGTGGGGGGGGGGGACGTTAACGGGAGAAAAAAGGGGAGCGGGGGACACGAGGCGCTCGTGGTACCCGCGGCGCCGGCTCCCCCTCCATGCGAGGGACAGCTGTCGAGGGGGTCCAGCGCGCGAGCCGGCAGATGGGAGAACCAACGGTCGATATCGAACGTGGCGGCGGGGAGGCGAAAGGGCGAGAGCGCGCATAGCGGACCGCGTCGAGCAGCGCCACTACTACAGCGAGGCGCCGGTGCGGCCCGATGCGCGCAGCGAGCAGTGTCATGGAGGACGGCGACGGCCAAAGCGGTCCCGACTGCCGGCTCGAACCGTGGAACTGGGGCGTCGAGGACCACAGCTGGGCCTGGAGCACCACGCACAAGTCGCATGAGGTGCTGCTGCTCGGACCCCGGCAGGTAAGCGTTTCAGTGCCCTATGCAGGCGTCCATGCTCGTTAAGTGGTGCACTCATGCGCGCGTACGTTGCTGCTCAGCCGAGGTCACATGCGTTGACTACCGGCCGACGACGTCAGTCAGGTCTTCGCTTTCGAGAGCGCCCGGCCTGCTGTGACTCGGTGTGGATGTTTTGCAGCAATCGCTGTCAAAAGACGCTGCGGAGGGTGTCATCGCGAGAGAGAAGTAAAGAAGTTTTTAGGGCAACTGCGGAACAGAAACAGCAGAGCAAGCGTACTTCTCATCGCACTGGTGTGGGTGCACGTGTCAGTGGGTAAAAGTTTCGCTGCAGAGGTGACTCGTTATTCCGAAAGAGTTATAGCAGAACCGCACAGCTGCCATCGTTAATCCTTCAACCCAAGTTGGTGAACTGCAAGTCGACTTGATGATGGTCCCTATTATTGTACTGTGCCTTCTCATTGTACTGAAATTACGCTATAAAATCCACCTGACACGTGGTGGCGCTGCATTGCCAGGGTGCCCTGGAGGTATGCGTCCTCCAGCTGCGAAGCGACTATACTCCAAGGCTTTCGGCGTCGGCTGCGTCTCGAAGGCAGCGTTCATGTCTTGATTATTCCGCCAGCGAGCAATTTCCGTGGCAGAACACAACTTGCAGCCAGTTAGAAAATGTGGTTGGCTGATTTATGCAGCTTCTACCTGATCATTTTGCTCTCATCGCCTTCTTGCAAAAGCACGGCATCGCTACACATGTCGAAGCTGCGTTGTAAGTCATAGTCACAGACTATAGCCGTCTCTCTGAATAACTTCTGGCAACTTTTCAGATGGAAACGGTGGGCCGTTAGAAGTTTAGAGGAACAATTCATGCTGAACCATTTTTTGCGCCTGTTTTGCAGTAAGGCACGCGGTACTAATAATTGCTTCCCTTATAACACAAACACTGCGTATGCAATTACATTCAGTGCCTTCGAGATACGAACATGGCGTGGTTTGTGCACAAAACCGCGCCGTTCATGCTAATGCCATGGCAGGCCCAGTCGCCACCGTAAGGTCATTTACTGCTACCGCTACTAACAGTAAAAAGGTTAGGTCACAGTTTTTGCGCACTTTTGGGCAACCGCTATTCGGCAAAAGCCGATCTTGCCAAGGCTGCCGTAAGCAGACGGAGGGGCTTGTGTGACTGTAGGCCGCGATTGGGCGCGAGTTCCCAGCGGCTCTCCTACGCGTCCGCATCTGCTTTGTGAGGTTTTTGTAATGACGACTGTTCGCATTATTCATTTCGTATCCCGTTGAATACGCAACTGCTACTAACTATAGTTTCTGACAGTAACGTTTACTCATATCCAGAACTGTGCCTGGGAGCTGGACAGCATGTCGACCGTAATTCTTTGCAAACAAGCAGGTATAAGACACTTGTCTGTCCAATGTTAACCCCAAGGTGGAGTAGATTTGTAATAAGGGAGTAATTACTAATTAGCATCCGGGACCATCGCCTGTACGGGGCAGTCGCTCTACCAACTAACCTAACCAGGACGGCTAGCAAATGTTCGAGTGGCAGATGGCAGTGAGCCTTGGCTTTCTTTTGTAGCCTTATGGGTGCGCTTGAGTGGATGCTAATGGGTAATTATTCTCTTGTTATAAGACACTTGTGCACAGGCTTGTAAATATCACTGTCTTTGTAAGTCCAGTCTTGCAAACAACTAACGAACATAATGTCACGCGCTCCCTGTGGACGTTATAGCGTGCAGCAGAAGGAGCAGTAGCGTGGAAGAAGCGGAAGCTGCCTTGTAGCTTCCTCTTCTGTGGTGAATAGTGAGGAAATTGCAATCGCCGCTCTTTCGAAAAAAGTTAGCAGGTTGGGTACGAGGCTGTCATTGCTGCAATCAACTCGAGCAAACGATGCATGCGAGCTGGTCAGTCTGAAGCTTGGTTTGCAAGAAAACGGGCCAATCGCTGGTTTTGTACATTGAGTGTCAGACTGACCAAGAAAAAAAAAAAGAAGACGGAGGCCTGGGGTAAGCGAAGGTTTAACCCTTCAGCCACGTATTGTCCAGATTGGAGTAAAATTTTCACATTTGCGAAGAAAAATGTCTAAACAATGCCCCCCACTCCCGATGATTGATTATGCAATTCGGGTCTTCATATGTCCACATCGTAATTCCACACTCCTTTCACAGTCTAAATTACAATTCTTTTGACTAATTTATGTGAGAAATTATCGTGTACACAATCCAACTTATCTTTGGTCTTTCAAAGCGCCGATGCACGCAAGACGAGCAAACGAAAACTTATCCTCCGTACCTCCACCGCGTTCAAGTAAAACACAGAGACGTCTCTCCTAGAAGCGTTGTTCTGCGTTCATTTCGCATGCGTAGCTCGAGAGCTACGCGGCATGTGGAAAAGGGTTCGCAATTTAGGCCTAATCGCGACACATCGGCAAAAACTAAAACAAAAAACAAGTTATGTAATATTGACAGCAAAAGTTTACGCGGTAGGTGCTTTCGAAAAAAAAAAAACTATTGTAGCACGACCTTGTTACCAGCTAAAGGGCATGCTCGTCCCCACACACGCTCAGACATTTCAGGCGAGTGGCTTGCGTGACTGTTTCGAAATATTTTTTTCCCCGCACATTCGCATCCCTTAAGTTTTTACTGCCAACAGTACACTTATGGTGACACCGCGACTGAAAGCGTTGAAGGCACAGAGTAAACTAAACTGAAAAAAAAAAATGCCCTTCTCACTCAGTGACACACGTGCTTTTCAGCCTGAAAATCTAAAAACCGATATGTATATTACTTACGGTTGGCCACAAACCTCTCAATAAAAGAACAGCCTTGTTAACCTACTAGTTAACCAGCCTTGTTAAGCAGCCATGCTAAGCGCAACAATGCGGACAACGCTATACCGAAAAAAGCGTTCTTCTAACCCAAAAGCCTCTTTTAAAAAAACGTTGACAGCCTTAGGTGAAACACCTTGTGCACATACGCGGTGGTTCTTATCCGTGCCTACGTTAGATTGCATCTTTTACTGTAAGGGGCGGCTTATGAGGTTTTTGTTCTTGGGCGCGAACCCGGCCGGTTTATCGCCTGTAGTATTGAAGTCCGTAGGTGAGAATGGACTTTTCGATTTGCTGCATCCGCTGTCCTAGTTCTGGAAAGCACTTCGGCGTTGCCATGAGTATGCATAGCCGGTTAGGCCTGTTCACGTAGTTGAAATGTATCACAGCATTCTGCGGTTCTGCGGCCGCTCTAAGAACTACTGAGCGAGCGCGGGCTTAGACCGTCTGCTCGACCCAGCGATTCCGCCAAATAACAGCGATAGTCTGATGCAGCTCAAGAACAAAGCGGCGAATGCCCCTCAAATCAGGCCTTCTCATTTAATGAGATTCTCATGACGCCGAGGTTAATCTACTTAGACTTGTTTTAGTCGGATACAACTCAAGTACGCAGCGACGAATGCCGCTCAAAGGAGGCCCCCCAGCCAATGGCGTCCACTGATTGTCGTGACGTCGCGATTAATCCCCTTGCGTGAAATGGCTGATGACTGGCAGGTGCATCCGTGAAATGGGGTTAACCACGAAGTCATGACAATCGGTGAATGTCATTGGCTGGAGGACCTCCTTCTAGGGGCACTTGCCGCTGCGTTCTTGAGTTGTATCCGGCTATAGGGTGACATCGCAGGGAGTGGCAAATTGAAGGGGGGAACAAAAGCTTCATCGGATTAACCGCGGCGTCATGAAAATCAGTCGACGCCATTGACTGGAGGGCCTCCTTTGAGGGGAATTTGCCTCTTCATTCTTGAGTTGTATCCGACTGTGGAGCGGGGAACCCTCCTTCTTTCGGTCTCATCTATTTTCTATACATGCGACCGGCAACTGGTGCGAAGGCATCTGGCAACACTGCGCTTATGTAGATCATTCGCGACTGCCATGGCAACTGCTTCCCCCGATCACCCTACCCCGATATAAGCTTCTCCAGAGCACCACGCGCGGGCGCGTTGCCACAAAACGGCGGACTGCTTGGACGCTAAATCTGGATTGTAGTTGGCTCCGCCCATCTATACTGAACTCTCCCAAAGGTGATACACGCACTGACCTGGCCTGTAACCACGTGAAACGATACCGTACAGTAAATCGCCGCGCAGTGTGACTTGTTGCCTTCAGCAAGCCCATGAAATCGCCGTTTTTCACAGAAAATGGTAACACTGTTATACATACGCGGTACATACAGCCACTGCATGCCCGCGGAATCGACTGCGCAGCTTTACAAACCTGTTGCCACGCAACATGCACAAGATAGCCACCTCCTCTGTCGCAAGGCACTGAATAGCTGTATAACGCGTCGGGCAGGCTTCTGAACACGACGGGAGACCTCGACGGCACAAGATATGACACCAGTTGCTAATGTCGCGTGGGGCGATTCTAAGGTTTGAACACAAACGCCAGAGAGCACTAAACTGGCCTCTGGGATACATAAGAAAATAAGAAAGTTACGCTATACGACTGCCAAATAATACAGACGTGCAGACCACACGGGCTGTGTAGGCTGCGGTGTCAAAACGATGTTGAGTATTCTAGCGTCCGTGGGCCCATTTTGCGTGTGACTTGAGTTACGTGCTGCATGTGTGTGCGCATACGAAAAAGACACCGAAGCAATGAATTACGTAACAGCAATGTACATTTCACACTCCCCAAAGGGAGTCTGCCTCTATATGACGTGCGCCATGCTCAAAAGACTGCCTATAGCGGAAAGAAATATCCTGTCCCATTCACTTCATATCGGGTTCACCAAAGAGACTTCCAAATTTTCCGCCATGGTACCTTTCGGGGAAGCGCCCGCTTTTGAGGGCTGTCCATGAGCCCTCCGCCGGGTCCCGAATGCAGGCGCAGTTCCACCCGCGCTGGAGCAGCGGCACGGCGGGCGTGAGGAGCACGCGGCCGCTGGCGCGGGACCGGCGCAGCTACTGGGAGGTCCGCGTGTCACATCGAGTGTTTGGCACCAGCATGATGTGGGGCCTGTGCACGGCGCAGGCGAAGCTCCACGCCAACGCCTTCATCGACCTGCTTGGCCAGGACCACAATGGATGGGGCCTGTCACACAAGGTACGCCAGCCGACGTTGCCCCTTGCAGCTAGGCCCACGATACACAGTTAGGCTCGTTCGTTGCTACAACCGGGTTTGGTGCACCAGCTTACAGATTGTGGGAATGAAACTGGATCAGTCGGGGACAATGCAGGCGCATTTTCAGTTCACTCTTCTTTGCGAATACCTTCAATTTAAAGACTGCAGAGAATAAACGAAAAGCGCATATGACGTAATTTCTGAGAAAGGTTATTGCATGTTACCAACCATTTTGACACGATAGCGTTAAAGGCCCCATTAGGCAAAAAACCCGGTATCGGCGTTGAGTGAAAAATCACGGGCATTGCTCTGGCAGGTGTCCCCCAGAGAGCGACCTAGAAGACCCGTGGGCCACCCAGATCACGTGACCTTGCATCACAACCTGCCCATCGGATTGTGAGCAAACTGCCCACCGTGGCAGGTGGCCGTTAAATGAATGATTGGTCGCGAGAGCTTGCTCGGGAAGAGCAACTTGAGCCGCACAAGGCCTACTGCTGAGAGCACCTGCCATCGCAGACAATTGCGTATCGCTTAACCGCTGCATCACTGCGCCAGGACGGGTATGAGGACCTCCAGTGATCTATCAATCTGAAGCAGAAATTAATTACCTTGTGCATATGTTGGAACTAATCGATTACGCTACCACGTCGTACCTTTATGGCGGAGCTTACTCCAATTTTTCCAAAGGAGTCAGTTCCAAAGGTGTGCAGCCTTGCATGTCGACAGTACGTGTTGACGTGCAAGCTTTCACTCCTGCATGATAGTTTTTCGATGTGTGTTAGCAAGTGTATCAAGGGCGAAGAAAAAACTCATTTCGAATTCCGATATCTCTTAGGGGCCTTCTGGGCACTTTTGTTTTGTCTTAGTTTAACCTTTACCTAATCGAAGGGCACGCTCGATATTGTACAAAAAAAAAAAAAAACAGGGTTTGCATTGGTTCATGGTCTGAGAAGCCTCTCCTTAATTGCTTAATTTTCACTTACGGGCGGACGGTGAGCACGCCCTGGCTATTCCGAAACCCCAGAAACCCGGATTCCTGGGGCGCCATCGCGCACTGACTGGATAGAAAATGCTCTATCGAAAAGTAAACCACTCTCTTTGGAATTGTCAAATAAGTTTTCCCTTTTCAAACTCAAAAAGCCTAATTTTAAAAACTGCTAAAAGCTTTAGGCGAAACACCTGGTATAAATAGGCACCTTTCACTAGTTTTGATATCCTCATTGAACAGCGCATCCGTATGTACTGGTTGTGAGTTATCACCAACGCCATCTAAATATACGAGATATTTGTTCTGTGTCGTGTAAAACTGAATTTTCCTGTGACATTCTGTTGACTGAAAAACGCAATAACTGCTGATGTCATAGTGCTGTTCCCATTTCAAACTGTACATGATGCTCCCTGTTACGCTGATAAAAAATTCGTTGACTAATAGGAGACCTGTGCAGCAAATATAAAAATGTATTGATCAGTACATACCTGTATGGAAATTAATTGAAAACCACAATAACTGCTGATGTCATAGTGCTGTTCCCGTTTCGAACTGTGCGTTATGCTCCCTCTCACACTGATAAAAAATTCGTAGACTAATAGCAGACTTGTGCAGCAAATACAGAAATGTATTGATCGATACATACCTGTCTGAAAATTTTCGCTCGCGCTGCAAAGTTATACCGGCTGTTTCAGTGAAGGTGAACCAGAATTTTTAAAACTAGGATCTTTGATATATAAATGGCTTTTGGTGTTATGAGGTTTAACGTCCCAAAGCGACTCAGACTATGAGTCCGGAAAATTTCGACCACCTGGGGTTCTTTAATGTGCACTGACACAGCACAGTACACGAGCCTCTAGCATTCTGCGGCGTTTCAATATCAGTATTTGCGCACATCAGAAAACAGATAAATCTTGCCAGGTTTTACGGTTTATGGGAGTTTAACGTCCCAAAGCGACTCAGGCTACGAGGGACGCCGTAGTGAAGGGCTCCGGAAATTTCGACCACCTGGGGTTCTTTAACGTGCACTGACATTTCACAGCACATGGGGCTCTAGAATTTCGCCTCCATCGAAATACGACCGCCGCGGCCGGGATCGAACCCGCGTCCCTCGGGTCAGCAGCCGAGCGCCATAACCAATGAGCTACCGCGGCGGCCGAATCTTGTTAGGTAGTAAGCCAGTTAATTTCTAATAGAGACCATGAAATGATTTTTACTGAGGTCAAGAAAAACGCACGAGCGATCGGTATTCCGCTACTCCTCACCACACTGCAAAAATTTTAAAGCTAGTTTCATTAGAAACATTTAGGATACCGTGTTATCGTTACCGGTGTATCGGGAGCCTGTCCACCGCCAGTACACACGCGCCGATTGGTCCCGATGTGGCAGCCATACGCGCAGCTGCCTGGTGCCTGACGCTATTTGGTGCCCTCAAGGCGATCTGCGTATGCGTACTGGCGGCGCGAGCGGACTCCCGGTACCCCGGTAACACAGTATGCTAAAGCACTGAAGATATGCGCGATTAAAAATGATTCTCCTCTTCCCCCTCAACTCAAACAATAAAGAAAACAGGTCGGGTCTGCACCCTGCCGCGCCCCATCACGCCGACGTCAATTGGGTATGCCCAATGAGAAGGCTAAGAACGCGCGGTGAGGTGTCGCCCTAATCGGTTGCCAGCAGCAATTTAAAAAAAAAATGATTTGTCAATTATAGAGTACACTCAGAGCTTTTACATTTGACTCGAATACTCCCAAAGACCACCTGTACAGATTCGTTGCATTAGAATATGGTCATCAAAATCATTGTAGGGTCCCGCTAATTTTTTCATTCTTACAGTTAGGCGCCTCGTAGCAATCAGATATTTGTAGTCGGCCTTTAGTTAGTAATAGCCATTTCAAATTTTACAATTTCGAAAATGCTAATAAACCTTCGGCGCTGTGGCTCAACGAATTCACCGTCGGGCGCCCTTTTCGACAAGCGCATGGGCGCGTGAAGCGAATGGTAATGGAGCGCGTGCCACGTGACATTCTGTTCCACCCGCATTGCGTCGTAGGGGCGGCTAAGAACGCGCAGAGAGGTGTCACCCTGATCGGTTGTGAACAGCAATTCTAATGCGAATGCATTTAGCACAAAAGCCGGCGTCCGCTGTCTATGACACGAAATTCGGATGTCAGAACGCCAGCGTACAACACATGTAAGAGAACATGTGTAGACATGAATGGCGAAACGTAACGTACCGTAACGTCTATGAAAGTCATCAGTCATTCTGAAACGTGTCATGGTTCAGCCCTCTACAGGTAACATAAGATATATAGAGAGTTTGTGGAAAGTATGTGTAGTTATGACGCGTAGTCGTCATGACTCAATCCGCAACGTAGCGTGACTAAGCACTTTACTAGTAGCGTAATTAGTCATGACGCATGACTCAGCAATTCTGCAACGTAGCATGACTCAGCACTTTTAGTTTGTACAATTATGCATAATCATGCCTTGTAGTCAGTCGTGACTCACGTCATCTGCAATGTAGCATGACTCGGCGCTTTAATGCTTTCGCATTCTCTACGTAAGCAGTCGTGTCTCTGTCGACTTTATTTTTTTTAATTTGCAGTTTAGACTGGAATACTCACTAAGTTCACCTATACAAATTTGTTGCTTTAGAATATGACCACAAAATCCTTCAACTTTTTCATTGTTACGTTAAGCTCCTATTGCAACTAGATATTTGTAGCCAGCCGTTAGTGGTACACAATTTGCATAGACGTCATAGAGGCCATCTTTAAGTCGATACAGTGTGGCGAAGGCCGGGCCGTTTTCCTAGTCCGTTTATCGCCAGCAGCGGAGGCTAGGCAGGTAAGGGGAGACGGTCCTTTGCCCCCGTGCCGTATGGAGTGGGTTGTTCGAGATAGGGGTGCGAAGGCTTTGGTACTGAAAGGGGGACGTCGAAGAAAGGGTAAGGGTTCGCTAGTGCTGTGGAGGCCACTCCCCACGGCATGGGGACAAATGACCGTTTCCTGCCTAGTCTCTGCTGCACCGAAAGATGGCGCCTGTGACGTCATGTGAAAACTACGTGCACTTATTTATAATTTTGGAAACTGAGCCACCATACCCTCAGCGCTGTAGCTCAACAAATTTCCGCCGGCGGGTGCCCTTTTCAAGAAGCGCGTGTCTGGCGCACACGAAGGCAATGGATAGAGCATGACACGTGCGCTACAGAGTGGCATGCTGGTCAAATACCACTTGTAGCCGTATGGCTGCGCTCGGGTGGATGTCAATGAGTAATTACTCCCTTATTACAGAGTGACATGTTGTGATGGACGTCGCTTCGTCCATTATATACGGAGCGTTGGCCACCATACCGCGCTGTTCTGAAAAAAGGCCTGAAAAGCGGCTATTGCCTGCAGGGTCTGCTGTGGCACAACGGCCGCTGGCGCTCATTCACACGCCCCTTCCGCGAGAACGAGGCCACCGTGCTGGGCCTGCTGTTCGACGGCCGGCACGGTACGCTCACCTACTACAAAGACGGCGCTTGCTTGGGCGTCGCATTCCGTGACCTGCACCGTGTGCGCGAACCGCTCTACCCGGCCGTCTCTTCGACGGCAGCCAAGACCGAGATGTCCCTGGCCAACGCGCGCAGGGACTACGCCGGACTGCAGGACCGGTAAGCCGCGTTAGCCCGCTGCAGTGCACGGGCGTTTTCGTGTGCCCAAAGGCCTATGACACAAACACAGGCTAGGCTCGAGGCAGCGTCTTTCAGCGAACTGGTCAGAAAACATAACAGACGGCTAAATTTCATTTGCGTTAGGATGCGTACTCGCGGGAAAGAATTTTGATAAAATTGTGCAAGTACAATATTTGTTAGCTGTTAGGCAGTTACTCCATAGAACATTTTTCCATTTGAGGTGTAAAGCGCTCTTAAGGCGCATCTCCTTGGGCCCATCCAAGGCGCACGAGCGCAGCGCCTACGCGTACCGGCGTACGCCGGAGCCGGTCTGCACATGCGTGAGGCGCAGACGCGAGCTGGCGCTTGGCAAATAACTGTCCATCATGGAGGTCCATGTCAGATATTTGCGTCGCGCTCGCGCCGGAAGTGGCTCGCTAGTTTGCGCTCGGTGTAACCAATCAGAGAACGCAGTTGTCTCGGCATCCGGTACGGCCCTTCGCGCCGTTTTCTTCGTCGCTGCGCTGAGCGCGAGTACCAGCGACAGGAGGAGACAGGCCATCGAGTTGCGTGTTTTCCGACGCTTGTCGTGGCGCTCGGCGCGTAGGCGCGCGCTGCGCTCGTGCGCCTCGGATGTGTCCATGGAAATGAGCCTTTACACATCCTCCTTGGGTGGTATGTCTTGGGTACAGCAATACTAGAGTTTAGCGAGTGGAAGGCCCACAGAACGCATGCAGGATCGTTTTGTTACTGACATACCCCAGGAATTGTCTTGTGTTCTCTTGCGCACCCTAGCCCCTGGTGGTCTCTATGTGGTCAAGCTAAAATCTGGGTCCAATCTGGGAAGCACAGCAGCTGGCCATTTGTTACAAAGCATGGAGCTTTCACTTTGATGAGCACTGTTATGTGCCTTGTTGCAAAAAGGCAAGCCTGGAGACTAGGAAAAAAATATATTACCATGAACACTGTACTTGCAAAATAAATTTACTCCGCTTGTAAAAGTAAGACAAATGGGTCCCCATTTTGAACAGGGCACAGTGCTGTCTTCAATGTGTGACAGTCACACATTTTGGAAAAGGACTTTAGTTAGAGCTAGTTGGTGAACAAACATCGTAAAAGGAATACAATGGAACAAGAAAACGAGGACCAGAACGAGGTCCTCTCTTGTGCGTATTTTGGTCCTCGTTTTCTTGCACCATCGTATTTATTCCTTTTCGATGTCTTCAAAAGCTTTTGGATAAGTTTCAGTAGGAGTGGATTAAGTTCACTAAGGTAGCACAAAAGTGGCTCATGGTATCATAATACATCTCAACTTGTTAGCGTTCTGTTGCCAGCCCTCCACTTTGTAAAGAGGTGGAGACACCGAATTTTTCGTTCAGTGTTTGCTTCCAAAAGTCATAAATGTTTGGACCAGATACACTAGCAAGTCAACTAATGGTTCAAGCAGACAGGTGTAAAACATCAAGATAACGGGGACGTTAACGCTCTTGGTCAGCCACACTAAATTGCTTCGGCTATACCACAGAGCTCGACATTTGTATGCCTCATAAGTCGACGCATGTGCAATTACCTGACAGTGAGCTGTGTATGCCACACAGTTGCCGTGAGGTGATCCTGAGACAAACAGCAGGGCCTGATGCTGTGCGTGAACTAAGGCTGCCACTACGACTGCAGCGCTACCTGCTGCACGAGGAGGACATCTGAAGGCAGACCTTCCTGCTGTCACCACATACTCTAGTCATGCCTCTCGAGCCATACTCAGCATTATGCACGCTCCCATTGCTGCCAAGGCTCCTTCCTCTAGTCAGGCCGGCATTGTGCAGAGTTGGTTTCTTCCCGACAGCAAATGAGGTGTGAATACTTTCAGGGACTGGAGCAACTGACTGTGCACAAGAATCAAGACACTCAACATGATGCAAACACATTCTCAAGCAGCCATGATCCAGTTAGAGTGACAGACCTGATGCTAGTCTCAACCTGTAAGCAAATGCACGGTCATTGTGAAAGCATCTAGTTTTCAGTCATACTTGTGACTTAAGTTTTGCTGTTCAATACCATGCTTGTTTCAATCTCAGTCTGGAAACACTGCTATGAATGTTTACCTGATGTGCAGACTCCGTGTCCAGAGACATGAAAATCACAAGAATGTGATAATTGAGCATTTTCCTGTATGTTGCAACATCTGTCGGGTATTGCCACACAGTATAACTTATTCACGAAGTTTACATGCTTATAAAAATATGTTGTAATGCCAACCAAGTACTGCCACACAGTAAAATTCATCCATGTAGTTTAAATGCTCATCAAAATTACACCAACACTAACCAGATATTACCACACAAAATTCATCCATGTAGTGGCAATACCAACCAGCTACAGCCACACAATAAAATTCATTTTGCAGTTCGCATCCCGTACGCTCACAGCACGACGATCGCTCATTTTGCTAATATGTAGTAATGTAAAAATATGTTAACACTAACCAGATATTACCATGCCATAAGATTTATCCATGCAGTTTAAATGCTAATAAAAATAACTTTCCACACCAACCAGCCATTAAACACCAATAAAGTTTATCCATGAAATTCACATAAAGTACCCCTCAAGTCATAGTATAAATCTGGACAGACATTAAGCTCAAGGTCATTACTCTTAGTGGACAGCTATGTAATGGCATTGGTTCCAAGCCTCACTGAATAACAAACACACAGGCACCCTTTCTGCAGCAGATTTTCAGCTGCCTTGAATTGTGTTTGCATCATGTTGGGGCAAATTAAATATGCAAGGAAACATTGTGATTGTATGCACTTTTTCTGGTACATACTTTTTCATTGCTGTGTATGCCTTTTCTTGACAACGCTGCCAAAACTACATAGCCAGAGCACACCATCATTCCCTTACACAGATGCGCAGTCCCAAGTCGATACACAGATGGTGCAACGCTAATCTGTGAGCACAGGATTTATTCCACTAGCCGTGTGTTTACTAACGGTGTGTTCAAAGTTGCTAAATATTTGCCACAAAGGTATGACCTACAAAGCTGGAATGGCAGCACAACTCAGTTCTGTTGTGGCTAGACCAAATTTTTTGTTATACTCAGGGACTCTGGAAATTTTTTCGGAGTAGGGGGCAAGACCATGAGTTAGTCCTGTTTAAGTCATTTATTCCACATTTTAAATATTTATTCAATATTATTTTTATTATTTTTCAGGGTTGGAAGGTTTACTTGCTAATGCATATATAACAAATTTAAATCGACAGCTTGATAAAGGTGTAGTACACATTAAGTGATCGACAGCTTTAGAAAAGTTTGCGCCCAGTCTGTTTCAGGTCTGCTAACCATGTTCAGGTGTCATTCAATGAATGACTTCTGTTGGGATAGGGTTGGTTTAAATTACTCAAATGAAATGCTATACAACTGGCTACAAAGCCAATTCTAGCTCAGCCTTACTATGCTCCAGAATAATGACATTCTAGAATTGAAGAGCATTTCTCAGAAATCTAATCTGAATGTAAGCAGTTGGAGACTGGGGTGGAGCTGCCCCCTCCAAAGGAATGTTGGAGGGGCCGACCGCCCCTTGCCCCTCTTGTTATGGAGTCCCTGGTTACACTTGCAAATGTGTTTGCTTCTGTCAAGCCACTCGCATAGTCAGCATCATGTGTACAGTATTTATTGATATATTTATGGCAAGGTACTTAAAGACAATGCATTGCAGTTGACAATGCAATTTCAATGGAAACATTGTGGACACTTTCCACTACAGCATGACATTAAGGAAAATAAAGCATTTATTTATTTACTTGTTTGTTTTTGTGAGGATTGAGCATGCTTCCAAACATCCTATAATAGCAAAAGTGCACACAAACCATCGAAAGGCAATCATGACAACAGGAGAAAAGATACTACGGAACTCTGCTAGCTGCTTCTGTCCATTCCTCCAGAGATGCTCTTTGCTGCAAAAATATTTTTAATGTATAATAAACAAAGCATTGTAAATGCTCTTCGCTGATGTGCCAACATGTCATCTTTGCTGGCACTCAGAGGTCTATAACAGAACGAATGCTGAAAGAAAAGAAAAAAAAACTGCTTAATGATGTGTGGAGTAGAAGACAAATTGTGAATTGTCGGGTTCAATGTCCCGAAACGACACATGGGCTATGAGTGACGCCTTAGTGAAGGGCTTCAGATTAATTTAGACCACCTGTTGTTGTTTTTTTTTTTTATTGTGCGCTGACATCGTACAGCACACCAGCGCCTTTTGCAGTATGCCTCAATTAAAACACTACTGCTGCAGCTGGGACTGAACATACGTCCTCAAACTCTGTAGTTGAGTGCCATAACTACTGCACCATTGCGACAGGTGATACACGAAATGAAAGAGGCAGATACAAGTGTACAGGTGAGTATGCACTAAGTCAAAGAATCCCCCAGGTGCCCATAAATGTTAAGGACTTCGAGTGATGTGTAATGATTAGGGGTGTGCGAATATTCAAAATTTCGAATATGAATCGAATATGTTTGATATTAGATTCGTATTCGAGAAATTGATAATTGAGAATTTCCAAATATTTGAAAATTCCTGAATACTCGCCAGCGATTGTGTACCGCGCTGGCTTTTACAAATTCAACCGTGGCAAAACCACAGTATTGGGGCAAATTATCCATTGGTCGAGTTTAAAGTTCCAGGAAAACAGTACAAAGGTCCTGTTCCCTTCTCCGCCGTTTATCGCGTGGACCGATTGCATTCCAATGCCGCTAGGCTTGACCACGTGCCAAATTCCAAAAGGGGGCTTTTCCAACATATCAAACGTGTTGCGAACAAGATGGCCGACAACCCGCTTCGAACAATCGCAACGCAGAAGCGCACTTTTTTTTATCCTCCTGTAATAGTATGTTACATATTTATTGCACATACCCATGGCATTTGTCCTGTCGCCTTCATAACTCTCAGAGCGTGACCTCTGCCTTCTCGTTTTGGGTCAACTACGATATGAGGGAAGGCCTACTTGTGGAATATTGAGTGAGGCTCTCGACGGGGCGAGTCAAGGTGCCTCAACAGAGCAAGTAGTCCTGTAAAAATCCTGCCTATTGCATGGTGCATTGTAATTCGAGCACCTCTTCCGTTGGTGTAACAGCCGACGTGAAGCTAGGCCAAAAAATAGCCTGGCCGTGTAGTTTAAGTTTCTGAGCTTCGCCGCATGCCCGCAGCAACTGCAGCTGTCGGCCCACGCATTTGGCAGTAGTCTAACCCAGCTCCGTGCCGCTTTCGGATGCTGACTGGCATGTCGCTGGTCATCTCTCTTTCCTTTTTAGAAGCAGTCTCTCTGTTCCAATGCCAACGTGCATTCCCCCTCCTCTCTTAAGTTCACGTTTTCCTTCCAGTACTCCTAAACAAGGCGTTCATCATGGGAGCGTATAGGTGTTTGCACAATGAAGCCACCTCATGAGGCTCTACCACATTTTGACAGTTTCGGCAGATTTTTTTTTTTTTTTTTTCCGGGGGCTGCAGGAATTTTATAAATGACCTTCGATAACCCGGGCATTTCTTCTGGTGCCCTAAACTTCGAATTAATGAGGTTTTACTTGCGATCATGTTTTTTGTTGCCAGTCTTGTCATTTTATGGATTTCATTTAGCATGACCACATTAGAGGTTGGATACTGTTATGCTGTCTAATCAAGTAATATACATTTCTGTGCACATCATGTTTTTTTTCTATGGTGCTGAGGAAGTCTAGTTTTGTTTATTTTGGTTGCAAAGACCATACACTATATTGAAAAAAACAAAACAAAGGGGGACAACATTTGCTTGTTTATCACTTTCTGAAATATTTTTTGTACTGAACAGATATTCGATATTCAATTTGATATTCTAAGCCATTTTTTCTTCATATTCGCATTCACTACCGAAAATTTCAATATTCGCACACCCCGAGTAATGACGCTCATCTGGTGGAGCAAATGATAAGAAAAAAATGCTCAGAGGTTTCAAATATGCCATACTAAAATTCAATAAAAACTGCTGTCACCTAATCAGTGGGAAACATTGAATTCCTTATACATTAACCAGGCATGGCACCTGCAACACTTGGAAATACACTCGATCCCAGATAAATCGAACTAGAAGGGGACCACGAAATAGTTCGATATATAAAATATGGCAACAGATAAACTTATTATAACCTTCAAGAGTGAATACAAAGCACCCATGCTAGCGGCGCTTCCTGCAGCGATGTGCTACCCGCTGGCATATTATTGGCGACACAGCTCGCTAGCTGTCATTAGGCCTAGCTCATTTAGCATCGAAGCTGCAGCACCCGGTGCTTTGGAAGAAGCTACCACCGATAATGAAAGGTCTAATTCTATTGCCCGTCCACTATAAATACAATAATGTCACAATTGAAATTGGGGTACAGTTGACTTCTGCATGATTTTCACCAGCAAAATGGGCCGTGTGAGAGCCTCCGCAAGCCTTCAGTCAGCTAGGCTGGCTTCACCACATAACAGGTGCACCGAACGCCGGCTTCCACGCATAATAGCAGTGTCACATTGAAAATAAACTCGCTAGACAGAAGGCCACACTCAAGCAAAGCCCCTGTTCACCTCATCACGTGGTTTTATCAGCGTCAGCACTGCCAGCAGGTGCCCAAGGCCGCGCAAGCCCACCCAGCTCCGTGCGCAAAAAGCGATCATGAGAGCATCATTAGGAGAAGCGCCACTCGCAGGGACGTGGCTCGCACATCAATACATCGAATGTTCCACTGAACGAGAGTTTGATAAATGCGAACACTGCTATACTTTTGCAAAGGATATTCAAGGGGATACTCTGACAGTTCGACGTAAGTAATAATACGATATATCCGGAATCAACTGTACTATGCACATGCAACAATAATGCACTGAACACAAACTAAGGATTAAATCAAGCTTATAAATTCTAAATGCCACTATGTTCTCAGAAGAACGGACTCACGCAAGGCCATCATGCAGGAGCTTGAATGCATCGTTGATCTTTTCCAGAGGCATTGTGTAGCTGACAAACTCATCCAGCTTGATCACTTTTTTCATGTATCTGTTCACCAGTTCAGGAACCTGGTCAACACTCTTCCAACCTGCAGATGAAATGATCAAGATATGCAAATTAAATTGCAAATTACCAGTGTAGAGAGCCATATCACCTGATGATCAACAAGTCTTATTTGGATACTTGCATGCCTCTGCAGAATGACTACTGCTCCACAGCCACTGCTAACAAGGGCTAGTTAAGCATCTTATAATCTTCCACTGCACACCAAAAAACTTTTCCTGCCTTCAGACCTTGTGGTTTTTACAGCTGCGGGCATGCTGGCACACTCCAAAATAGTGCTGTGCTACCTCTTGCAGTGTATAACTAGCCGACAGTCAGCATAACCACACTGTGCAATTGCACCCAGGATGTGTGCCCATTCACACTCGCGAGTCACAGAGGCTGCGCAGCTGTCTTGGCCGAAAAGCAACAGTCACAGACCAAAGTTCGTTTTCAAGCTGCATCATTTATAAGTCAGCATAATCTAATTATTCACACCCAGAGCTAGGTATTCTGGCTTCAAGTAGGAATGTGCGCAGACTTATTAGGAATTTTCTCACTGCACTACACAAAATTTACAACCTAACATGCACGAGCATGTTTTATGCACCATTAGCTGCCCTGATACTCCTTTCTCTTTTGTTAATATATTGTTATGAGGAGGTCTCTACAGAGCTGTGCAGCACTGGGAACTCGATGACCCTAGGCTTGAACACTCACGCATGCCCCCTTTCAGTGTCATCTTCAAGAGTACCGATAGTCACTTCGTCGTCAACTGGTAGCACACTCTCCCACGGCAAAGTCAACATTCTGGTGAGTACTAGGCGGGCCATGCACGCTATTTCAGAAAGCAATGTAGCGAACGGGGACTCTGGATGGAGCGGAGCGATCTCACAGGTCACGTCGATTCACTAGATGTAAAGCACGATAAGGGCCCGTGTAACGGGGCAGAAGTTTCGGCTTGTACGGCAGAATGGGAACCACAGTAGGACAAGGAAACCAGGAGAACAGAGGACATCACAGTGCTGACTGTCATATCAGCATTTTTGAGAACCTTGGGAGGCACACAGTGTATGACAAGCGACCTGGTGAATGGCATTGGCGACGACATCACGAGCATAAGTAGCGACAGAGTTGGCGGCTGGCAGTAAAGTGTCGAAGGACAGTAATGGGTTTCGTCCAAAGAGAAGAGAAGATAGAAGGGCGGTATCATGGCGAGAAGAGTTATAGGTGAAAGTCACAAATGGGAGGCTAACATACATGGACAGCATATCTGTGAGCACACCATTGAACTGTTCCATAAGACCATTCATCTGAGGGTGATAAGCCGTGGTGAATTTGTGCAGAATGGAGCACAAACGAAGAATTTCATCAGCCACTCTGGAGAGGAAGCAGGCATGGTCAGTGAGTAGTTGATAGGAGGTGCCATGGCGGAGTAGGACGTTGTGCAGAAGAAGTCGGCAACGTCACTAGCACAGATGGTTGGGAAGGCATGTGTGATAGCATATCGCGTGGTATAACTGGCGGCAACGGCGATGCATTTGTTCCCCGAGAGAGACACCGGAAGGGCCCAAGCAAGTCAAGGCCAATCCAAGAAAATGACTTGGTCGGGATGGCAATCAGCTGCCAGGGTCCAGGAGACAGAACCAAGTGCTTCTTCAGGTGTTGACAGCGCTCGCAAGTGGCAACACAGTGTTGGACGGAGCGATAAGAGGCCAGGTGAGAAGAAACGCCAGTGAACACAATCTTAATAGCGTGCGACACCAAGATGACCAGCCGTCAGAGCATCATGGAGTATTCGAGGATGGCAGAACACAGCTGTTGAAGAACAACAAACAAGAACTCAGCGCCATCAGGTATAAAGTGTATAGTAGAGTGCAGCCATTGATCATAAAAATGGCAAGGGAAGAGTCGGGGCAGTCGATAAGGGAGCGTTGGGTGGGATCCAAACGCTGTTTGTTGGCAATGTGGGAGAAGCCTGAGATAGAACACAAGCATCAGAGTCACATTCTGTACAGGAAGAAGGATCGACGGGATGGTGGGAGAGGCAGTCTGCATCTTGACTAGGAGTGGCAATCATGAGATCTACAAAGACTCGCAAACTCTTGAAAAGTATGTTGTACTTGCATGAAACGAAGAAAAAAAGCTGCAGAAAATGGCTTAGAACTTTTACCCACAATGAGATTGAAATAAACTTGCACTCAGATCCCTCCTGCGTCGCTTTTTAAGGTGTTGGGCTACTGCACGTTCACTAGATAATTCGAGCAGCTAGCGCACTGCTGACCAGATAATTCGTCGAATTTGGTTGTGGCTGACAAGACTTTATATGCGGCAAAACGCTGCGCAGATTCTGCGCCACTGCCCATCTCAATGTAACTCGAATATACCTTCGGCAGTCTCAAAATTGACCATGCAAGTTTTACCAGAGAATTTGTGAAGCAATGCAGTAATGTGCAGAAAATGGCACATCACACAACTTTGAATTCAGACCTAAAACCATGCACAACACTTTGGGCAGCAGACTGTGTTTTTTGATGTTACACACAGCGACACGCAGCTGGTGGGAAGCTCAATTTAGGGCAATCTGTGCTGGCGAGCAGCGACAAAGTTTGCCAATCATTGCATTTCAAAGGATATGCCGGAACGTGTCACACAGGCGTTTTCTAACCAAAATTCTGGCAACTGGCGACCAGAAGACCAGCAGTAACAAAATTTCCCGCTTGCTTTTAGAGTTCTACTTCTAGCAGCCCGATAGACTTCAATTTCTCTCCTGAGGATGTTTGTACAGCAACACCTGCACTGCAACATGCTGCGTCAAGTCATCTCTCCGGGGCCTGTCCAGAAGACCTGGCATATCGTCATTGCCCAAGACACATTCTGGTGCACTTTGACAAAGTTTTGAGCATTTTTATCAGGATGAAGTAACACACTGCATAGTGAGTAAAATAAAAACAAGCAAAAATAGTGGCCATGATTTTTCTCGGTCACAGAAACTTTAGCACAACGTCCAATTACTACATGAAAGACTCATCGGTCTCTTGTATGGCACATTCACACTTAAAATTTCAACATCTGAAAACATCACTATCAGCCCACTTATAAAGGCTGCAGTTATTACGAACGCGGGTGGTGCTACCATCAAAATATGCATTGGAGCAATGGGTCTGCATTTCAGATACAACAAACAACTACAGCGGTGTAACTCAGTCGAAAAACTAAAGCTTCCGGTAAGTGCGCAGATGGAGGAGCGTCTCTAGGTGCCTGTAACACCTTCTTCCAAAAAGTATGTAGGGACCCAAAAACGCAGTAAAAATAGGCAAGGCACCGCCGACAAAACAGAGCAGTTTTTCCAAATGCTACCGTCAAAAGCGCTTGCTTTGAAAGTGACACCTGCACTAGTGAAAGCCACGACAAGTTTTTGTGTTTGTGCATGAGAAGGAACGGCTGCAACCAGCAACAGCCCTTTATCATAAAGTCTCGTGCACTGCGATGACAGTCAACAGTGACAGTCAACGGCGCTGTAGCCAATCGTAGCAAGATCAAGCAGACCTGTTGAACACCAGCCAAGAAGGCCAAGTGAGTGTTTTTTTACGAGAGGTTAAATTAACTTGCAGGACAGTTACAAGTGTGTAACGCAAATTTTTAAGCGGTGTGAGAGGAGATGGGCGTTTTCGCTTCCAATCTCAAGCTCGCCAAATTGCTTAGGGGTCTGAAGGCCCCGCTTCCGCCACAGCATTTCAGTGTAGAGAATGTTTCATAGTGTTATGGTTTAACTGCTACGCATCTCTCCTATGCTCAAGCGGCCGCTGGCTTATTAAGCACAGGCGTGTAGGCGGGCGCGCCGACATCACCACCAACGCTTTTGCCAAGGGTGCGCAGCACCTTGCCACTCTGCTATGTTCGCTGAGCCCGCCACCTCCGCAGGAGCTCTCGTAATAAAATAAATACGCCGTGATGTTAGCGACACACAGTATCTTGGTGCATTGCCAAGGTCTGCACTGCAGACGGCACGAAACTGAGGAATGCTCCAAGAATAGCTAACGCTTAAAAAAAAGTAAATTCTCACCAACAAAAGTGGGGTGGGTGGGTTCATTAAGCGAGTAAATATGGTATATTTGTGCCATTGCCAGAAATTGTTTACAGCCAGCAAAATGCAGATCATGAAGCAGCATGCTCCAGGTTTCGAATTTTTCTTTAACATCTGGCTATCCTCTTAAGCACTCAACTTGTCCAATCCAGAGCATTTATACAATAGCCCATTTTTAAAAGTTACAACTGTACCATAAAAGCTGCGGTACCTATGCCTAACTAACCTGAAAACTACTTGGTCGCATTTGCAATTATTTCTGTATATATCCAGCACATTTGGCTCGCAGATCAGTCAAGTGCCTTATTCTACACAGCAATGGGCATGTGAGCATACCTCCAAAAGCACAGCCACGCCACACACGGCCAGTGACCAGCATGAAAGGTCTTGTGGAGATCTCCTTTCCAGCAGATGCCACACCCAGGATGATGGACTCCCCCCAGCCCTTGTGACACGACTCCAGAGCGGCCCTCTGAGCAGAAGGAAGCATTCACACAGCTGTTTTAACAAAGCCACTGCTTCAACTGCCATGAACACCGGAAGCTACTCCAGCTACAGTGGTAAAAAGCTCCATTTCACTTTTGGTGCAATGAAAAAAATGACCGCATTAAATGACCAATAAATTACCACGTTTTACAAAGTGACTTATTTTTCACAGGCCAATGCTGCAATTTAAATACCTTAAGTATGCAGGGTCCTTCGACTTAATACTCTGAGCTTCTTTATTTTCACCAAAAACTCACCCCAACTATGTAACTCCTATCTGACCTACAATCCCATTGACAGCAACCTAAACAGATGATAAATTTAATTTGTATGGCCACATGCATCACATCACGCGATTCACTTTTCAAGTGTGCATATGGTGTGTGTGTCCTATCAGGTGCAACTGGGCATGGACACAGGCAATGTGTGTGCCAGCCAGTGGCACATGGAGTGATTGTGCATGGTCAGAGGTGTGGCTTTAATTTTACACACAGTTATGAGCACCCTTAGCAGAAACATGTGGGCCTCTGGCAGGTAACAGTGATGTAGGCTGTGCCAAGGGTACACCTTCCATGTGAGTGTAGAGGCCGGTGCTGCAGGATTTGACCACACTGAGCTCTTTACACGCAAAGCCAATGCTGAAGAAGCGTTTAAATTACATCCACACGACAACACCACCGCATGTCGCATTTTGAGTGCAAACCAACAGCTTGCAACTACTACTGGCTGATTTGCAAAACAAAGTAGTGGGCAGTGTGGATGTTTTATGCTTTCTTTTATTATTGGAAGCTATTGGAAATGAACCATATGAAGTGCTTAAATGGCACTCAGGACGATTTCAGCCAATGTTTGTTCTTTGTAAAAATTTATTCTACCGCTCTTTCTGGGCATGTTGATGTCTGTCTGGCAGCAAAAGATGCATTTATTTCAAAAAATACAAATTTTCCCACCACTCGATTCAAATTCTGCACCGAAAAGGACTTCGTGATTACCATTTTGAAGTGAATGTTGTTGTAATCTAGCCTCTGGGATCTAAGTACACTGTCTCGATAAATCGCTGTCGATTTGTGAAATAGGCCAGTGATGGTGACACTTGTAATTTCTGTCGCCTTTTCTAGCTTGTAAAAGTCGTGCTTTCAGTAAAATTAGTGTAATTTGTCATTAGAATGCAACTTCAATTTGTCTCAGTGTCCCTTTAAGATGAGTGCTGTGTGGGGTACACTTATCACGAACACTTCAATCATGCTACACAATGACAATTTTTATGACCGCTCATCAGACTAGAAGACACAAACATTAGCATGTAAACAAGAAGAAAAGCAGCATTGCTTCATGTGACAGCATGCAAGAAAACCCAGCTCTGCTATGCTCTCACCATGGTCTCAATGTTGCCAATGCACTCAAAGGTAAAGTCCAGGCCCCCATCTGTTTTCTCAATCAGGTACTGGGTAATTGGCACAGTCAGCTTGCTTGGGTTGATGAACTCCGTACAACCAAACTCCTTGGCTGTCACAAAAACAAACGCAACAAATTACAGGCATATTTCACTTGTACATAAACAGCTGGGTGAACTAGATTTCGGATGAACACAAAAAGCACTGGAGATAAAACATATTTTTCGAAATAATAAGTACGAAGTTTAATGAAAAAGTTCTTATGGATTGCATGTTGTACAAAGCAGCTTAATCTCTCTAGGACAAGGAAGCCTGAATCAAATACAGGCAATTAAGAACACATATTTGCTTGCAACAACCATCCCCTTCCTAAACAATTCCTTTTTTCCACCCTTTAAAGCAAATCATTATGGGCCCCATATGCCAGAAAAAGTGGCAGCGTCTCGTCGGTGTTGTGCAGCAAAACTCGTCACATGTGACGTCACGCGAAATGTAACATCACACGTTGATCAGTGAATGAAAGTGATTAAAAAACATGACATGTAATGTAAATTAAAGGTCACCAAATGTTTCAAATGATATAACTTTATAAAGTAAATGATTTCCACTTAAAAAACAATTTGAATGTTAGTCTAGATTTGAACTGGTTGGTTGGTTGGTTTATGGGGTTTAACGTCCCAAAGCGACTAAGGCTATGAGAGACGCCGTAGTGGAGGGCTCCGGAAATTTCGACCACCTGGGGATCTTTAACGTGCACTGACATTGCACAGCACACGGGCCTCTAGAATTTCTCCTCCAAAGAAATTCTAGCCGCCGCGGCCGGGATCGAACCCGCGTCTTTTGGGTCAGCAGCCGAGCACCATAACCACTGAACCACCGCGGCGGCAGATTTGAACTGGAGACTCTTGGGTAGCAAGTCAGACACGCTACCCCATAACCTGGGTCATGCAAGCACACTTCTATGGCTTGGCTGCAAGCGAGGGTTTGTATGTTGTGTGGTCTTTCATGTAAATTGCTACCTTACGACTATATGCTAATGAATATGTGTGTAATTACAGAGGTTGTAATTAGGAAAGTAGTGATTAAGCGAGTAGAGAGGTGCATGTTGGTGTTTCATATCCTCTTTGCTTGACACAGCGTAGTGGCGCCGGTATGCATTGGCCACTGAAAAATCACCACAATTTGATGTACGCTGCCGCCCCAAAGGATGGCACGTGAGCAATATAAAGTGCGCATAGTCTTTGTTTGATTTCTCAGTGTCCGTGTCTATGCGTAAAAACAGTCCGCTAAAGGGACTCATTAACGCTATCACCGCATAATTTTAAAGTAGAGCTTAAGTGTCCCTTAGTTTTTACTCAACCACTGCAGCCTTTCAAGTCCAAGACTACTGGCCATGATAGGCACTGCTGCCAATAAATACCCCCTTGCTCTGCAAGGTCCACTCACCTTCAATGATAAATGGGCCCACTGGCTACCATAATGCGAGTCTAGAGTCGGATACAACTCAAGAACAAAGCAGCAGATGACCCTCAAAGGTGACCCTCCAGCGAATGGCGTCGACCGGTTTCCACGACACTGCAGTTAATCCGATTAAGTTGTGGTTATTCCCATTCATCTGTCACGCACTGCGATTTCAAGCTAACCAGCCCAAGGGGATCAGTCAGTGAGGAGAGGGGGAATCAGCAGACGCCATTGGCTGGAGGGGCACCTTTGAGGGCCTTTTGCCACATCATTTTTGAGTTGTATCCCACCATAGCAACAATTTCTTTTCTTTTTTTCTATCAGGAGATGAAAAGAGCTAAGTTTACCAAGATAAGTTCTGTCATCAAAAAATTGAACAAGCAACTCTCGTTGCAGCTCCATACCCACCTTTAGGAAACTTGTTTTCATTGATGTCTATCCCGATGATAGTCTGAGCACCACGCTCCTTGGCACCCATGGCAACTGCGAGGCCCACTGCACCCAACCCCCAGATGGCTATTGTGCTGTCTTTTGTGATGCGAGCAACATTGAGTGCGGCACCATATCCTGTTGACACTGCACATCCTAGCAAGCATACTTTGTCCAGGGGTGCAGCAGGATCAACCTGTAACGCAATGAAGTGCAGCAGAAACAAAGAGTAAGCTTCCTCTATGTGCAACTGGTCGTGGAGAAGAATGCTGTTACAGCAGAAACAGCTCAAAATTTATAGGGTGAGATGCGAAATATTTAGCACTTTTTCTTCTATGCTCCTTCCCTCCTCAAGAAGGTAGGCAGCAAGGAAACGGGAGGTTAGTTTAGAGGTTATAGCTTTTTGTAGCTTAAATGCCTTCGTTTTTTTATGGCTGGTTTTATGGGGTTTAATGCCCTAAAGCGACTCAGGCTATGAGGGACGGCGTAGTGTAGAACTACCTAAGGTTCTTAACGTGCAGTGACATCGCACAGTACACAGGCTTCTAGCATTTCGCCTCCACTCAAATGCGACCGTCGTGGCCGGGATCAAACCCACTCTTCCTTCGAGTCAGCAGCAGAGCACCATAACCACTGAGCAACCGCAACAGCTTTAAACGCCTTAGTAAGCATTTTGTATCCTTCAATAGGAACTATTTTACTGCGATAGCAGCACCAGCAGCATTTGGCAAAAATGTCTGTGTCGTCCATGTGAAGCCTCTGTGAGTGAAGCCTCTATCCTCCAGGAGCATCCCCCACCAGACGCCTCCCCACTCCATGCACCCTAGCTGCCCACCCATGCACTGCCACTCCTGACCCACTGCCACCCTGAACCAACACCCCACCCCACCTCCACCCACCTTCATCCGTCATAAATATTCTGTCACGTGTGTTAAGCCTCGGCTTAGAGTAAAAGCAGTTAGAGGAGTACCATAATCATCAAAGTAATAAATGAGGGTAAATCCAATTGCTATCATAGCATTCTCACATCGGCTTTCATGATTATCCTGTGAAAGTTTTTTTTTTTTTAGTCTATTTTTAACAGACCCCACAACATGTTTTCAACATTCGAACTAAATACTACCACCATCTTCACTGTTACAATTGTATATAATACAAGATTGTGAAGTGACATAAGAGATGACCTGTCCACCCAAGATTAGTCAAATCTACCTTGGGCAACTCCCCTAAACATTTCACCAACACTGTTCACACTTCAAGTTATTGATAATTCACTCTCGCCCTACCTTATGCTAACCATCCCGGTTAGCACAGTTGGCAGAGCGACTCTTCCAGTTAAGCGGTGGTCCTGGGTTCAAACTACAGACCAGGACAAATTTTTCTTTAACTATGAAGTTTCTGTGGAAGCTGTGTAGCTTTTTTTTTGTAGCCGTATGACTGCACTTGGATGGATGCTGTAGAGAGATGAAGGACGAGGCTGCACTCTTGGCCCGCAAAGAAGAGCTTGGCACTCTTCATTGCGCCTTTTATATAAACGCACACAGGAACAATACAGAAGGGTAGCACCCTCTCGTAGTTAGTAGTTTTTAGTACGGTTAGTAGCACCACTACAGATGCCAATGAGTAATCACTCACTTATTACAATTCTACTCCACCTTAAGGGATTCCCCTAAACATTTGACCAACAAATATGACTTCATTGACCAAATGGGTCACACTTGCCCACTCATGAATAAAGTGAAAATTAAGCTGAAATCAAAGATACCGGAAAAAAACAGTAGTCTTGCTGTTACAGTACAGCATTTTCCTCTACATGCTGCGGGTTACTCAGCAGTGAAGTTTTTGCAAACATAAAGAGTAGAGTATGGACAAGAAGACTAGAAATGTGCACTTGCAAACAGACCCACCTTGCAGAGGGATATTTCAGCAACCACAGTGTACTCAGAGAAGGTGCTGGTGCCCATAAAGTGGTAAATGCTCTTTCCTTGGCATGTGAAGCGTGTTGTGCCATCAGGCATCAGACCACGACCCTGTGTTGTCCTGAGGGAACAAGACGTGGATTAAAAAACTTTCACGAGAACACCATTTTCAAGCCCAGAAAACAAAGGTTAATTCAACTTTTAGACCAACTGTGGTCTCATTTATGAGGGAAGTCTCAACCTTCAAAAAGGTTTTATAATTCTGCAGTGGGAGTTTAACTCTTTCATTACCACACTACTATATGCATCGACCACTAGTGATCGACGGATTCAAAGTGCAATTACAGTGCTACTGGGGGCACTGAGAAGTTTTTGTGCCATCCAGTGGGTTGTTTAGATACTCCACTTTAGTTTCTTGCATAGTTTGTAATTTTTCCCGCAAGATACAATTTTTGAAACGCCCTTGAAGTTGATGTTCCAGTGTTGAGCACTTGCGGAACGGCGTCAGTCAAAGGAACGGCGCATGCTCCGAAAAATCTCTCTTCACGCGGTTACACTGCATCTGCGGCAGATTTTTTTTGTCGTATCAAGTAGCAATGATTCTGACAACGATATCGCATCATCGAATTTTGATCCCGATGAAGAAATTGCGCAAATTCAGCATGAAACGATGGCACCTATCAGCCCGTAGGGTTCACTTTCTGCTTCTTAACTGTTTGTTCCTTCCTGGAACCGGCTTACGCATCGCACTGATGCAATGGATACTAATTCTGGTTTCTGCAGTGCATCATCATCATATGGGCAAGATTTACTTCTGTCAGCCTGAAACAGAATAGACTTCAGAACCAATTGAAATCAGAGTACCAACCTCGGATCGACGCCTCGTAACAGCACAAAGCTGTTTGCGAAAGCTCTGCATGTGCTCTGACTAAACCTAAATCGTCCGAAACATCTTCCAACATAGTTCCCTGTGGAGCCAAAGCATTGTGGACCATATTCAAGCAATTTGCCGTCAAACTTTGTTGTGACGAACATGGATATTATTGGCTTTACCAAACTCTCCCTAAATATTTTCAACAAACACATGCATTTACTATTTTATATATCCTATTTTATATATCAAATGCGGGTTGTTATAAAATCGATACATCGAACAGCCGAGTGCCAAGTTGTGCTCACTCGGATAGTAGGCGGTAGGCTTCGCCTCACTACTTGAGTGAATAGTGGTGGTGCGGCAAGCGTTTGCGCCATGGTTCACGCTTCATCTCGCATTTGCCAACACCACCACAGAAGAAATAGTGGCGAGAGCGGCTGGTAGCCAGGTGGTCAACACCCCTTTGCGCCTCTCGCATCCATCAATAGTGCCCCAGAACCAGCAACATGGTCAGTTGTAGCTTTCCAGCAGCTATTCTATGCTCATGTTGACTGTCACGGAGCTAAGGTGGTGCAAATGGCAATAGCTTCCTTCCCAGCATTTGTCTTTTTTGTATAACACCGCTGTAATGCAAGGAAGCCACCCCAGAAAGCGTTTGACCTTCCACCACTGTGTGCTGCGGTACTTTGCGCAGAAATCAACTCAAATGAAATTTGCCGCTTCGTTTTTTTTGTGGCCTTTGCAATCACCAGGAGTGGCTTCAAAACGCTACTAGTGCTATAGATCAGGTCTCTCTCATTTGCCATTCATTAGCTTATTAAACTTTACTTCTATAATGCAAGTTTTTGGTAAACTTTTACATTATAAATTTCGGTTGTAGTATTCAATTATTATTATGACTTTTTACCTATTCACCATAACAAGGTTTCACTGCACTACCTTTATTTTTATGTGAGTACATCGCATATGGTATGGCGAACATACTTTTTGTGTTTTCCCAATTTTTTTTGGTCCGGTCTATGGTTTGGTCTATGATGTTTAACGTCCCAAAGCGACTCAGGCTATGAGAGACACCGTAGTGAAGGGCTCCGGAAATTTCGACCACCTGGGGTTCTTTAACGTGCACTGACATCACACAGTACACGGGCCTCTTGAATTTCGCCTCCATCGAAATTCGACCGCCGCAGCCGGGATCGAACTCACGTCTTTCGGGTCAGAAGCCGGGCACCATAACCACCGAGCCACCGCAGCGACAATTTTTTGGGGGTTTTTCAAAAAAACGTTCTAAGCTCCAACTGGTAATTTTGAAAAGTACACTTAGCAAGCTATATTTTGGTGCATTACATTTTACTTTGAAACTGTCTGCTCGAAATGAAAAATTTTTATCAAGGACAGTCTGAAAATGGCCTTTTGTGCAGTGTCAGAAAAAAATTCTAGCTCAAAAAGTTTTTGAGTTATAATTTAAACCTTTTAGAAGCTAGTTTATAAACAAATTTAAAATGTTTTGAGTGTTGCAGAATGTTTTTCATATTTTTTCTGCAAAAAAATAACCTATCAATACAATTTTCTCTAAATTTCAACTCTTTTGTGTGTTTTCCGATTTTCTGCCTAATATTCCCACAAAATATTTGAGTTGAAATAAAAGTATCCTTAAAGCACATGTTATTACTCTAACTTTAATGCATATTGCAAGATGTTGCACCTCACATAATTTACAGAAAAAAAATTATGCTTGAAACCTATCAAATACGGTCATTTATTTCACCTGTGGTAATGAAAGAGTATTAATTAATAGCAAAAGGAACTCTTCTAATAGCAGTGTGAATTGATAAATGCACATGGGAAACATTAAGCAACAACTGCAGATTAACTGTGAACAAGATAAATGTTCTTCAAAAAAAAGAAACACCTGATTTTGGAGCAGAGGTTGGTGCTAGGGTGCTTGCAAAACTTGCATTCTTTGCATTGGGGAATGTACAGTGGAATAACATGGTCTCCTGAAAGACGTAAGGATGGAATTAAGGTGGATGCTTAACAGAGGAAAATAATTATAAAGAAAAATAAATAAAAAATGTTATTCACTTTTACCTATAACAGCAGCACTGCACGACAAAACAAGGTTATATAATTATCAGCAGTTGCAACAGCGCACACGTAACTGGACTAAAATTCATTCTTGAGCATATTATTCCAGAGCCATTTTTCTTAAATTTTGCCATTTGTGAAAGAAAAAAACCTTCCAAGTAAATTCATTCACTTCCATCACAAGGAGTGAGCTTGTGACAAAATATCACAGAGAAACAGTCACTTTGATGCACTTCATAAAGATAATACTATTCTTCTTTCTTACCCCCCCCCCCCCCAACCCAACACACACACACACATAAATGCACACAAACGTCCACAGGCAACAAGCTTGTCAGCACTGACAGTTCTGGGACTGCTTGTACTCTAGGACTCTGCTACAAAAGAACTTTCAAGTCCCCACTAACGAGGTGCAATGAGATGATGCACACAGAAGCACACGAGAAATAGCACTACTCTCCGCAGTAGGCTGCCTTACACATGTGCCTCATGGTGCTTGCCCGTTCTTATTTCTGTGGCTTGAAAGTGTGCTCACATTGTGCCATACTCTAACACATTGCACATATTACATTCAGACTAATGCTTTTCAGAAATTTCATGCTGTTCCCTGTTAGATCAGCAATAATTTATCGCCCCAATTCTAGCGAACCAACTTTTTTTTTTTTTTTTTTTTGCACAGATCAGGCATTATAAGAAAATTTCAGCAAGACCATGGACTGTGAATGTCACAACGTTAACTGCAAAAACCTGTCTAAATAAGGCATACACGGTGCTGTGATTGGCCCAAGTCACTTCAGCGCACCTATTGGCGCAGCCGAAATTGTGTTTTGGAGCAGCGAAATGGATGTCTGGAGAAGGCACGCGCGTGTGTGCAAGCATGCATGCGTGTGAATAATGAAATTTTCTACGACAAATCAAATACAAATATGAAGAAAAATGGCTTCAAATATCAAATAGATTATCGAATATCTGTTCAGCACAGAAAAAAAAATACCTCAGAAGATGAGAAACAAGCAAATGTTGTTGCCCTTACATTTTTCAAAATAGTATACGGTCTTTGCAACTGAAATAAACAAAACTGGACTACCTCAGCAGCATATAAAAAAATATGCACAGAAATGCATATTACTTGATCAGACAGCATAACAGTATCCAACCTGTAATGTGGTCATGCAAAATGAAATCCATAAAACGAAAAGGCTCGCAACAAAAAATAACATGACTGCTAGTAAAACCTCATTAATTCGGACTTCACGGGACCACAATAAATGCTCGAGTTATCCATAGGTCGATATAAAAAATGCACAGCCCCCGAAAAAAAAATAAAAAATGCCGAAAATGGTATTTGGGAATTTTCGAATATTCGGAAATTCTAGAATACAAATATGAACCAACCGAACATTCAGCCATATTCTATTCGTATTCGAAATTTCGAATAGTCACACACCCTGGATTTCGATCACACCAAAACTGAGCAGTCAGGGTGTGTGGAAGCACGCATGCACACACGTGCACATACACACACGCACACACATATGACCCTGACTTCTCCATCGTGGCACGATTGAAATCTAGACTCCAAAACTGTAGCTTTTAGTTTATCGAATGAATGAGTGACCGGGAATGGCTGTGTGTATGGATAATGGCAAATTAGGAAGTCAAGTGCTATGAGCTTTGTGGTTCTTAACCACCAAAAAGGCATCACAGGTTGTCCAATATATTGGTTTGGTTTGGTTTATAGGGTTTTAACGTCCCAAAGCGACTGAGGCTATGAGAGACGCCGTAGTGGAGGGCTCCGGAAATTTCGACCACCTGGGGGTTCTTTAACGTGCACTGACATCGCACAGTACATGGGCCTCGAATTTCTCCTCCAAAGAAATTCTAGCCGCCGCGGCCGGGATCGAACCCGCGTCTTTCGGGTCAGCAGCCGAGCACCATAGCCACTGAGCCACCGCGGCGGCTGTCCAATATATTGAAGGCGGCATATAGAACATTCAAGCAGATAAGACTACATTTTCAGTGTCGCATGTGTAGTTTCCTTTTATCTTCACTATAAAATTAGAAGCGGTGCTTACTGCTACTTGCGATGCCATCCTTTGTAAAGAAACTTTACACCAAGGCAAACAGCCGCTGAATACGGGAGTGGTAATTTTGGAAAAAGTTAGAAGATCACGTAAATTCTTAGCGCGTCGGCATACTACTCTCAGTAATTCTCGGAAGATATCCTTTAGCCGCTCATTTTGCATTTTGCGAGCCACTCACCTCGCGAGAAGTGCATTTTTTCAGTAATTTCGCCAGCTTTAATTACGCCTTCCAGAGTGTTGCTTATTTCAGATTTGTATTCCAATGTGGGATCATAGTCGAGACATTTGTATAAAGCTTTGTCGTCAAGCTGCCTGAGGCCCTCGTAAATGTAATTGGACATGTCTAAAATAATTATGGCACATCCTTTGTCAGCTGGCTTAAATACAATATCTGAGGGCATCGCAAATTTTGTTATAATCTTGGATTCTTCATTTGATATGTTACGCCAGAAGGGTACTGGCTCTGCGTAGGCTTCCAAATTGTCTTGTTGTACCGCCGTAACATACATACAAAGATATTTACCACGCTGGGCTGGAAGAGTCCAGTCTTTCAGTGAAAGCAATCCACTTTCTGCATCACTGTTGCTGCGGTAATCATGGAAATACTCTCTAAGACTGAGGTTGCGTGCAAAGTTATCAAGGTCTTTTACGAGAGCAAATTAGTCGTATCTACCTATGGCAGAACAAAAGCTGAGACCATGTGACAGGACGCTTAATTCGGCACTAGGAAGGCTAACGCTAAATGAGTTTACAAAGCTAGCAGGGGCTGAGGGGTTAGATTCTGTCCTTGTATAGTCATGAAAGAAGCGCCTTAACTGACATGCTGTAGAGTAACCGGTGGGGTGACAGTCACACAGACATTTTTTATTTTTTGTTTTTAAATTTCGGTAGTCTTCTTCAACTTGTACTTGTCTAACATGGCTAATTCCTGTCCGTCAGGTACGTACGACGTGATTAGCTGCTTTTCCTGGTTTCTTCATGATTTGGCTGTTGAATCGTAATGATTAATTACAATCCAGGTAAGGTCAAGTGAAGCCTTGCTTAAAACCATTTCCTCTCTCTCTCTCTTTCTATGCGTGTGCGTGCGTGCGCCTGAAGGAAGCCAACAGGAAAATGTTTTTTAATTTGTGGTGGTGATCAATGGGAGAATAATACTGTGATTAATCTGTCTGGTGAACACTCTCAGGGTTCGGTTACATGCAAACATAAATACACGTGAAAGCAGAAGACTGGACATTCGTCGCCATAGCTCAGTTGGTAGAGCATCGAACACGAAATTCAGAGGTCATGAGTTCGGATCCTACTGGCAGCACGGTAGTTTTTTCTTCTGCTTTATAATTGTCTTCAAGCAACAGAATAATTGCAGCATTATTCTGCCATTAATGAACACCACAAATTAAAAAAAAACATATGCTTCGTTAAAGGAAACATATTTATTTGACTCGGCGTTTCGATCAGAAGACCAATCTTTTTCAAGAGTGAAAAAGATCAGTCTTCTGATCGAAACACCGAGTCAAATAAATATGTTTCCTTTAACGAACCATATACTTTGCTATATACTCTTAAATAGTCAAGCACTTCATGCTCTCGCAACCTATATATATATATATATATATATATATATATATATATATTGAAAGGCAAGTGATAACTGATTAATTAACATATATATAAACTACCATGGAGAGTCAGCCTTGGAGTACTGTATTGTATCACCTGTATCACAGCTTTTGAAGAAAAAACTGCATGCATTACAAAGACCTTGAGAGTAGGGGTGCATACGTTTGCACGAGCGCGCATGCACTGGCATGCAAAATCACAGCCGGCAGCAGCCAACCAACCTCCCCCAGGCTTTTGCATCCCGTCATATTCTCACGAATCAAGACTCCCTTTGCGAATGTTGCTGCTGCTGGTGCCTCCTCTCCACACCTTGGCCGATGTGCTCTAGGCTCTTTTCTCTACTCTTTTTTTTTTTTTTCATGGCATGAGCTGACAAGGCACACTGTCAATGGATAATATAGATAGGATTAGGTTTGTCACCCAAGAGACACGTACTTGAGACATGACCACAGTGCCAGACATGCATTTTTTTCTTCTGTTAGAAGTAGGGTTTATGGTGCAGGCTTGGCACAGACTACCGACATATTGCCACCATGTAGCAGCATGTAGCAGGGTCAGCTTTTTGGCACAGTTTGGCGTAGGTGGCACAGCAATCCCATCACTGTGTACAAACTATTACCACTGCTGGGTGTCATAGCTCCTGTAACTGCACCAAAAAGCAGAACTATCCACAAATGTGGGTTCATCTAATGGCTAGAAGTGGCTCGCAGCCAACTCACCTGGCTTGAAGCCCTTGACATTAGGGCCAACACTTTCAACAATGCCACCACCCTCATGACCCAGTATGCAGGGGAATGTGCCTTCAGGGTCCAAACCTCCAAGGGTGTAAGCATCTGTGTGGCAGACACCTGTGTGCAGAACCTGAAAAACCACCACTGCTGTTAAAACTTTAAAGCTTACTATAAAGAGAAACAGGAGACAGCTTAGGAGACCTACAGAAGCTCAGAGTTTGCCTTACTCAACAAAATGGCCCTCTACACATGTTCAAGAAGAACAGCGCTAAATAGATAAAGACTTAAGGAAGACACACACAGACAGGTGCTGACTTGCAACACTCGCAGAGAGACTTGCAGAGTTGCAAGTCAGCGCCTGTCTGTGTGTGTCTTCCTTAAGTCTTTGTCTATTTCGCGCTGCTCTTGAAAATGGCATACTAATTCGCCCAGGCATCAGTCCCAACGGCCTTCACATGTGCCCCCATCACTACTTCTCAAAATGGTTATCACCAGCTAGGCACACAGCTAGAATCATTTTTCACGAAAAACATCAGTAATGTAATGAAGATGTCACAATCGGTAAAAGCAAAGTGCTCTACGTATGAATTCCATTACCACGATAAATTGTGTCAATTCGTAAAGTCCTTAAAGCCTGAGTACTCTTCTTTTACGTGCTTCAGCCATTTGAAAGAATAAACTGAAACACCAAGAAAAAGCACCACACAAACTTCCAATATTTAGGAAGCTCAATGCCAGATTGATCAGAGCACAGGCCAATCCTTGGTCATTAAAGTAGTCATTAAAAACCTGATTTACTCTTGTTTGGCCAGCACTGAATATTTGTCACACTACATGTGGACAGTGGCCACAAGCATAATGTCAGTGTGCACCATACTGCCGCAAACCAGTGGTTGAAAGTTATTAAAACACATATAGATCAGTTCGCCTCAGCCTGGTTCATCACATGCTTGCACCAAGAAGGAGCAATCGGGTCAACACCAAAGTGAAACGATTTTATAAATAACAAGCTAGCAACTCTGCACCATCATGAGTAGTTCAGGGCAATCACATCCAAAAAACAAATCACGACATGCTAGTTCATGGTTCATGGCTCATGGGCAGTGTGTGAAGCAGGCTTCTGCTAGTTTCCACAGGCTACAAGATTTAATGTGCTAACGTGGCTGGTGAAGCAGTCGTCGTCAGAAGTCAACATAGAAACAGGCTACAGCCAAGGACGTTACAGATAAAGGCTAATTACATCAAATACTCAAGGTATGAAGTGCCCCGTATTAATGGGCGACGCAGTTTTTGGATGTGAAATTTTTTATTTTTTCGTGTAATGAAATTAAATTAAATTTCGCATGCTTAATGGAAAGTAGTCTGAATGCTTAAATACAAAGTTTCACTGAAATATCTGCAGTAGTTCTGACATAATATACTTTTGTATGCTGGACTGCTATACCAAACTTGCAGAAAGCCTGGCGTGACAACAATACATGGCAGCAGTCTGCAGTCACTCAAAGTTTTACCCAAAGGAATGGTTGATGCTGTGACATTCTCTGTGACAGTATTTTTAGCAGCCTATTTTCCTACACACAAAATTATATTCACGCTTGCATAATGCACACATTATCATCATGGGAACTAGTGACAGAATAAAAATATTACGAAGTAGTTCAAAAATACAGGAATGTCACAGCATAAAGAATTTATAAAGGAACACAACACGACAAACTGCAAGAAAATTCGTAAAGCCATTGTTGTGCTATGCTTTCTGCGAGTAGGGCAGTCAGGTCAAAAAATATTTTGAGAAAAGTGGCACTTTCAGGGACATTTCAGCCAATTTTCTGCTACCTATGGTCGCAGAAACATTTTTTAAAGTCACTTCTGGGTTGCATTCAGGGAAAATTTTTTGGGATGTGATTAAAAGTTAATTGGTTTGTTCATAGAAGATTGTGGCCAAGTACTACACCAGGGTGGCCAAATCCTTCTCTGGTGAGGGAGTGCATTGTTGGTTCTGGTCACCGAGATCAGGCCGCACCCCAGGCATGGTGATGGGCTCACATCGACACGCGGAGTTTTTTTTTTAAACCCGGTGCAGAATGGCGCAGCATTGGGATTCAATCCCTGCTCCTCTTGCAAGCGAGGCGGATGCTCTACCTCTATGCCATTGCTGCCTATTAAAAGTACTTTCAGATAAGAAATCTGGCTTTTCCTAAAATTTGATTTTTTTCTACATTTTCGCAACTTGAAAGCCGCATCCCCCCTTAACAGTGCTGCCAAATTGCAACGATACTGGGTTCGCCATTTTTTTTAATTCTCAGACTGGCACCCAAAGAAGACGCTGCTAGAGCGCACTGATGACCACAGCATAGTGAGTGAAGGAAGAGCTGTAAAAGGGCTACAATAAGAACGTACTGCTCAAAGTTCAAGTCACAATCACTGCAGCAAAGTGCCACGACCACTGTGGCACACCTCTTTCTCCACAGGCCAAACTGAACATGCACCTCAGCTTTGGCCCCTGGATCTCACACTGTATGCTCAATGCTAACCAGTGAATGCTAACCAGTGTATGCTAACCAGTGAAGCTGGGGGCTAACAGTAAATGATGCAACAGGTCTCATGGAAATTGCATTCCCATGGAGTGGTTATTAACCATCCCAAGCTATGCACTGCTTTGCAGCCACGCAAGGTGATGGGCAGCGGCAAAAAGCACCTTGATTCGAACTTCTCCTTCCTTTGGCACAGCAACCTCGACGGTCTCAATCTGCAGAGGCTTTGAAGGCTCCCATGCAACAGCTGCCCTGCACTGGATGGGCTGCAACGGGATGATTAAGTATATCAGGTACCAGGTAGATCAGTGCAAAAACTGGTCGCTTTGAGAGGTCCTACTTTCTCTTACACAACTGCAGTGCGGCAATGAAAAAGGTGTACTCTTCGTTTCCATGCGCTAAAGCTTGCCATACTGAAGCAGTTTTCAATCATGGTGAAAACTAGTGCCAATAAAAAAAAAAGTGCAAGCTAAAGTTTTCCTCAAGTTATGAGGCGCATTTACGGAACTCGAACAATTCCAATCATGTGGGGTCTCTTAAAATGCACAAAATTATCAGTTCAGTCGAGCCCACTTATAACAGCCGCAGATATAAAGAACGCTCAGTTATTATGAACGAGGGTGGTGCTACCATCAAAATATGCATTAGAGCAATGGCGATGCAGCTCACATACAACAAATAACTGTGGATGCACGACTCGGTTATAGCGAATAACGAGGCGCCATAAACTCCTTGACCCCAGTCGAAAAACTGAAGTCCATCTCTAAACCTCCGTGACATCACCCCAGGAAGAACATAGTGACTCAAAAAGGCAATGAAAAGGCCGTATGGAAACTCTAGACAACCACCAGCCAAGCATACGCCTATGGCCTGTATATGGACAATCACTGCGTGCATGTGCGCCAGCTGGGCAAAGCCTCTAAGGTAAAGGAGAAGCGTGGTGGGCTCGAGACAGGGGCGGCATCAAAATTGCGAAGTTACTACGCATGACCGGGGATCAGCCAAGGGCAGCAAATTGAGAAGTTTAAATGCCTTGCTGGCCCCACTGGTCACGTGGTATGCGTCGCCTGTTCAGTTGACCCTGCACCTTTTGTGTGCTACCGCAAGCATAAAGAGCGCAGACAGCAGAGACTGCAGCTGATAGGGACTGTGCGCATATGTGCTGCACTATCTTCGTCGCTACATGGGCCCAGGAACGACAGATGAAACTGTCGGATACCCACTTGATCAGACAGAAGTGGATTTATGTCAACACATCATTGATGCACAGCTCATTGGATGTCACCTAGGGTGTCTTCGATGGTACGTACTGACGCCAACATCATGGAGACATGCTCTAACAAAGCCATTCTATGCAAAGTACGAGCACTATCCGATCACCAGGAATCTGCTTCCAGGTGCCATGAACATTTTAATCGTGAGTAGTTACACATGTATCGCATCCCTAAAGCTAATTTTTGGAGCAAGGATCTCAGAGAGCAGAAAATGTTCCATGCTGGAGACCTTCGAGAGCGCCCCATGGAGTTTGCTTTGAAGTAGACATGCATAACATATTTCTCGAGAAATGAACACTACTTTTGTCACATTTAGTACCTTGGCTGTAGTATGGCAAGTCCACTTACCATAAACTCTGGATATTTCACAAACTGCAGGTAACATGTATGTTAAAACAAAATGTTTTACCCAGAATGGCTCCATGAAACTAAATTTGCAGTAAGTGCACCAACAACTTACACACACAAGACACTGTAGCCTGCGAGCACAAACATGCAGATTATCTGAGAATTAACTAATCCAGTGACAGCAAAAATTTCTATGAACACCAGCCAAAAATTAGTTGCAAAGAGCAATGGCATATGTAACTAGCATTGAATGTGTCCTGACTAAAGATTAAGCTACTTAGCGTGATTGCATCCCTTTAAATTACTTAACCTTTGGGATACACAGGCAAGGATGGAAAACTAATGCAGCACATTACTAGGCAGTTCTCAAGAGCTCAGGGAATTTTTTCAATAATCTTGGCTCACTAACCATTTTAGCTGACACACTATACATTTTTATGTTTATCTAAAAAGTCTATTTCGTCTTCAGGCGACCTGCCAAACCACATAGCCATGGGAAGTGATAACCGCTCTCAGCTTCTCTGCAGGCATTGCGCTTCAGGTCATCCAGACAGTTTTGACATGTAAAATGGAATGATATTTCCAGACGACAAACAGCACACTCCATCGATGCACATACCAATGCTAGAGGGCATTAACTGAGAGTATTAGTTCCCCGCACCTGTGCCAGAGATTTAACAGAAAAAAAGCAAGTGCTTTTAGCAAGCAAGTGCTTTTACCTTTATAATGTCTACGAATCAGGGCTTTCAGAAAACTAAGTTGCACTTAAGTTATGAGGCACATTTGAGGAACCCTGGTACGATTACAATCATCGGGGGTCTTTTAAAATGCACACAAATAATGGCACACGAAAGTCTGCATTATGCCTTTATTAAAATACAGACGCTGCAGTTGAGCTCAAGCTTTCAAAATCTGCCGCACAATGATAGCCACAGAGACCTCATGGCAGATTTTAAATATTTCAGAGGCTACAGGTAACATTTATATTAAAGCAAAATATTTTACACAGAATGGATCCGTTAAACTACATCTGAGAGATGTGAACCAATAACCTTCACACGCAAAACAGCTGTAGCCTGCTAGTACAGAAGTGCAGACCACTAGAGAATTAAACTAGTGATGGCAAAAATTGCTATAAGAACACCATCCCAAAATTGGTTGCAAAGAGCAATGGTGTATGTAACTAACAATGACTGCGTCCTGGCTAAAGATAAAGTTATTTAACATGACTGCATCCCCTTAAATTGTTTAACCTTTGGGATACATAGTTTAATCTATATATGCCAACACTGCAGAAATTTGAAAAGCTAACATATTTTTCGATATAAAATGTTTATTTTGCTCCACCATTCAGAATAATCCTTATATTCATAGAAATATTTTTCTCAACACAGACTTTTGAGCTGCCCTACAATGTAGGATACTAGGCAAATTTGCAACCTGTTACATGTGGTAAAGCTTCAAACATTTGACATCAAGTTTAAAATCACATTTCTCATCACGCGCAGTGGTTTCCTTATGACAATGTGAAAAATTATCAGTTTTTCTTGCAGAATTACAATGTAGTCGATGAGGTCAAATTTAAAAAACGGCGCCCAAACAAGACTGGCACATCTCTCCGAATGCACACAATTAAGCTCCGCCTGAAGGGAATGATACGATAGCGTTAATGCCCATACGTGTAGAGTTGGTCATTATCCACTTAACATTCATAGATCCCTGGGAGTCCTCATACCACTCCTGGCACCTGGCATTGCGGGGCAGGTGTTGCCACCGGTAGGGCTTGCGAGATCAAGGGTGCTCTTCCCGAGCAACCTCACACGACTAATCATTAACTGCCACCTGCCACGGTGGGAAGGCTATGACGACGTCACAAGGTAATATGACTTAAGCGGCCCACCTGCCCCACAGGCTGCTTCTCTGGGGGTTTTTCACTCACGACCAACGAAGCAGAGAGCAACGCCCCTAATAACGCCATCGCGTTGAAACAGGTGGAGAAGGATGGAGAAACTAATGCAGTATATACCAGTCAGTTCTTAAGAGTTCAGAATTTTTCTTAGAATCTTTGCTCAATAACCGTTTTAGTTGACACACAATACATCCCTGGCAGTACCTAAATTTTACAATAACGTTATTTCTTTGTTTGAGTCAAATGTTATTACATCATCCCAAATGTGTTTTATCTAACTTTACTGAAACGCTACAAATTAATTTTGGTATAATGTTTTCCTGAGAATCTTGAAAGATTTGGTTGGTTAACAATTAAACAATTTTAAAATAACGTTAAAATAACGATTTCGAAGGACCAGGCCAAGCAGTTGTGGTATTACGCACAAGCACACCAGCAGCCTCAGTCAACTATGCGTGAAGAATACTTAAAATGGTATATGAGTGGTATAACACAGTAGAACTGTAAGACATGCCACACTCATGCACTCACCTGCTCTGTGTTGTTACTCAATGTGTTCAAGCTCATATACTACCCATGAGAAGTGCCCCAAAAATTTTAGTGATCAATTGTTGGTAATTAAAGTTTTTCCTAAAATAATTTAGGCAGTATGTATACAATCTATGGCTAGAACAAGCCAACAGATTTAACTGCAAAGTTGTGTAAGTTGAAGTTCATTACTACTGGCTGAAATGTGGAAAAAGAGTTCTAGAACAGTGCTTAAATTGGGTGCTTGAAGTAAGCTTGTGTTGGTCAGGATTATGCATTAACGTCACAGTAACACCTTGCTAATGTGATAAGTTACTGTTCCCCAAACATTACTGAAACAATACTTGCAACACAAGTAAAGTTTAGTTTATGGGGGTTTAATGTCCCAAAGCAACTCAGGCTATTAGGGATGCCATAGTGAAGGGCTCCGGAAATTTAGACCACCTGAGGTTCTTTAACGTGCACTGACATCGCACAGAACACAAGCCTCTAGAATTTCGCCCCCATCGAAATTCGACCGCCGCGGCCGGGATCGAACCCACGTTGTTTGTGACTTCTGTTATAGCCAGTCACTGTTTTAATGGTGGGCATAATTCTTAGTGGTACAAGCTTCATGTGTTACGTTTTTGCAAGTTACACCTGTGCTTCTTTCTAATGCTAATTTCCAGTTATATAGGGCACATTACATGTTTCAAACATAAAAATACATTACAAGCTTGCAATACGTTTTACTTATATTTTATTATTTCGCCTTACATGGATGGCACGTTATATAAACGTTTTGAGCCCAACAAATAGGTTATATGTTAAATTTTAACATTAGGTCAGCGCCATTATACAAGAAAGTTATTTTAACACTCATAACAAATATATAACTTTAACATAACGTTTGCTGAAAAGACTGCGTCGTCTTCAGCCGACCCGCCGAGCCGCATAGCCTTGGGAAGTGATAACCGCCCTCGACCTCACCGCAGACACTTTCAGGTCAACCGGACAGTTGGCACGTATCACGGGATATTCCCGGACGACAAACAGCGCACTCCACCAATTCACATACCGATGCAAGAGGGCATTAAATGAGAGCATGAGTTCCCCGCACCTGTGCCAGAGCTAACAGAAAAAAAAGCGCATGCTTTTAGCTCCAATACGTCGTAGTATCAGGGCTTTCTGTGAACTATTTTTTTGCAAACAAAACGTATGAAAGCCAGCCTTGTACGATAAGGAACGCAGTACAAGAATTTATTTTAAAGACTCAGTGTGAACAAGTTGAACAAGAAAGTCACAAAACACACGTCTCCATTACAGAGGCCAAGCAAAATGGGCGGAAAGTTAAGCACTCGGCTTTGCAACCAGAGCGATAGCATTACCATACGGGGCCAACTAGTGGCCCAGCGTTTCTCAGTTAGGACCGCAAGCAGACGACATGTCTGAACCCAGACATTAAAAGCGCCAAAAGGAAGCAAAAGCCGAAACAAAGAATAATCAAATAATGCCGTCGTCAGACCTTGCCCTGGGTTGCATCGCTTGGTCCTACCGTTGACATGATGGCAGCCTACACGGAAAATAAGTTGCTAAAATGTCTGGAATACTATTCAGCTAAACGTGCAGACTGGTGTAGACGCGCCAACGAGTAACAATACAGCAGCTGTAGTAACCGTAGCACTGTAGCTGCGGTAGCGGCTCCACGCTCCGACCGCGCCAGAGGTTGCACACGACACGCAAGTTTTCTTGTCTACGGCATGGCCTATGGTGTGCCGCAGCCATAGAGTTAATACAACCAACGGCCGCAGCTACTTAGCAACCGCGAGGAATGGATAGGCCGAACTTTCTGACAAACTTCATGTATGACAAAATATCGCGGCCGCAGTACCTACAGTATATAAGCAAAACCACGCAGCAGACTGCACAGTCAGATTTGTAATAGCCGGGGGAAAATACACCAGCGCCTTTGTAGCTTTCGGTTTCGGGTCTCGCTTCAAAAATAATGAACGCTATTTTTTTCTTTCAGGACAGCTCAGTTAATTAATAAATGATTTATTAGCCTTTGTAATTTAAAGGCGCCAAAAACCACTCACACACAAGACAAGAGAACGGACGGAGCGCCTGTCCTCTGGCTATAGTGAACTAGACCTCTGGCTGTCCCGTTCTCGTGCGTGCGTGCGTGCGTGCGCGTGTGTGTGTGTGTGTGTGTGTGTGTGTGTGTGTGTGTGTGTGTGTGTTTATGGCACCTTTAAATTACAATGAATTACCAACTAGCCCAACATGAAGTTTTCTTAAGCCATATTATTAGCTTTATATTCGCTTTTTTTTCGTAAAATTTACATCTGCATACACTTCCTTGTTTCATCTCACATAAAAATTTGTCTATATCGTTTATAAATTTGAGAGAAATTAGCGTCGTGTTTCAAAATTAAAATTTGCAAGTGGTGTAACTAAACAGCTTTCCTTGCGAGTGGGTGAGAGGAGGGCGATCCCATTTGAACTATGCAGAACTATTTGAAAGCTCTGGCGTGAACCCCATGAATCATATATCTCGTCGACTGTTTTTGGCAAAATAAAAATGGGTTCAGCATAGTTTCAGCAAGAGCTCTGTTTAATCTTGGCAATTTCGAAAATTCCATAGGAAGGAATTAAGGAACATTTATTCAGAGGGAAGAATTTGTAGTTGAAGCAAAGTAGGTGGAGTCTTTAGTCTAAGACGCAATGCATGCGGTGGCTCTAGCTGCACGTAACTCCCACTGCTCCAAGGCTCCCACCCCAGACAACACCAAACGTCCTGAGGACGTCCTCATCCCAAACAGGACATTCTGAGTACCTTTTGAGTGCATCGGTGGCTAAATGCCCTCATGAGGATGTCCTCAGTTACATTGCTGAACGACTCGAGGATGAAAATTCCTCAATTCTATGAGGGTTAAGGCGCTCGTCTACTCACCCTGAGAACCTGGGTTCGAACCCGACCGCAGGGGCCGTTTTTTGATGGAGGCGAAACGCAAAAGGCACCCGTGTGCTGTGCGATGTCAGTGCACGTTAAGATCCCCAGGCGGTCGAAATTATTCCGGAGACCTCCATTACGGCACCTCTTTCTTCCCTTCTTTCATCCCCTCCTTTATCCCTTCCCTTACAGCGCGGTTCGGGTGTCTGCCGAGATATGTGAGACAGTTAATGTGCTATTTCTTTTCCTCAGGAACCAATTTTCATTTTCCTACAGTCATCCTATCGCAGGACAATATTGTGGAATTGAACAGAGATCAACCCAGCTTTATATCTCGCACTCAGCTCTCATTAATTAAAAACTGCAGGTTTATTAAACGATATGTGTGTGCAATAGTAACGTATTAAGGAAGCCATTTTGACCACAAAAGATTGCGGTTTATGGGGGTTTAACGCCTCAAAGTGACTATGAGAGAGGCCATATTGAAGACCTTCGGAAATTTCGACCACCTGGGGTTCTTTAACATGCACTGACATCGCACAGTACTCGGGCCTCTAGAATTTCGCCTCCACCGAAATTCGAGACCACTGCCGCCGGGATCGAACCCGCGTCTTTCGGGTAAGCAGCTGAGTGCTATAACAACTGAGCCACCATGGCGGGCTATATGCCTTGAGGAGATATCTTAAGATATTGTGCTTTTACACATGGTCTCATCTGCCGCACACTTATGGTGGGGTTCGACTGTTGCCGCATGCTTCTGGTGGGTTTGGGCCACTCATCTTTTCCAACCAAGCAGCAGAATTCAACTCCTGAGAGTGCTACATCTCTCTGCAGTCCTGGTAAATTGTGCTGTGCCTCATTTTGCATATTCTGGTTAGCTTCTCTTACGTTAGCTCTGAATACGGCACTCCCATGAAAAAAAAAAGCTCCTGATGCGTGTCCTGAAGTTGCACTGAAAACGTTCCCAAACATGATCCTGAAGACATCCTGAGTATGCGCAACGGACGGAGAAATGAATCCTAGTTGGACTGTTTGAGGACTAGTTAGAAACAACCTGAGGATGTCCGCATATCCTGACGCGGGCATCCTAAGATCATATTCAGGACGTTTTTGCATTGTCTGGGACTGCTCTAAACGTCCTTAAGACATCCTGAAATGATCAACACATCCTCATCCCGAATAGGAAATTCTGAGAACTTTTTGAGTTCATCACGGCCAGATGTCCTCGTAAGGATGTCCTCAGGTTGTAGTTTTCTGTACTTGAGGATGAAAATTCCCCAAATGTCCTACAAACGTCCTATTACAGGACAATATGAATACTAATGTGTGGCATTGAACTGAGATAGAACCAGCTTTATCTCTCGCACTTGGCTTTCATGAAATATATTTGCGTACAATATATAGGATATAATGCAGGAAACCACTGTGACTAAAAAAACTATATGCCTTGAGGAGATCAAGATATTGCCTTTAAAGCTGGTCCTATATGTACTGCCACAGCCACTTGATGAAAAGCGTAAAGCAATGTCTATGCTCTTTGCATCAAGCGGCCGTGGTACTGCATGCTCGATGGGGTTGGACTTCATATTTTTGGGCCACTCGTCTGAATGCGTTTTCCATTGAGGAGGCAGAATTCAACTCCAGAGAGAGCATTGCTGTATGAAAAGATTGCATGAAGAGCAGTGAACGACTCAGACCAAGACAAAGCTAACCAATCCAAGACAAAAGAAGCAAAAAGAGCTGTTTCAAAATTCCTATGCACACTCCCCACAATAATTAAGCAAATAATAACTCACATTCTCTGGCTAAATCAGTCATCTGAATGTCCTGAAAACAGACCGAGAAGGTCCTTCAGGGAAAATTTAATTGATCAGGGAATATTGAGGCCGGACAACAGGACTAGGCAAGGACTTGTTCAGGATCAGTAGAGGATATCCTCAGAACAACACAATTTCCTCAAAAATTAATCCTCAGGACGCCCTGAGGACGTAGTCGTGTTGTCTGGGATGGGAATTCATTCATATGTGTAGCATTGGGTGGAAGCGGTCTAGATATTAGAGGTTACAGTCTGGATTCGGAGTCTGGATTTGGGGAGAATGTATACATATCTCCCAAAGAAAGGTGTTTGTGAGGAGGGGGTATATGCGTCGATTTTGTGATAAAAAGGTCGCAAGGAGTGTAGCGTAGGGGGTCAAAATGGGTTACATGTCTGAGCTGTTTGTCACCGCTCGGTGGTTGTAATCACGAACTAGGGTACGTGTCAACTTTGACGTTACCTTCTAGGCCTTTGTATTGAGGGCCCAGGTGATGATGTGATACTGCTGAGCGCCCAAAATGAAGAGGGCAAGTTTGGGAACTTGTCCGTTGGTGAGGCCCGACGTCTAGCCTGTGAAGGTTATAATGTGCACATGGAAGCTGCACATTTGTTTGCCCTGTGATTTGATGGAGCATGAGTGCGATGGCTCCCCGGCGCTGCTGGGTCAGAGGCCTCAAAAGATGCAGCAGGGGGAGAAGGAGTGGTCGACTGCTGCGAAAGCATATTAGGAGGGTATAAAAGCCCGCGTCCACATATGTACTGTCGTATGTATCGTTGTCGTACGTACTGTCTGCGCAGGTAGCGAATGCGGGCCTGACGCTCGGTAGCCTGTAGTCCATGGTGCATGTGACGGGGGAGGTGATCAAGGTGGAAATATGAGCTTACTTGCATAGGGAGGATACCTGTAAGGACCAGGGGCACGTACATGAAGCTTTTCGGTTGCCAGTATGGTAGAAAATGATTCTGCCTGCCGTAGAGTAGTGAAGGCGAGTGCGTTGAGAGGTGAGGACAGCCTCCGGTATCTCTTTGAAAGGGTCGTGGATTCCTGGAGACGTGTTATAGGGGTACAGATTGGGAGGTCCAAGGCAGTCTGCACAGAATGTTCACCTTTTTAGAACTGCATGAGTGAGGTGGTGATAGGGAAGGCCGTACTGGATCCTCTTCACGCATGCCCATTTGATGTCCGGCAATCCGCCGTATATCATGCAGGCGATGTTGAGAGCAGCTAGTACATCCATAGTTGCATTAGGTAGATGAGTATAGGCTTCCATCTCTTGCTAGAATCAGAGGCCAAGGACGCGTATGTATTAGTGGGTGCTCCGTGATGGGGTGGTTATGAATTTGGAAGTCAGTGCGTCCCAATTGCGGCCATGGATGTACGGAGAACTTCCGATTTCTCGGGGGTACATTGCATATATGCTACTTGAAGTGATAAATTAAGGCTTCCACTGTATGTGTAACGTGGATTGGAGAGCGGCCTCTTTGTCAGCCAGGCAACCATGGTTAGAGCAGATGATAATTAATGAGCATAAAGTGTAGCCAATGTGAGGGAGTGTGGAAAGTTTGTGTGCCAGCGCGCGGCCATGACGGTGTTGAAAAGAAGTGAGGAGATGATTGCATGCACCCTGGGAGGTACCGGTTGGGTGTGGTGTATGGGTGTGAACTTGGAACCAGTATGCCTAAGGTGGCGCTGTGGTTTGATTATAAAGCAGTGATATGCGGGGGTAACAGGTGAGTCCCTCTATAGTATGTCATGGGATATGTAGCCAAATGCGCCTTGAATGACCAGAGTGAGGAATAAATGTTCCTTTCCCTGGGGGTTGCCCTTCGACTACATCATGTTTGAGAGGGAGAAAAGCTTGAACAGAGAAGCCTGGCCGAAAACCTATAGTATGTGTTGTGGGAATTGTTGGTGCCTCTCGATGTAGTTCTGGAGGAGAGTATACACACCCTTTCCCCAGTTTCCCCAGACACGAAGTGAGAGATATATATCTGAGAGTCATGATGGCCGGGAGGCGGTTTATTGGCTTGGAGATTACGAATCGATGACCCTGCAGCAAGCTTCCATTGATCTAGGAGGTGGCCTGGAATCCTAAGTTCATCATTGATGTAGGTGGTTAACGCTCGAGGGCTCCTGTGGAGAGGTTCCGGATGTTAGTAATAATTTTATCCACCACAGGGGCACTTTTACGGTTGGATGGATGGGCCTCCACATAAACTATCCTCGTGGGGAGGTTGGAGTAGGTAGTGCGGAGAGTAGGAGTGGTGTACGTTTAGCCGGGCTTGATCCATTGCCTTGCTGCTGTCAGTCCGCTGGCTAAGAGCATTATATAGCTGTGTCATGTGTTGTTGCTTCATTTGCAGTTCCAATTGCTGCAGTTGCTATCAAAAAATGGCAGTCTGCAAGTGGGCCAAAATTGAGGTGTCTACGGATCGCAGCGACACCCGTGTTCAAGTCTGCAATAGCCCATGCTGGGCTCGAGGGGTGTGCGCGTTGCGCGCTCCCCTATGGGCCTTGAAGTTGCAAACTTCGAGATTGTTGATAAACGCACAACCGCGTGGCAACAAAATTATCAAACAAATGCATTAACAAAAATCCACAGACATAATAGTCCAAATGGTTTAAGAGTTAAAAGAGGTAAAAAAAGAAACTTCTTTCAGAATATATATATATGGTATATATATATAGCTTATGGTAGGGCTCTCTCCCTGCCATAAGCTTGCTATCCCGGTTAGCTCAGGTATAGCACGACTGCTCCGGTGAAGTGGTGGTCCCAGGTTCGAACCCCGGACAGGAACGCGAATTTTGCTTTACAGCTTTCCTTTGTAGCCGTATATGGCTGCGCTTGGGTGGATGCCAGTGAGGGATTATTCTCTAATTAGTACGACAGCTTATAACCTATAGATTACTTTCTTGTAGCCTTCTTTCCAAATATATAAAGCATGAATAGAAGCGGTTATGTACCTCGACAGTTGCACTTCTTATTCCTTCTCATGTAATTTCAACTTTATTATCTCGGTAATTTCCCATAGGAAATCAATTATCTCATGACCAATATACATTAATCTTTTAGTATGTTCCAGGAAGGCTAAATACAGCTGTTTTCCACCTCTATTTATATGCACTGGGTAAGCACAAACAGGCTATCATCTAAGCGCCTGCCCCTTTTGAACCCGTTCTGAAGTTCTCCGAGTATCTTATTACTGTTATTATACTTTCTACCCATGACATTTGCCATGTCCATGGCCGCACATCTAAAAGCATTGGCCCCGCCAGCACCCGAAAAGTGCCTGGACTGTAGTCATATATATATATGCGCAGGATAAATTGATGTTAGTTGGGTTACAGTGCTCTTGTTGGGTGCACCCAAGGAGGTTATACAGTGGGCCCTGATCACAGATTTCAGTACGGTGGTTCAGCATGTAACGTAAATTTTGCCGCTTGGAAGAGGGATAAAAGGGGAGGTAGGGAGCGACGAACCACCCCCAACCCCATGCCCGACCCTCCCACTTAAAGGGGCACTGCGATGTTTTCCTTGGTACCGACTGATATCATTAAATCGATTTGTCGTGCGTTCCTGAAACCAGTGCAAAAAGAATTATTGAAATCGGAGCATGCAAATGAAAGTTATTGCACTTCGAAAATTCGAAATGAAAAGATTAGACGAAAACGCGTTTCACTCAATCAAAACCGTGCCTAGCGCACATGCAACGGCCGCGCATTTTGACGGAGCCACTGCCAATTTTTTTTTTTTTTCGCTGCCTCCTTGGTATGGTTTGAACCATAGAGGAGTTTGAACAGCGCTCGACCCCACGAAGGTTTGAAGCGAAAAAAAAAAAAAAAAAGCGTCGCCCCATAGCGTTATTCATGTTAGTTTTTGTTCGCTGTCACTGCTTTTTTCTAGTTTTTTGTGGCAGGCAAAAAGCTTTAGGGTAATTTCTTTAACCTACAAAGCTTTGCTACACTGGTGTAGCTGGTGTAGGTTAAAGAAATGACCCTTGTGAGCACTCAGAGACATAATATAAAGGAACAATACGAAAACTGACGCACAGAGACAGCGTCTTTTTTCCCTCCATGGGCAGCGTCCAATCTGGATGTCACCTCATTTCCGCTGCCGAAATGGCCGCTGCGTTGCGACACCATCGGCTCGAAACGAGCATTTTTGGAGAAGATTAAAATATTAAATATTATGATTTCGGCGATCTCTTTGGCGTTCAGGAACCACAATGCCGCTTATTCTGCATACAAAGAATAAATATCTCATGCTTTATCTAAGTCGCAGGGCCCCTTTAAATCTATTCCGGTCGTAATGGCACGAAAATAACTCATTTAAACTATTACAAATGGCGTGCAAAGTTTATTGATGTTATGAAATTCCAAGCGCAACATGGGTTTTTTCCCACCTCTTGACGACATCGCTACATCGACTGCATTAGCCGCATTGACATCGCGTCCTTTGCAAAGATGGCGAAGGCGCCGTCGTTTCGTGTTCGATAGCGGACACCGTTTCTGTTATAGTTTCTCTGTAACTGCTTACACCATGGATAATTATCCCGCAGACTACGTTAGCGTGGTGCAAACCATGGAAATTGACCATACGGGTTACGTTAGCCTGGCGCCTCCTGCGATGGAAATTGGGGCTAAATATTCTTCTCTGGAAGAACTGAGGGCGGCATTGAGATTGTACGAGGAGACGCACTTTACGCAATTTTGGAGAAGCTCTTCACGCACAATCCTCGGTAGGTCGATCACATCTTCAAAATTGGATTGAATTTGATCACTCTATCAATGTAATAGTGTTGATGATGACGTTGCACTTTGCCATGCTCCCACTTCAGGGTACCTTAGCCGCGTACTGTACAGCATTAAATCGAAAGATGACGGTGGTTTACAAATCGGTGGAAGAATATTTTCGCAGTGTATTGTTTATTGACGGTTGAACGAATGTGTAACTGACATAAGGTATTTGCGCATTCGTTCAGGTTAGCAGTGAAGAAATAGAAGGAATGATTTTCGCGTGCCCCGACTGTTGACATGCCTTGCCTATTACCGCGCTTTAGAGCGTCTTATGTATTTGCAGCAGCCCCTAAATGTTTCGAAGTTTAGGCTAATTTACGAACATTTACAGCCGCAGGGTCATTTCGTCTGTTGCGGGTAGCACGTTGTCTACAACCCAGATTAAAGAAACGGCAGGGCCACGTCTTTAGAACTGGGTCCAATAATGCCAAGGTGGGAAGGAAAGAGAATACCATTGGTATTAGAATTACGGCAGTGACGTACTGCGCGTAGTGGTAATAAATTTCTGAAGTAAGCAACGTTCGATTCACTGTGATTAATTCTTTACAGTAAATTTGGCCTTGTCTTTCTGCAATGAATAGGCACACGAAAAGGTCAGTGGTAAAATTTAAATGAGCAGGACATTTAAACTGACTACCCCAGGGGGAAGATTTGGTGTTTGCTTGCTTGAATGTCTCAAGGTGAATCTTTCCCCATAAGTGTTGTGGTGCAGGTGATGAACAGGTTTATTGGAAGTTGTTGAGTTATTTTCTTTGCTGTTTTGGTTGTTGGTCTGAACGAGCTATACATTTGTTGCACTCTTAGTAAAGTGAAAATGTTTTCTGAAATGCAGTTTGTATGATGGTGAAAAATTGCTTGCGGTCATATAACCCGTTTTCTTCATGCTCGTACTGGCCAGTGAACTCCATTTTTATAAATGAGTATTGCAGATTGTCAGTTCAGTTGCTGTGGTCCATGTTAACCGAGCAGATGTCTCACTGAGTGTAAAATAGTGCTATAACACCAGTTGCTACACTAAGAAGTAGATTGATAGATGTTTATATACATCTATCAATCTACTTCTTAGTGTAGCAACTGGCATTGCTGCACTCCCCCCCCCCCCTTCTGCGTCCCCTGCACAAAACGGGAGAGACCATGTGAATTGACAGAACTGCGTGCCAGTGCCTTCTCACTGTGCAGCTCCTGTTGTCAAGATATGCATAGGGTGCCTGACTAAATACGTTAGCCTGTCTGCGCACACACTTCTGCCAGGCACGCCTTTATACGCAGAAAAATCGCAGTCATTGCCATTCGTGTGGTCTTTCTACTTTTGCGCACGACTGTACTTTTCTTGTGGTGAATGGTAAAACAGCTCGAACGCACAAGCACATGCTTTTTTTCAAGAGTGCACAGTGTGTATTTTGTTGTAGTTTGTGCAGACTTTGCACTGCACACAGTTCGCATTTTATTTTCATGTCACTTTGTGTCACCATTATTAATGTTTGTGTTTTTTGTCCTAGTTTTAACTACACGTCTACAGCTGTGGAACTTAGTGGGTTTATGCGTCCATCTTTTCCAATGACCTTAGCCATTTTATAGGCATGCAGTGAGTTTTTCAGTACACATAGATCATTTCCTTGCCTTTTCATTGCATTTTCTACCAAGCGATAACTTGGTGTAGTCTTGCAGCTTGCAAACAAGCCGTGCAGCATCAAGAGAATGTACTAGGATGTCAGGAATGTACAGCAGCGATGGAAAGAAGCGCAAACAGAGCAGAGCCTGAGCACTCCGCTGTTCGCATTTCTTTTCATCACGTTTTTACTTTGGTGGTAGCAAAAAGACACTACAGTCGTCCGTGATGCATTCTAGGACGATCCTGTCTTTTTTTTTTACCACCCAGGTAAAAGCGCAATCAAAAGAAATTCGAACAGCGGAGTGCATAGGAGCCGTGTTGTTCATGTTTCTTTCCATCACGATAGTACCATGCAGAATGCAAAGCCGTGCAGTTGCAAGGTCAAGGCTGTCTGTTCAATGGTGACAAAGTGTTTTGCTATTTAAGGCATGGCTTGTTGCCCTCTGAATCTTGGAACTAGTCATTTTGGCTCATTGGTTGCGGCACTTGGCTACTGAGCTGGAGGACGGATGTTGAAGAACCCCGTCATCAGCGGATGTTGAAGAACTCCAGGTGGTCTAAATTAATCTGGAGCACTCCGCTATAGCATTTCTCATAGCCCATGTGTATCGCTTCAGGACATTAAACGCCATAATTTACAACCTACAATTTTTACTCATACGTTGAGTAACTGAGTGGATTCCAACAGAAGGCAAGTGTAGCAGGGGGCGGCAGAAAGTTAGGCGGGCGGATGAGATTAAGAAGTTTGCAGGGATACGGTGATTACAGCTGGCAAAAGACAGGGTTAATTGGAGAGACATGGGAGAGGCCTTTGCCTTGCAGTGGGCATAGTCAGGCTGATGATGATGAGCGACACCCTTCGGAAGTAATTTTCTTTTTGGTTAGCTTATCGGCATAACTATGTTTGTGATGTTCTGCAAACCAAACCTGTATCTCAAAAATAAACGTTTATAAAATGTTCTCATTTGAACCATTCAAGCAGGAACTCTTACTGAAATTAATTGCTGTACACTGCACACCTTTTAAGGTAATAAACTTTTAAGGTAATTAACTGAAGTAGAATCTGTTATCATATGCTACTAGGTTGGAGTGTAAGCCACCTCATCAGCTTTCACTGATGCAACTGAGTAAGATGAATTTCTGCTGCAGTTTTGAGAAAGTCTAGAACCACTACTAGCCTTGACCGATTCAGTATTCATATGCGTTTTCTAGTAGAGTTACTGTGCTGAGACATTAAAATTGAAACTATATAAAGGTGCTCACAATGACATCATAAACATAATGCATGCCAGCAACTGTTTATTGGGTTGGCTCACAGTACGGTGATCTTACGTTCAATGTGGCCTTTACTTTTTTTTTGCGCAAAGCTTCAAGCTGTTCCTTTGCCTTGGCCTCATGGTGCAGGTGCCCGGAGGAAAGGCTTGAAAAGGCCTATTAAAGAGGAACTCGTCTACTCTGAGATAATCTTCAGTTGTGCAAATGGCGGCCGGAAGTACACATCCAAGTCCACAGGAGCACGACCTAACCAAAGGTCAGTCAGAAAATGGAATATACATGTCTTTTATGAGCTCAGAGAATGAGAAAACATGCAGTTGCATACGTTCCCAGATGGACCCAGAGTAGGTGCCTGGTGCTGTGTACAGTGCAGCTTTTGATTTTTACAAAGGTTTTGTGGTGTTTTGACAGCCTAGTATTACATGAGTTTTAAGGCGAGACTTGAGCAAGTTGGCATGTCTTAAAATTAGAAATAACATATAGGAAGTTACCCGCCGCGGTGGCTCAGTGGTTACGGCGCTCGGCTGCTGACCCGAAAGACGCGGGTTCGATCCCGGCCGCGGCGGCCGAATTTCGATGAAGGCGAAATTCTAGAGGCCCGTGTGCTGTGCGATGTCAGTGCACATTAAAGAACCCCAAGTGGTCGAAATTTCCGGAGCCCTTCACTACGGCGTCCCTAATAGCCTGAGTTGCTTCGGGACGTTAAACTCCAATAAACCAAACCATATAGGAAGTCTACTTTACTTCTCGTTCTGTATGTTGCACTTATTTATAGTTCTAGTATTAGCTGCTGCTCTTGTGCTTTGTTTGGGCTAATTGCTTAAAGTATATACTTGGAACTAGTTTGTGCTAGGCATTGACTTTTTTCATAATTGGACAGTTTTTAACGTTCATATGTCTGCATATATCTGATGGTTATATGTGCTGTGTTACCAGGAAAATGACGGAATAAGCAACAAAATAAAGTGTCATGTTCCAGGCCATTCAGGCAGCCCTGAAACTTGATCACAAGAAACACCCTGGGTACTGTGGGGAGCTTTTTGAAAGTTGTTATCCAAAAAGAATTTTTCATGAACATATGGTGGAAGGAAGGGAATTAACATAATATATTTAGCCTTTGCTGTTTTGGTCGTCTTGAATTCTCTCCTCCATTTTCTCTTGCCTTGCACCCATGGGAGATTCATCTCAACTACTGAGACTGCGGCTAGTTGCCACTGTCTCCTGGTTCCTGCCACTGTCTATTGATGGCAGTGGCCGCATAGATTAGTGTGGGTACTGAATGCCGCACTGGCTGTACTAATATTACTGCTATTACTGTGGCTTTATTGTTATGTCATGGTGGCATCGAGGAATTGTAAGAAATTAAGGAGGCCTTACTTTCCGGCTCCATTTGTCAGTGCTGCAAGCAGAAGAGTAGATTAGGCAAGTTGGTTCATCTTTAGCATGAAGAAGTGCTGCGTGAACAAGAAATAAGGACAAAAATAGGAACGTAAAATGACAATGGTGGCTGCTGCTGCAAGCTGCGCTGGGCTGTCTAACAGGGGGTAAAGGGTGTGTTCTGAGCTCCTTTAAGTTGTTTAGCTGGTGACTTAGAGAAATGGGTTTACCTCTTTGTGTGTAGTCTGTTTGCACCTGTGGTGTGCATTTGTTCTTGTGACATAGTTTGAAGTGCTCACCAAACATCTAAAACAGATGCTTGGGCGAGTTGGTAATCCATAAACACAAAGACGAGCAGTGCTCGTCTTTGTGTTCTTCCTACGCCCCTGTCTTTTTCGCGCTGTCTACAATCACCAAACATACTGCAGGACATTCAAGATTGGGTGCACAGCAAGGATAAAGGTGGTGGCTTCTGCAGATGGCAACTTCTTGGAAGTGAAGCTCTTGGATGATGTGCATAACCATCCCATTAGTGAGGCAAGTACTGTTTTTATTCAAGAAAATTGTGTCCTAAAAGAGCATTAAAGGAAAACGTTAAGCCAAGCTAGACTGGTAGACTGCTCTTTGCGAACTCTGTCTTTTGTGCATGAAGTGGTGATTTGGTAGCTGAGCCAGTTACCGATGAAGGCTGTGAAAATCTAGGTTAAGATCCTTAAGAGAATTTTTTTTCTTGCAGGAAAATATGATAAAAGTTTCAAGTTAAATATTTATGTTTAAGTGCATTTTTCATGCTCCATGACCCTTTTATTCTTGCCACAAAAAAGGTGCATGTAATAAGGGAGTAATTACTCATTGACGTCCACCCGAGCGCAGCCATACGGCCACAAAGGAAAGCTATACAGCTTTCACAATAACTTCGTAGCTAAAGAAAAATTCGTCCTGGTCCGGGGTTCGAACCCGGGACCACCGCCACACCGGAGCAGTCGCTCTACCAATTGAGCTAACCGGGACGGCAAGCTTATGGTAGGGCGAGAGCGAATTGATCTATAACTCGAAGTGGGAACAGTGTTGACCAAATATTTTAGGGGAATCCCCCAAGGTGGAGTAGATTTGTAATAAGGGAGTAATTACTCATTGACGTCCACCCGAGCGCAGCCATACGGCCACAAAGGAAAGCTATACAGCTTTCACAATAACTTCGTAGTTAAAGAAAAATTCGTCCTGGTCCGGGGTTCGAACCCGGGACCACCGCCACACCGGAGCAGTCGCTCTACCAATTGAGCTAACCGGGACGGCAAGCTTATGGTAGGGCGAGAGCGAATTGATCTATAACTCGAAGTGGGAACAGTGTTGACCAAATATTTTAGGGGAATCCCCCAAGGTGGAGTAGATTTGTAATAAGGGAGTAATTACTCATTGACGTCCACCCGAGCGCAGCCATACGGCCACAAAGGAAAGCTATACAGCTTTCACAATAACTTCGTAGTTAAAGAAAAATTCGTCCTGGTCCGGGGTTCGAACCCGGGACCACCGCCACACCGGAGCAGTCGCTCTACCAATTGAGCTAACCGGGACGGCAAGCTTATGGTAGGGCGAGAGCGAATTGATCTATAACTCGAAGTGGGAACAGTGTTGACCAAATATTTTAGGGGAATCCCCCAAGGTGGAGTAGATTTGTAATAAGGGAGTAATTACTCATTGACGTCCACCCGAGCGCAGCCATACGGCCACAAAGGAAAGCTATACAGCTTTCACAATAACTTCGTAGTTAAAGAAAAATTCGTCCTGGTCCGGGGTTCGAACCCGGGACCACCGCCACACCGGAGCAGTCGCTCTACCAATTGAGCTAACCGGGACGGCAAGCTTATGGTAGGGCGAGAGCGAATTGATCTATAACTCGAAGTGGGAACAGTGTTGACCAAATATTTTAGGGGAATCCCCCAAGGTGGAGTAGATTTGTAATAAGGGAGTAATTACTCATTGACGTCCACCCGAGCGCAGCCATACGGCCACAAAGGAAAGCTATACAGCTTTCACAATAACTTCGTAGTTAAAGAAAAATTCGTCCTGGTCCGGGGTTCGAACCCGGGACCACCGCCACACCGGAGCAGTCGCTCTACCAATTGAGCTAACCGGGACGGCAAGCTTATGGTAGGGCGAGAGCGAATTGATCTATAACTCGAAGTGGGAACAGTGTTGACCAAATATTTTAGGGGAATCCCCCAAGGTGGAGTAGATTTGTAATAAGGGAGTAATTACTCATTGACGTCCACCCGAGCGCAGCCATACGGCCACAAAGGAAAGCTATACAGCTTTCACAATAACTTCGTAGTTAAAGAAAAATTCGTCCTGGTCCGGGGTTCGAACCCGGGACCACCGCCACACCGGAGCAGTCGCTCTACCAATTGAGCTAACCAGGACGGCAAGCTTATGGTAGGGCGAGAGCGAATTGATCTATAACTCGAAGTGGGAACAGTGTTGACCAAAGCTTGCCGTCCCGGTTAGCTCAATTGGTAGAGCGACTGCTCCGGTGTGGCGGTGGTCCCGGGTTCGAACCCCGGACCAGGACGAATTTTTCTTTAACTACGAAGTTATTGTGAAAGCTGTATAGCTTTCCTTTGTGGCCGTATGGCTGCGCTCGGGTGGACGTCAATGAGTAATTACTCCCTTATTACAAATCTACTCCACCTTGGGGGATTCCCCTAAAATATTTGGTCAACACTGTTCCCACTTCGAGTTATAGATCAATTCGCTCTCGCCCTACCATAAGCTTGCCGTCCCGGTTAGCTCAATTGGTAGAGCGACTGCTCCGGTGTGGCGGTGGTCCCGGGTTCGAACCCCGGACCAGGACGAATTTTTCTTTAACTACGAAGTTATTGTGAAAGCTGTATAGCTTTCCTTTGTGGCCGTATGGCTGCGCTCGGGTGGACGTCAATGAGTAATTACTCCCTTATTACAAATCTACTCCGCCTTGGGGGATTCCCTAAAATATTTGGTCAACACTGTTCCCACTTCGAGTTATAGATCAATTCGCTCTCGCCCTACCATAAGCTTGCCGTCCCGGTTAGCTCAATTGCTAGAGCGACTGCTCCGGTGTGGCGGTGGTCCCGGGTTCGAACCCCGGACCAGGACGAATTTTTCTTTAACTACGAAGTTATTGTGAAAGCTGTATAGCTTTCCTTTGTGGCCGTATGGCTGCGCTCGGGTGGACGTCAATGAGTAATTACTCCCTTATTACAAATCTACTCCACCTTGGGGGATTCCCCTAAAATATTTGGTCAACACTGTTCCCACTTCGAGTTATAGATCAATTCGCTCTCGCCCTACCATAAGCTTGCCGTCCCGGTTAGCTCAATTGGTAGAGCGACTGCTCCGGTGTGGCGGTGGTCCCGGGTTCGAACCCCGGACCAGGACGAATTTTTCTTTAACTACGAAGTTATTGTGAAAGCTGTATAGCTTTCCTTTGTGGCCGTATGGCTGCGCTCGGGTGGACGTCAATGAGTAATTACTCCCTTATTACAAATCTACTCCACCTTGGGGGATTCCCCTAAAATATTTGGTCAACACTGTTCCCACTTCGAGTTATAGATCAATTCGCTCTCGCCCTACCATAAGCTTGCCGTCCCGGTTAGCTCAATTGGTAGAGCGACTGCTCCGGTGTGGCGGTGGTCCCGGGTTCGAACCCCGGACCAGGACGAATTTTTCTTTAACTACGAAGTTATTGTGAAAGCTGTATAGCTTTCCTTTGTGGCCGTATGGCTGCGCTCGGGTGGACGTCAATGAGTAATTACTCCCTTATTACAAATCTACTCCACCTTGGGGGATTCCCCTAAAATATTTGGTCAACACTGTTCCCACTTCGAGTTATAGATCAATTCGCTCTCGCCCTACCATAAGCTTGCCGTCCCGGTTAGCTCAATTGGTAGAGCGACTGCTCCGGTGTGGCGGTGGTCCCGGGTTCGAACCCCGGACCAGGACGAATTTTTCTTTAACTACGAAGTTATTGTGAAAGCTGTATAGCTTTCCTTTGTGGCCGTATGGCTGCGCTCGGGTGGACGTCAATGAGTAATTACTCCCTTATTACAAATCTACTCCACCTTGGGGGATTCCCCTAAAATATTTGGTCAACACTGTTCCCACTTCGAGTTATAGATCAATTCGCTCTCGCCCTACCATAAGCTTGCCGTCCCGGTTAGCTCAATTGGTAGAGCGACTGCTCCGGTGTGGCGGTGGTCCCGGGTTCGAACCCCGGACCAGGACGAATTTTTCTTTAACTACGAAGTTATTGTGAAAGCTGTATAGCTTTCCTTTGTGGCCGTATGGCTGCGCTCGGGTGGACGTCAATGAGTAATTACTCCCTTATTACAGATCTACTCCACCTTGGGGGATTCCCCTAAAATATTTGGTCAAAAAAGGTGCATATTACAGCAGTCACGACTTTTTCCCTCTCTCTCGTTGATGATGTTGCTCTCCTTCGATGTTGATGTGGAGCGGTAGAGGGCGGGTCTCGTGAGTGACCCGGGGGACGTACTTCGCGACTGGTGAGTTTAGACAGGTGTGCAGGTCTTCGGATGGTGAGGCACTTGGAAGGCTTTCTTCAAGAAATTATTTATTACAAATGTATACACAAACTTATTTACATATGCCGAATGATTTCGGCCTCTCCACTTTAACTAAAAATAAAACCTCAAAACTTCCACGACTCCGGACCACCGCTGGCCACCACACGGCCAACCCGTCCGGCCGCCGCTCAACTAACTCGCGTCTCCAACTCTACGCTCTCGGCCCCGGGACCACCGCCGGCCGCACACGACCGATCTGTCCGGCTGCCCCACACACAACCTCGGCGCTCTCCTTCGCGCGCACCCATCTCGTCACATTCCCGCCAAAAACTCCATCCTCAGCCAGTAGACAATCCTCCCGCCAAAACTTACTTTTTAGCCAATAGATGACTTTCCCGCCATCGTTTAGAAGTAAGAGGTCACAAGGAAAAAGACAAGTAAACAATATAAAACACACGCTTCGCTGTAAGCCGCCGTGGCTAACTAGAAGCTATTACAACAAGAAGAAACAAACACAATTTTAAACACACGCTCCACTGTTAGCCGCTCTGGCCAGCTAGCAGGAACGAAAACAAGCACAGCGCCAGTCCATCCCAGCCGTCCTGTCGTCGTCTTGGGTTTCGAACCGACTTCCGAGAAGAAACCATTCCCCACTCGCTGGGGCTGAGAAGCACGACACTTGCACGCGGTGCCGTTTTCGCCCCTTCCCTTTTTTTGTCGCCGCATTCCCCTGCTCCCCTTCGGGGGCACTCCTCACACTTTACCACGACGCACGCTAGTTGCGTCATGACAACAGCTATAGCTGCCATTTCTTTGTCCAGGAGGAGAGTGAAAATTCTGCAAGATTTTTAAAGTAACAACTGCATGAGGGACTTTCTCTGGAGTTAATGCCATTGCTGTTGTTGTAGTGTGTTGTAACCAAGAACTTCTGCATTTACCTGGGCCCTGGAAAGAATGTGGAGGATGAAAAATATGTGAGATTTTTTGAGTAACAACTGCATGAGGGAATTTCTCTGGGGTTAATGACATTGCTGTTGTTGTAGTGTGTCGTAACCAAAAACTTCTGCATTGACTTGGGCCCTGTAGAGAATGTTGCCCAGATTGGCTAGGCTCATGTGATAAATACCGAGATATTTTTACCATTCGGTACGGTGCAACATAAACGGCAAAGATTTCGCTGGAATATCTTACTTAAGTGTCATTTCTTAGCCATATGGCACTGTTAGCAGCAAATATAAAGCCAGGCACTCTTCAGCAGTTCAACCTTTATACTAAAGCTCTGTCACACTTGTGCCCTCTAAGACTAGCATACTCAATGCTCATTAAAAACCTAAGGTTTTGGGCCACGTACACTGAAAGACCACAGAGCTGCTCGTGACCACTACTTTTGCACTTCTTGGCAAAGTCATTGCTGGGAAGCATTGTTAGTTGATCCCTGTGCCTAATAACCTTTGTTAGTAGCATACTTTACACTATCATTGTCCTCCCTCCAAAATGCCATGACATTGCATTTTTTGTGGCAGGTCACAAATAATTATGGCTTGGGCATCTCCTAAGCCACAGTTCAAGGGCAGCCACTCATGTAGCATCGGTTGCTGGACAACAGCCATTTAGGATTGGTGGAGCGAGACTCCAGGTCATTTCTTGCGATTGGAAGAGGAGTTTTTCAGGGCCCCTTTACGGGGAGACGTGGGTCTTGAAATTAGCATTTATATTATTAAAGCTATTATAATGAAATTAGGTACGTATATATGTTTCTTTACCTGTTTTCAAATATAAATTAGTTTCAGTATATCACAGTTCCCATATTATGAGAAAATAACTGAGGTCTGATCAGTTATATTAATTACTGGTCGTTGAGGCACTTTCTGCATTTTTTGGTTTCGATTGAAATTAGGCTGTAGCCAAAGCCCTGCCATGTGAACCTATGCTAATTATATTGTTTAAGCACATCGTGTACAAATGTTAAATTTTGTCTAAGCACTATAATGATGAAGTATGGTTAAGTGACATTATAATTCACAAAATTTTAAGTATCTGACCCAGCCAAACAAAAACATCATAGCTCCACAGTTTAGTTCTTTCTGAAGTAAACAGTATAAGATTAACTGAAATTGCACCATAAAAACTTCCGTAAGGATAGTCATGTTGGCAAAAAACACGAAGCTGACAAAATCGCATTTGAAGTGCGTGTGCCAGCCATGTGGAGGTCATTGTAGAGGCCTCAAAAAACAGCGAAATGCGGACGTTCCAAAAATATTTGGTAGTAGTGAGGAACGTAGTGAGGAAGGGGCCCAGCTTTCAAACAATACCAAGATGGCAGCCGTCAGGGACACGGCCATGGGAAGCGACAGGCATGAAGTCCTGCCGCATTTGGCTCCAAAATTGCCATTTCCGGGCTGCATATGTGCAAAATATATAGATAATTTAGTAGTTGGAGGTCGAATTTAGACCTTGAAACTTTTTAGGCAGAAACTTTTTAAAGTGTTTTGATGCCTAATATGCCATTTTTGCGAAATCGAAATCGTCGCATTTTTTTTATCATTGCAGGACCTGTGTCTCCCCTTCAGATTAGCAGAGAAGTATGACCAAACTAAGCACAGTAATTTCTTTAAACATCACCAATTAATATTAGGCTTCACAAACAGCCTAAATCTAACCAAAAGAAAAAGAGAGAGAATAATGACATGTAAGCTTGTTTTGTCCTTAGGTATAGTTTGTGTCACACCATTGTTTTTATTACAGAGCATCTTACTGTAAACCTTATGTTGCTTGTTGTACCAGTTGGTCATGCCTGGCGAGTAGTGCAGCAATAAGGAGCTGCAAATAGGAGACGGACTAAGCTAAATGCTGAATTTTTACAGGCCTGCTTCCGGCAGCTGCCAAAGCAGCGGCGGCTGGCAGCTGATGACCTGCTTGAAGCTAAGAAGCTACTTGCCTTTGAGTCGGATGAAGAAGCAATTCAGAACTTCATTGTCAGCACGGGCAAGGTGCTTTTTGGCTTTTTGTTTCCATTTTTCTTCCTTGTTTAATTTTTTATGAGCCCTGCTTGTCGGACGTGTCACTGTGTACTGCTGGCACACAACACCTTTGGCTGGACTCTCTGTGAACGCAGCAAGCAGAAGTGAATTTACTAGATTTGAATCACACTTTTTCTGAATCGGCTTCAGTGAAAGTTCCAGTACAATGAAGAATCGTGTTATTGTCATTAGTAATCCACATGAGGTTACAAAATTGGGTGCTGCAGTCCAGAAACCTTCACGTATTGTTTTGCTTTGATGAACTTTAATGAATCCAAAAATAATTTTTCTGTTTGTTTAACAACAAACCAATAAAGTTGTTACCTGTTTGTTGTCTGCAGAAAGTAAACATTGGCTATATCTGTTTGCCTCTTTGCGTAAGCCTCATTTTTAGTATTATATGCACTGAATGCCCTACACCATGTGCCAATTCTTGTGCACTGAATTCTATGCATAGCAAGATGTATTTCTTGGAGGAGATGGTTGGCCTGTGTCTAGTCCTCTAGGGGGACAAGCTTTCTGGAGTTGGGGAGTTGGAGTTAGCGAGCTTCTTGCTATGCTTCTGACTTGTACTTCCTCTCGGCCCTTGCACTGGCTGGTGCTCTAGGAGGCTTTGCTAGGTAAATCCAGTTTGGCAGGTTCATGCAGGGCATCTGCTCTTTTAAAATCACCAACTTTTGTTTTCAGAGATAACATCACAGTTTTGATGGAAAGCAGCTGCCAGGACCCTAAATGGTCCCTCTTGTGATGGACAGTGGCATTGTTAATGACGAGGGTAATGTATCGGTGATGGTAGTATCTGTTGAGAGGGTCAGATTGCACGGTAGCTGCAGACGGTGCAGCAGTGCCATCACCTGTGCTATCCAAAGTCATGCTGGAAGGTTGCGTTTGGATATGAGCAGGGTTACTTGCAAGGAGCTGTGCAGTCAAAATTCAATAAAAATGTCTCTAATGATGACAGTTGACTGTACATGTGTTTGATGTACTTGCCGTCGCATGAAACCAGACAATGTTGTTTGCAAAACGTCTGAGGTGAGTGTGAAGGCCTATTTTAATGACATTTTACTCACATTAAACTGGCTATAGTCTTGCAGAACATGTAAAGAAAGCAGTTGTAACAAAATAAACATAGCTTTCGAATGTTGAAAATAATAATAAAAAAGGTGTCGTCATAGGCAGATTGTTGTGTTAAAATATGCGCCATTTTCTCATGGGCGCTGTCATGTTGGAGAAATAGCGCCATCTAGTTACTACTCTAGGCATGACCAACATGCTGGCTTGTGTGGCCGGCCACAGTCATGCTAGGCTGAGCAGGAGCACTTGGTATTTGTGCTATGTAATCATGTTCACCACCCAGGAAGGAAGCATTTCCTTTCTGGGTGGTGCTTTATTTTTTAAGGAGAATATTGATCTGACGTGGCTTTCGCAGCTGTGCCAGCCATTATCTTGCGTTGCTCTCATTGGCCCGGATTGCCTGTGTGCATGCCAAATGCGTGTCAGGGAAGCAACGTATGCTCACTGAAAACAAATGATGCGCCTGGAATGCAGGATGTTGTTTGGAGTGTTGAAAGAGCAGAAAGTGTCGTGTTGTGTCAACATAGTAATGTATATTGACAGCTTTAAATCCGGCGCACACCATGTACACAGTAAACAATACAGAACGCGGTAAAATCTCGATCATACGAATTTCACAAGGTCAAGAATAATATTCGTATCATCCAAGACGAACAAAATTCATAAGCAGCATTTACACAGGTATATATTCGGCTGACGGGGTTTACTTACGGCCATGCGCCACCGCTGACTCGCAACGTTAGTGCTGTGCTGGTTGTATGCTGCCGCTCACTGCACATACCGCATGACTGGCAATCACGGTGTCGGCGACATACGGGCCACTACTCACTGCTTGTGGTAGCGGCGTCGGCGATGTACAAGCAGCAAGTAATTGGTGCTTGAGGTTGTGGTTGCGGCTCGCATGTTCGTATCATTCGCAGTGGGGAGGGGGGTTGTTCGTAACATCCAGATTTATGCCCACTGCACCTAATGCACTCTGGCCAGGGCATTTTACGAATTCGTATCAACCGGGATCGTATCATCAAGATCCTACTGTATATACAGGGTGTTTCACCTAAGACTTTCTGCAATTTTTAAAAAAAAGCTATTTGAATTATATGCGCGCTTTTTCTGGCATAGCATTGTCAGTGGTGTAGTACATCATAATGCAGCTTAGACGTGCTGACTAGCAGGCTTGTTAATCAATATTTAATAGTTAACTTTTAGACTATTACCGTTGGGCTCCTTCATTATTGAGAGGCATGCAGCCCACCGTAAGTAATGTCCATATCCGTTTTTAGAATTTCGAGAACGCGATTATCCTCAGCGCTGTGGCCCAACAAATTTCGCCTACATCGCGCCAAAATACATGCGGTTTGAGAAGCTTGCAGGCAAAGCAACCTCTCCAGTGAACCTAACTCGTCGAAATAGCCAAAATTTGTTGGGCCACAGCGCCGAGGATAATCGCGTTCTCGAAATTCTAAAAACGGATATGGACATTACTTACGGTGGGCTGCATGCCTCTCAATAATTAAGGAGCCCAACGGTAATAGTTTAAAAGTTAACTATTAAATATTGGTTAACAAGCCTGCTAGTTAGCACGGCTTAGCTGCATTATGATGTACTACACCACTGACAATGCTATGCCAGAAAAAGCGCGCATCTAATTCAAATAGCTTATTTTTAAAAATTGCAGAGAGTCGTAGGTGAAACACCCTGTATGTAAAATGTGCTATGCACTTCAAAATACTCATGCAAAATTTTTCATTGCAAAGTTTAATCTGCATTCGGCTGGTTCTTAACATGGTTTGCATTTTTGCTACCTAGTGCTTCTTCAGCTGATACATAGGGGAAAGTGATGAATGAATCACATGCCGGCAAATGCTGCTCCTCTGCAGAATTCAAATCTATACATTATTCTCCTGATTTTCCCTGCTGATGACATATGCAGGTGCAGCCAAAATAATATGGAGCACACTTCACATTTCTGCATTTCTTTTGCGCTCCAGAGAGATAATACGAAGGTTACTAGAGGTTATGTGTGAGCGCACCAGTGGCATTTGTTAGCGTAGGTATTAGGCATCTTCTAATTTTCAATAGGTGAGACGTGCTCTGTATCCATGACTGTACAGCTTGAATTCATCATGTCTGCTTCTTCATCGTAAAGGGCATGTTCTGTACAAAAGTGGCATGAAAAGTTTCTGCCACATTTTTAATTAAAGTTTGCAGCATACGGTAACTTCTGGACTATAGTCTATAGACTATCCATGTTTAAAAGCTGAAATTTTGCGTCATGCGGACTATCTATGTGCGTGGACTATACGATTTTATTTTTTCAGATCATTTGTCAGAGTTGGAGAAGCCTACCGGTGGCTATGAAAGAAAAAAAAAAAAGCGTGCCCCGAGTGGGTGCCTATGACATGTTACCGTGCTAAATATTAACATAGCGAAGTCGGCTCTGATATGCAATCAACTCCGATATGCAAGCAAATGCTGTCATGGTAGCGAAGATTGGCTGGTTTCCAGTGCTTGTATTTGTGAGCACATGTGCAAAACCTCACGAACATAAATAAATAATAAGTATGCGGACGTATAAATGCAGATGTAACACCAAGGCTGGCACAGTTAGAGCTCTGTAGGCTCCAGGAAAGTGATTTCTATGGGTTCTAGGACTGAGATTGATAGGGTCTAGTAAAACGTGCAGTTTTACTTCTTGACAATGAAATGCTTGCTTATAACCTTTGTATACTGCTTGCGGGTAATATAAAAAACTTATTTTCAGCCGAAATTCGTCCCTGTGGTTTATACACCGGGTGTGGTCTATAGTCTGGAAATTACAGTATTATTGCTTGGGATAGGAAACAAAGATTATATTGAGGCTTTTAGAAAATAAAAAAATGAAAATGAGGTAGGAAACAGACAGATGAAGTCCAATATACTTTTTTTAATATGTGACTTTACGAAACTACCTCAGTAAAGGGACCGTACTAGCAAAGAAGTAAAGCTGCAGTAGTTAGCGTATAGCAGGTTTCGTTTTTGTTTTCTTTTCTTTAAGTCTGAGTAGGTGGGCAGTATTCTTGCTGAGGACTGTTCTGGAGCTTGTGTATGCTATCAAAATATTATACCGTATTAGTGCTGAATGTGCAAGAAGACAACCGGTTTCCAAGTCCAGCACAGCGTATGTAGAGCCTGCTGCTCGACCATTGCACAAGCCATTGAGAAGAAGAAAGGTCTCCTCGCTTGCGCCGTGGCCGCTCTCCTCTTTGCCCATGAAAATAGTCTATATTGTGCATTGTGGCTGCTCGTGGAGGTTGACAACAGCCTCCTCGGAGAGCTTCATCTCTTGACAGATCAAGTTGCACATGTGCTCTTCACCGCTCCTCTCTACGAGTCGCCTGCAACTTCTGCTTTTGCTCCTCCTGACAGATCGTGTGACCCTTATTGTAACAGATGCCTGTATTGTTCCAGTGAACAGTCCATTGTCTGTAAAAAGAGGTGTAGTCTAGTATAGTGGTATACGTTCTTGCTGATGTGTATGCTCGGAATCGTTGCATATGAGAAAATGCAGCACCATACCGCTATGCGATAGCATCATTGTCGTTGTTGACATTACTCTGTTTGGGTAGTAATTTTGATAGCTCAAGGTGGTTTATGTTGTCACTGACCTGTGCCATTTGCAGGCTTGGCCCCCATGCCTTACTGCAGTTCAGTTCCATAAACTATTTCAAGCATTCTGAGAATTTAACACATGCAAAAATTGAAGGTATACGGCTCACGTGCTGTTGATAGCCACAGGCAAACCTGCTAGGCATTTTAGGCATTTGGTAGCTTTGTGATCAGTTGACGTAGCATTGCTCAATTAATAAGTAAAAGCCAAAAGAGAATGAAATTAGCTACCTTCTCTCTGGACATCAGTGATGATGTCTGGTGATAAGTTTCATCAGGGATAAAAAAGACACTAGTTTTGCATCCCATCTTTTAGAGCTTATGACTGAAATTGTCATTGCTTGCATTATGGCCTGCTGCAATGATGACCAAACGGAACTTTGATAAATTCAAATTTGGGCGTATGTCAGCTGCTTGCTCTGTTTAGCCATTTGGTTGTATGTGCCCAGCCTGTACGTTTCTTTCCCATGGTCTTGTGAAAGATTTGTTCAACAGCTTCTATTGTAGTTCAACAAAAATGAAAAGTGGGCAAGTTGTACCCTTCAGTCAACTGTAGCATCACTGTTAGAGGCGAATATAAGTGCATTTTTTAACTAACTGCTGGCTCATTCACATTCAACCTTCACAGAGAGGGCATTCAGTAGTGGGCTTTTACTAGCATCAAATTTGGCAAATTGTGTTTGCAACATCCTGCTACTCTTTATGAAATTGCCGTTAATAATGTGCAGGTGGTGCTACTGCGTGATCTTCGAAACATGGGCTTGTCTGGCAGCTCCCAGCCAGAACAGCACATGCTGCCTAAAGCGGAAGACAACAAGCGGCAAGGTAGTGGCTATGCCCTGGATGCCTTAGTGCTCGAAGTCCAGGCTGCTGGTGGGGCCCTTGATGTACTTGCCACTGAGGACAATACTCTGGTCGGCGTGTTTTATCAGGACCACTTCATGCAGGAAGCCTTCCGAAGCTACCCAGAGGTGCGTCACACGTGTGAGCTAAGGATAGCCATAATTTCTACGGGGGAATGGGGACATTTCATATCCAAGAAAGAAAAGGGTGCCAGCAAGGTGACATGAGAGGCTGGTGTCAGATGCTTGTAGGAGTGTGTGTAGTGGGTGTAGCGCAATGAGATGGTTCGTAAAATGGATGAAGGGTGGATGCTTCGTCTTCATCACTGCTCACACCCCTTTTGCGTTCCCTTGCAATGCCTGAACACAGATCACAGCTGGAGAACATGGCCTGTGTTCTTGATAAGTCATAGCACGCTTAGCTCTTACATTTCAGTGTCACCATACTGGACAGCCTTCACTAAGCGCACCAAATGCAGTTCGCTAAAGCACAGTGATTTAGGCAGTCGTATTTTGTGGTTCTCTACACTGGACAGATTTGGTGCCCATTTGGCCATTTTTACTGTATGTTCTTAGAGCTTTATACAGGATGGTAAAGAACATGGTACAGGCATTTACTGTCTCGGCTGTGCTTGAATGAACACAAAACATAGCATTGTAATTAGTTAATGGGTACATGGCTGACACTCGCCTTTTAAACAATGTGCAGGTTGTCTTTGTGGATGCTGTGTACAAAACACGGGGCAAGGGTCCATTGCTGATCCTGGCTGTGGAAGACTCTAACGGGGAAACAGAGGTGGTGGGCTTTGCGTTGTGTGCTGCCTCAGACGACGTCACCATGCGGCTGGTGATAGAGCGCTTTGTGCTGCACGTGGGTCCTGATGCAGTCGACCGGACGCTAACAGTCATGACCGACCGTGAAACTCTTGAGCGGGGGATCCTTCGTGATGTGTTTCCCAATGCAACGGAAGTCATCTGCATGTTCCAGGTCAGCAGTGAGCAAATGATTTCTTGTTAGTAATGTTGCCCTCTAGTGATGTGTTAAAAACAAACAGTAGATGCACAATTGGCAAGTCATGTAACGATATACTGTGTATCCTATTGCGATCTCATATATGCCTTTGTCATGCGCTGCTGGAACACGATGTTATCTTTAGTGTGGAGGTGCCACTTCACTGGTCACTGTGTTAAGCATTACATATACACTTGAACCCCTTTATAATAGACAAGTACTGGAGAGGAGTTTTTGTCTGATAGGGGAGGTCTCTTGTAAGCTGGGGTTTGGATTTTCATATCTTACTGGTTTCTTGCTCTGTTTATGTTGTCACCCAGTGACTAGGAGTTTCACAGAAGGGGTCAATAGCTTGTTACATGAACCTATTAGCAGGAAAACTAGCTGTCAAGACACCATATGCAGTAGAATCTCAATCATACGAATTTCACAGCGTCATGAAAAACATTCGTATCACCCAAAAGGAATGAAATTTGTTAGCAGAATTTGCACAGGTCTGTTTTCGACTGACAGGATTTACTTATGGCCACTTGCTACCGCTGGCTCGCGACATTGGCGCTATGCTGGTTGCACGCAGTTGCTCAATGCTTGCGGCATGCAGAGCTCGACTGGAAGTTGTGGTGTCAGCGATGTGCGGGTTGCGCGCCGCCGGTCACTGCTCGCGATGTGTACCACATGACTGGGGACCACAGCGTCGGCAATGTACAGTCCACCAGCTGCCGCTCACTACTCACGGTGTGCACCGCGTGACTGGCAATCACAGTTTTGGCGATGTATAGGCAGCAAGTAATGGTATGTGAGGGCGCAGTCCCAGCTTGCACGTTCGTATCATCTGCAGTGAGGCTGAGGGGGTGGGGGAGGTGCGGGTCGTAACAACCGAATGAATGCCCATTGCACACAGCACACTCTGGCCAGGGCATTTTACGAATTCATATCATCCCAAAATTCTTATCGACCGGGACTGTATCATTGAGATACTACTGTATGCATTCTACTGCACTACAGCTGCGTTTGTTAGCAACCTGTGTTTGCACTAATTTGCTTCAGAACAGTAGTACACTTAGCCCTTTGTAACCTTAAGCCATAAAAGCAGAGAAATATTTTTAGGTAAATGGAGTTCCCAGATATACTGAGTACCAAAATTTTTTTAGTTTACTGGTCGTGAATTGTAAAATTTAAGCCTTCTGTTCAGCGCTATTTTGTAGAGCAAGCTCATGATGCTAACTGGGCACTTAATTATAATAAAAGAGCCCCGTATAGCGGCAGTATAGCACACGAAACACGGCCAACAAAGAGCCCACTTGCTTTGAGTGCACCATTGTATTGGTAAGGCCACCACAGACTCCGTCGCCACCGCTAACTGAGGAGGAGGGGTGGATTTGAGGCACGCTTCTTCCCGTTTGTCCCCTCCTTAGGTTAGGATGGCCATCGTTGCCTTGAGAAACGGATATGCTTCATGTCCCGCTGAAGTTCTCCAAAGTCACCGCCATGAGTTCACCAAACTTTAAAGCCAGGAACGGAGCTGCCACGTGTCGGCTATCAGCGCACTCCCGCCATTCTTGGTGCGGGCAGATGCCCGCACGCTCGCACCCGTACCCCCTCCTGTAGTTTGGAAGCCGTTCTTCACACAGCACTTGCAATTAATGTGCCCTCATCACTTTTTTACATCTAGCTGGCCCATTCTGTGTTAATTTCAGTCTTAATAAGTATCATGGGAGGGATGAACCCAGGCTATCTTCCTGGTGCACAGATGCATAGGCAGTTTGCGAGCGATGGCACCATATCCTTGGGGTGTGGGTTAGAAACCCGACAAATTACGTTAAAGTGTCTCTTAGTGAGGTTTTTAATTAGAATTCCAAGACTTCTTGTCCTTTATTATTGAATGTCTTCTATACCTGATGTCTGTTACAAAAGAGGTTCACTTAATGGGAGAGATAGGGCAGCCATCCAAGTGAGTGAGAAATGCCCCTTAGTCACGATTGTTTGTGACATCCGTGGTTCAACTGTAAAGGCAGAAATAATGATTAGAGCTTTGCACTGCATATTGAGAAGCAAAAAAGAAAGGAAAAAGAATTTATAATCAAGCTAAAGTTAGCTCATTTTGAAATTGTGTGTGGCTGCTCTGCAAAGTGAAATGCAAATGACCTCTCCAGTTACAACCACCACGTAGCAGGTGCTTATCACAGCAGCCACCAGGCTAGCACTCCACGCCACCATCCGGTGCTAACATTGTGTTGCAAAGGAGTGGAACGACAGACTTGTAAGTGTGAAAGTGTGTGAATTTGCTGCTCTCAGCCTTAAAACCAAAGGAGCCAACAGCAGTAATGCAGCTGTACAATTTGGCTTCAGTATGTACATCTTGCTGACTTTTGTCAGCAATATCACACTGTAAAGCCTCTTTAATTCATTTTGCTGGTTTACTTAAATGGAAGAATTTAAGATGGTAGGACTTTTGTGTGGTACTAGTGGGCTAAGCATATTGTGCAAAGACAGAGTTGTAGAAAATGGGAGAAATAGAGCAGCAGCTGCTGAGACATACTGAGCCCATAGTGTCCATCTTAAACAAGATACACATTTGCAAGGGTTTTGAGAGTGTTTGAACAAAGACATCGGACCTAAAAAGATGCTGATCTGAATTTTTAATATGGCTGTGTATTGTGAAATATGATGCTTTCATTGGTGTTCACGTGGACTACTTTACATGACATAATAATGAAGCATATTTTGTCACGCTTGCTTGAACATGTTGGCTTAATGAGTAACCTGCAGCACTAGCTGGGCCAACAGACCAAGTCAAGCTGAGCAAATAGGTTCCATTGCAGTAAGTATGATTGCAATAAGTATTCACCCGTTGGCATTTCTGTAATGTTCTAATAGCCTTTGTAACAGCCAGAAGGGCACGACAGCACGAAAAGAAAAACACGAGACACAAGGCTGTACTAACAACCGTAAACTTCACTTGAATGTATTTAAAGACTCCACGTTGCAGTGATCATGCAGGATGCTGCGTATGGTATACACATATTGCTTCTCCTTTTCACTGAGGCTTATAGATAGGTCTCTGATGCACTCGTTGCCATTGTCATGTATGACGTATGCTTTAATGATTTCACAGTTGATCTAATCTTTGCTTTTTGCTAAAATGGTAATGATGTGCAACCTCGCTTTCCACCCTCCTTAGCTACAGTGCATGCAATGCAGCGAAAGGTGTCCAAAAGACACCCTTAGTGAAATTCTGAATGGACTTACAGAGAAGTCTTCACTGGAGCTAAAAAGAGCACACATAATGCGGGGAACAGAGAGAAAGAAAATGTAGCAGGGGACAGTAGAGAGTCAGGTGGGAAGATGAGATGAGAAAATTTGTGGGGATAGGCTGATCGCAGCTGTTGCAGTAAAACCTTGTTTTAATGTTTTTGAAGTAAATGCAGGGGGGGGGGGGGGGGTATTATCTGGGAAAGCACATTATCTAAACTGCCATATTTTGAAAGATAAAACTTGAATGAGGTACAAAGGCATTTGTTGACAGTTTCACTTCATAAGAATGTCGATTAGCATTTCTTGGCCCAAAGTCTGAACATTTCCTTTCCTAGTGCTCACAGAAATCAGACCACATTTTTGATGTCTTTAGCTCGGAAGGACCTTTGCAACACATCCGGTCCAGCAACAGAAATGACGAAAGTAGCCAAAATCTCGTTTTTTGTTTATGCTTCACCCCCTAGCATCTATGCACTGCAGGGAAGCTATTGCGGCAGCTGTGTGTCTCAGTTTTGATGGAAATGACGCGCTGCACTAGGAATTGGACGAGACAGACGGGGTACACAGGACAAAAATGTACTATCAACTAACCTCCATTGCTTCCTTGTCTGTCTCAGTGTTTCTTCCTTTCATTCCCCAGACCCAGCCCACTCGTATGTAGGCACACCGTTGTAATATCAGATGTTTCGCCGCTTGCCTGTAGACACTGCGAAAAAGCCCGCTGCATTTCCCGTTATGTTGCGGTCCTGCAGGAACGACCTGCTGTTGCGTTAGTGCTTTTTTTTTGTGCGTGTGCTTCAGCCTTCTGTACCTAGGTGCCGCAGAGAAGCCAACATGGTAGGTGACTGCCGTGCCATTTCAGCTTTTTATGTGCATATGTGCGATTGGTTACTAAACATATCATACTACCAGAATTTTTCGAAATTTTCAGCATAGTAGCTTGGTAATCGTGCTCTTGGAACCTATAAACTGGGAGAAAAATAGTGGAACTCAATGAGACATTTTTAGTGACCGCAATTTTGATTGTATGAATGGGAACGTATCAGCGCAGTTGTACTCTAATTAGACATCATTGGGAGAGGCCTTTTTCCTGCAATGGTCATTATCAGGCCGACTATTATATTGATGATGGTGAACTGCAATTGTGTGTATTTAGTTAGCAATGAGCATACCAATGGAGTGCATTCTGCTGTAGGTGCTACGGGCCTTCAGGCGTCAGATGACTGCAGAGAAGATGGCCCTTAGCCGGGAAGAGAAGGCGAGTGTGGTGGAGACTCTGCAGGCCATGTGCCACGCTCGAGACGACGAGGCCTACCATGAACTTTTCCAGCGACTGGAGCGGACATGCTCAGCCAGTGTGGTGGCATACTTTGTGTCCCACTGGCATGAGATTCGGTCCCAGTGGGTGCAGGGCTTGCAGGAGGCACCCACACTAGGCAACCGCACTAACAACCGTCTTGAGTCAGTCAACCAGAAGGTGAGTCTGACAGACTTACTGAAAAGGTATGCAATGAGGTTTCCCATTAATTCCAGTTATATGGCTACAAGAAAGGTGAGCGACCTGTCTACGTGAAAAACTATAGATTTTATGGTTTATGGGGGTTTAACATCCCAAAGCGACTCAGGCTATGAGGGACGCTGTAGTGAAGGGCTCCAGAAATTTTGACCACCTGGGGTTCTTTAACGCGCACTGACATCGCACAGTACATGGGCTTCCAGCATTTCACCTCCATCGAAATTCAACCGCTGCGGCCGGGATCGAACCCGAGACTTTTGGGTCAGCAGCCAAGCCCCATAACCACTGAGCCACCGCGGCGGTAAAACAAGCGGCAGCATTATGCCCGAGCTAGAATCACTGCATTGTAATCAGTGGCTTGAGCTTCATTCAATGACGAGTTTTTTTTTTATCTAGAGATACAGATACTGAATTGGCTTTCCACAGTCAAATTATTACGGTGAAATCTCTTTGATTAGAGTCTCGCCGTGGTGACTCAGTGGCTGTTGCGTTGGCTACTGATCCAAAGTCACAGGATAGAATCCTGGCTGCAATGGCAGCATTTTGATGCTGGCAAAATGCAGACACACCTTTGTACTATGCTATGTCCGTGCATGTTAACCCCCTAACGGATAATTTTTTTTTTTTGAGAATGGTACCAAAATGGCCATTTAGTACCTATGCTGCCATCTGTCGGCAAACCAAAAACATGCTTTGGACGAGCCCTCATTGCCTTAAACCGGACACAAAGTACCAGAAAACACATGACAAGCTGGATTCGTTATGAGCCAGAAATGACAGTCTGTTTATGACGAGCCTGGCAAGTCCTCTGGGGGTTAAAGAACCTCTGGTGTTCTAAATTAATCTGGAGCCCTCCGGAGAATGGTCGTAGTCTTCTAGGCTTTGGTGTGCTGTTTAGCTTGCATTGGTAAGGTATGGCCATCATCTAGTTAAAGTTACAAGATGTTAGTAGCCTGAGCACTTTATATACTCCAGGGTGTTGTTTAACTGTTCATTTCTCTCAGTCGTTGGAACACAAGTTGCAGCCTTGCAATTAATGAACCCCGGGATGAAGTTGAAAAAAAAAGCTGTCCTTTATTTGCGTAATCTAGTGTGCATAAAGTGTTATCTTCTGGATTATTACACGCTATGCCTGAGGCCTTCATGTGGCGATGCTGATACAATTTTCAGGGGTAGCTTCCAGCAGTTTACTTTTAATTAAATGTTTTAACAGTCATTTGGAAGTAACTGTCCAGTTAACTTACTGCTGACATTAACCTGCTATGTGGCCATTGGTAACAAGCTTTTTCAATTCAGCTCGTCTTTTGCACGTGCTAAAGTGCAAGGTGCCAGGACATTCTGATGGTCACTGCTTCTCAATTTTTTTTGAGGCCATTAAAGAAGATAACGAAAAGTGACTAAGTTAGCTGTCTCTGTGCTATTTAAAGGCACTTGAATATATACCTGCTTACATTATTTGTGCAAACTTTAATGAGGCCAGGCCTTTGTCAGTATACTGTAAGCATGATAACTTACTGTTTTGTTGTTGCAGCTGCCTCCGTTTCATGCCACTATTTCAGATCAATTGCTGATCATAAGCTGACTCCCTGTCAAACATTGCCTCTCCTACTTGCACAGGTGGCGAACATTATTAGCAAGCATGAGGCACTGGACCAGCTGTTTCATGCCCTAAAATGCTTTGCAACTCGCTTACGCATTGAGCGTGACCAGCGAGCCATGCAGACCATCTTGAAGATTGCAGCACCCCCCAACATGACTGAAGACGAGCGCAAGTATGTGCAGATATCCTTTGAAGTGCTTCCTGCTCAAGACTTCTACCTCCGTTGCAAGGGCTGTATTGTCGCTTGTCGAGTCAGTACAGTTGACTCTCGTTAATTTGAACTTCTGGTTCATTTGAAGTGATGCTGTGGTCCCGCCAGCGTTCAGTATTTTAGGGTTCTAAAAGGGGATTAAATGTGTCTTCCCCGCTTATCTGTGGCTGACAGTGCAAACTGGTGACCGCACCCAGTGATTGCGAGTGCAGCAATGCATAACCTACCATGGTAGGCTGTGCTCTTGGAAAGAAAAGAACAACACGTGCTGACACAAAAATTTGCTGACGGTTTAGCTTTGCTAAGCACGGAATATTGAGCGGAAGCAGGCTTTTGCAGGTGGACACTAACGCCACATACATGAAAGCGAGATTGAGGTGCCCACTGACCCAGAGAGCCAGTTGTGAGCCTTTCCTTTCGTCAAAATCAGCGGACTGTGCAACGTTGTCAACGCCAACATCAATGAACCCAATGATCGCCGGCAGCCCACTTGTTTTGTTTGGTCTGGTTTTTGAGGAAAGGAAATGGTGCAGTAACTGTCGCATAGTGGTTGACACCTGAACCATGCCATAAGGGAAGGGATAAAGGAGGGAGTGAAAAAAAGAAAGGAAGAAAGAGGAAATTGAAAATTGGTTTTTGAGGAAAGGATGGCGCATTATCTGTCTGACATCTCAGTGGACACCTGAACCGTGGGAAGGGATAAAGGAGGGAATGAGAAAAGATATGGCACACACCTGTCACACCTCCACCACTCCTCCACTTGAAGGGCAAATTGCAGCGCCGATGACCTTGGCTTGACTAGGCCAGTAAAGCTTTCGCTTTACAAGGCATTTACTGCAGCTACAACAATAGCGCCGACTAGCAGTAAAATATGCTAAGGAGTCTTGGACGTCCAACTCATCAGCAGGGTTACGGGTGAGTGTTCGCCCACTCTAAAGCAAGGGAAGCACTCCGAGGCCAGATGGGATGAGCTCGTGGGATATGCTTCCTCAAGGCTTCATGCTGCTGGCGAAAAGCAAAAGCAGAGCCATGCCGAAACGACCACATGCGATCACTTGCTGATGCCAAAGCAAACCAATTTCCCTAGCACCCACAACAGCCACACTATTTGTGATGCTGGTGCTGCGGTGGTGCAAGCACCTTCCCTTCTAGGTCCCCAGTACCACCAGATATCCATAAGCTTTCTGATGGGTACCAGCTTTCTTCTGGCCTGGTGCTTGGCCTCTCTGCAATGAAATGTTTAGGAAAATGGGTCATTAACCCCATCTTATACAGACCAAAAATATGTTAGCCATGGCACTCTTAGGCCAAGCTGCCGTTGCCCCATTAAAGTCAAACCATTGTCAAAAAGGCTCTTCTTAGTTTGAACTCTGCATGATTTGGACAAACTTTTAGCCCCCTTCGAGTTCGATGAATGAATCGTCAGGAGTTTACTGTAGCAGTCCAATCTATGGCCTTCTTTTTACTGCAGACTCTTGAGATCGGTCTGCTGAATTGTATTGGAAAGTTTTAGAGGTGTTCATCACACTGATGCCATGTTACCAAATATTTTATGGTGTTGTTGATGCACACTAGGGCTGCAGATCTATACCATTACTGACACAGTGATAGCACTACGGAATGGCCAGCTTTCATTGTCTGCTGCCTGTGCCACAGCATACGTTGAAAAAGAGTTGTTGCTACCATAGTCATGTTTTACCACTGTCGCCTGTCTCTGGCATTCTGATGCCATCAGGTAATGAAAACCATCGAAAGGTTACATCAGAATACTGATTTTAAAATGTGCTCTTTAATTTGCTTGTTGCTGTACATCGCCTGTTTATGCTAGGTGTAATTCTCAATATCTGTAGCTGTTGCACATATTGTGACCAATGACCAGCAATTGGTCACATATTGTGACCAATGACATATACAATGACCAGCTAAATGTTCGGTGGCAGTAGCACGCAGCCATATGGGTGGACCTTATTGATGCTATCAGAGTCCTCAAGTTCTACTGTTGTGATATAGCATTGGCTCATGGTGGAATTGACAATTCCATGAAAAAGCTATGAGGGCTATTCTCTAAAAGTTATCTGAGCCAATGATGGAGTAATTTCAATCAGCTGCAGAAGCACCAAAATTGTCCTGGAACGAAGCATGCCTAGTTTGGAAAGTCAAACTTTCTAAACAGTTTGATGGTGTCAGAAGATCAGTGCATTGCGAAGTCCGAATTTTCGGACTCTGGGGTCCGTGAAAACGTCCGGAAAAACAAATTTCACCGAAAAAATCTGTGTACATTCTGATGCACCTCATGACTAAATCTCGCCGCTCGTCATGTTTGTACCCAGACGACGGGTGGCGACCGCTTTCACGAGCTCGGCTTGCGATGGCTGTATTGCCTTTGGCACGTCGCTGACGGGCACACGGGATAGGAAAAAAATCTAGATGCGAAAGCGAACCTGCCACTGCGGGAACTGCACTGCGCCCACAGTACGAAGGGCCCGGAACGAGAAGGTGAAGACGACGAAACAATAAGAACCGACAAACAGCCGAAGCAAGCGCTCCGTTGGCTTTTGTAATTAGGCCTAGCGACGAGAGCCAAAATCGGCATCGTAACTGGCGATATGCACTCTGTGGTGGCTTTCGTATAATGGAAGGGGTCTTGCCTGTCATCGAAACGCTAGTTGACGGTTTTACGATAGAAAAGTCTGGGTTGCGGTGCGTTTTGCTGTGGGTATGCTCACTTCGCTTTGAAATGCGCCACAATTTTCTTCTGCGCTCGCCCTCTCCGTAAAGCCGTATGCCTCCCACTCACTTCGCAGCTACCTCTTCCCGTGTTCGGGACGAAAGACTCGGCATAGATGAGTTCCGCGAACTGTGACCACTGTTCAAGTTTGTGTGGCGGACGATGTGCAAGAACGGTATAAATTTGAAACCACGTGGGCACAATGTGCCGACTCGTGGATAGTTACAGCTCCGCAATTTAAGAGCTCCCTTTAAGCTTGAATTTCGTTTTGTTTGATCAAGTTTTCGATCTCCCTTGCAATTTGAATGAACAGGGTTCTACTGTACTCATTATATGACAGCTTGGGTACTGGCAGCGAGTGCCAACGAGGTCAGAAAAATCGAGCAGTCAGTTGTGTGGCATGTCCGAAATTTCAGGCGTTCTCAGACTTTGGCTTTACGGGCCATGTTGTGGTGCCACGAAAAAGTCAGAATAATCAAACGTGTCTGATAAATCAGAGGTCTGAGTTTTCTGTCGCCGGCTATTTCGTTTGATATGCTGAAAATTTTCCTGTGCTGTCACTCTGCAAGTTTTTATTGTTGAATGTTTGTTTGGTGAGTGGTGAAATATGATAATAAGCTCTGTTGTGTTTGTTTTTGTGCGTTCTTTGTTTATTGCTTCCAGGTTGCAGTCCTATTCATTTATTTAGTTATTTGCCATACCCCAAGGGCCCTTGTGCGAGGGTATTGCATAGGCAGGAAAGGGGGAGGGGGGGGGGGGGGGGGGCACAAACACAAACTTGAAAAATACAACACAAGCACTCAAAATAAAATTAATATCTAATACAGTAGAAACATGAACTATAACTAATATTGCACATAAGCAAAACTGCTGTATTGTCAGGGGGTATATGCACCATTTCATGAATTCACAACACATTTGATACACAAAAGATTATAACGTACATAAATAACAATATGCAGTACAAAATCTGCTAGCACCCATCGTTTTGTTGTAGTGAATTTTGAAAAGATTGTAAGTTAACTTCAGTAGCAATGTGTGATGGCAGGTTATTCCAAATTAATGATCTTGCACAAAGAGACGAGGGGCACGTGATTGCGTTCGACTTTGTTAAGATGGTCACGGCACGGGAAGACTGCAGAGTGGCTAAATAGGAGGGTGGAGTGGTGATACAATTTATGAAATAAGGATTGATTTGGTTTATGGGATTTTAACGTCCCAAAGCGACTCAGGCTATGAAAGACGCCATAGTGAAGGGCTCGATAAATTTCGACCACCTGGGATTCTTTAACATGCACTGACATCACACAGTACACGGGCCTCTAGAATTTGGCCTCCATCGAAATTCAACCGCTGTGGCTGGGATCGAACCCGCGTCTTTCGGGTCAGCAGCCGAGCACCATAACCACTGAGCCACCTCGACAGGTGAAATAAGGTTAGGCGATTTATTTTTCTTTGCTGTGCAAGATGCTACCAAAGCGCTCTGCAATGATCATGATCATGCATAGTAGTTTCTGCGATGTTCAAGGTTGTTTTCAATATTTCAATTAGGCTCCTTACCTTAAAAGTTCGCTGTCATATTTAAATTGAGCATGGCCAAGAGCAACAGGCATTAGGATTTATACAACTGCTGAGTGCACATGTCACTATCACTGCTACCTTGCTCAATTTCTTTTAAGGGCACAATTTGCTTAGATAAACAGTATATTTTTCAGTGTGCCTGCGTCATCCTTGCTCAAGTACTGCAACTGCTATGTGACAATATAACGAACACGGGTATTACGAATTATTCACCGTATTGAACTCTTCCTAAATATTTTAAACAAACACATGCAATTTTTGCTTTATATATTGAACGCAGTTGGCCATGAAACGTTATATCGAACCCCCCAGCACTAAAAGACTCCCGCTCGGATGGCAGGCGGCAGCCTTCGCCGCACTGCACTAGTGACTGGTGGTGGTGCGGCAGGTGTTCGCGTCAACGTTCGCACTTTTATCTCGCACCAATTTTTTCGTCTCGTACTCGCCTACAGCGGCACGGAAGGTACAGCGGCGTCGAGGGCTGGTAGCCGGTCGATCGGCACGCGCTCACACCAATTGCACCTGGCGACAGCGCCATCCTGCGCTCACGACGGCTGTTGCGGAGGTGGTGAAAATGACGATAGTTTTCGCACTGGCCTGCCAAGTTGGCTGAGTGGTTAGGGTGCCCAGCTACTGAGCCAAAGGATCCGGTTTCAGGCCGCGGCCGCCAAATTTCGATGGAGGCAAAATGCGCTCGTGTTCTGTGCGATGACTGTGCACGTCAAAGATCCCCAGTTGGTCGAGATTACTCCGGAGCCTCCGACTACATCACCTCTTTTTCTCATTCTTTTTTTATTCCCTGCTTCATCCCTTCTAGCTCGGACGTGGTTGATGTGTCTATCAAGAAGCGAGGCAGTTGCTGCACCCTTTCCTTTCCTCACAACCAATTTTCAATTTGCGCTCCGGCGTACCATTTTCCACGCGGCACGGCAGTAATGCGGAGAAGCCATTCTACTTGGTGCTTTGCCTGTCGCCGTTGCGGGCCGTGTGGGGAAGCCAACGTAACTGGCGCTGTGTTTTTTGCAACTAATTTTGATTTTTTGACTGTTTGCTATAACGAGTTCCAACTTATCAGACCTCATTCTGTTCGGGTTTGACTTTGTGGCTTTTGTGTTTCACTAGAAGCGTTTGCAGAATGTATGAGGCTGGTTGGCTGCAGCAAATAGCTGTTCTGTCAACAGTAACTGGTCCTTGACCTGTTCTGATATCCTGCAATTGCTTTGATGGATTGAAAAGCATGTGGGCCTGTTTTTATCCTCCCAGTCTGCTTCTCTCTTCTGTTGGCGAAAAAGGTCCATACTAGTAGCTTAACTTTAAGAGTTTAAGCATCGCGCGCTGGGCTGGGTGAGGCAACCTGCAAGCAACTCAAAGCAGATTTTGCGAAACCAGTAAGCAAGCATGGCTTCTGTTGTTTGCACCGTTTCACAGTGGCAGCTTATTTTCTGTCCTCTTCAATGTTTACTATTTTTTTTTCATGAACCCACACTCACCCATACCCACGCATGTGCAGTGCTTATTCGCCATACACTCACTTAGACAGTTTTCTTGGGTGCAGGTACATGGCCTTCCTCACACCATATGCCTTCAAGCGGGTGTTGCAGCAGATGCAGGTAGCACACTCTATGGAGGAGTCGGACGAGGCCTTTGTGAGCTCATGCAGCTCATGCAACTGCTGGGATGCCACATCCTACATGCTGCCGTGCCGACACATCTTTTTTGAAAGGCTCCGCACTGGCCTGCCACTTTACTTTGAGGAAGGCGTGGCTCAGCGCTGGACACGCGAGTACTACAAAAGTGCCTGCCACCTTTTTGCATCAGAGTCCAAGGCTCAGCAGCAGTCGACTACAGATGCTAGTGGAGAAGAAGAGGCAGAAGAAAGTTCAGTGGCCAAGACTTCACCATTCGAAAAGTGCAGGATCACAGAGACTGGAACACTTGTGCAGCAGTTAGCAGCATGTATGCTGCAGCTGCCAGCAGGGCCATATGAGCGTGCAGTGGCATTGATAAAGGATCTCAAGACTGCCATGGAGGAAGGCAAGGAAGTCTGCCTTGTGCGCATAGAGTCTACAATGGAGGTGCAGTGAAGCCAACTCCACAGGTTTTGCTCCTTAGCCTGTGGTGCCACGTTGCCAGCAGTCAAGACATGTTTTAAGTAAGCTACACAGAGAAGACGATGTCCTATGTGTCACATGGGTATGTAGTGCGTCACTATGCCTGTTTGTGCACGGGTTCAACTCGTGCTGACTGCCATTGGTGAACTTGGCAGTTTGGGCCTGTTAGGTGCACTGCCACTCGTGGTGTATGCACCTTGAGCGTGCTGATAAGTGAAGTGTGTGTGCGTGCCTGCTTGTTTTGTCAGGGCACTGATGGTGTAGATAACTTAGTGTCAACGAAAGCTTTTTTGTTCTAATACAGTGAGACTGTCTTTGAGACTGCTTCTTTTATTGTCATTGAGTGAGATGCGAGACCCTGTTCAGCTGTCGTTGATTTCATTGGACCAACATCACTGGTGTGGCTCATCTGGATGGACGTTTTGGCTGTGGAATGACTGTGGAATGACTGTGGACACTCTCTGACACCATGCTGGGTCATCCAAGATGCACCTCAGGGCATGTGCAGCTTTTCTTAGAATGTCAGCTGCTGGTGCCTATGCATATGCAAGTGTCACTGCAAATACCATGTGGTCTCAGCTTAAGTGCTTTAGGTAAAAGGACTGCACAATAAAATGCATTCAATAACATGGCTAAGGCCTCTAGTTTCCTGCGATTCTCAAAAAAATCGCAGATTTTAGCATTTTTTTCGTAATTGTGTGCTATCAGTGACTGCTTTTTTTATTATATTGTGTTTGTGGACCATAGAAAGCATTAACAAAGTTCTGCTGATGCCTTGACATATGCTTGCTCCCCCATCTGCTCAAGCAAGCTAGCACATCAAGAGCTGCTGCTCTGTCAGCAGTAAGCTTTTGCGGAAAGAGCTGATATTGGCACCATTCGAAAGCAACATTACTTCATTAGCACGAATATAACTTTTTTTCCTTAAATCTTCTGCCTCAGAAAGCATCTCGTGTCATATTCTGAACTAGGCTTCAAATATAGTGGGGATATTTTTTCGGTGTTCCTTGGTTCACAGCGAGCTCGCCCACCAGCCTCTTGAGCTGCGAGGAAAAGCCAATTGCTCGACAACCTTGGGCCATCCAGGTGAAATGCGCAGCACGCACTGGTGATAAATAGTTTCTACACATGTGGAAAAAGTGTGGCAGGTGCTGTTGAGATAAAGGAAGAGGCAGTGAAAGAGCCATGAGCAGTAGGGAAAGCAGAAGGTGGATGGGCGTAGAACTGTGCAGCACAAAACACTAAGCAGGGGCAAAGCAGCCGCTGCTGTGCTAAAGGGTGCTAGCTTTAATGCTCAGGAGCCTTCCGGCAGAATATTGCAGGTTCTTTGTTTTCATTTAACGGGATTTAAAATCTTCCACCACGGAAAGTTAGGGGCTTTAAACATGGCTGGCAGATCACAGAGGAGGCCATAGAAAATGGGCTCTGTAAGGCCATCGAACTCTCTATGTCAAGTGACATAGCTCAAGTGACATCGAGCTCTATGTCAAGTGACAGGCACTGCTGTTTGCAGTGAGCGCTTACAACTCACTATAGCAGCGTAGTTGTTTCGAAAATAGACCTCACCAAAGCTGTGGTTGCAGTCTTGAACACATTCAATGAATTTGAATTCACGCTGAAAGACTGAAGTCTCTGTCGGTTGACTTTTTGTTTTGACAGCAGTTAAAAAGTTGCTGTGTAGGACTCGTGCTGCATGCAAAGATTGTGTCGGTATACTGAGAAATTCCCTACTGATAAATTTTCACTGTTGACAGTTACTTAGAAGAGTATAAAAACAGGGTACTAAAGAAAATTAGCAACTGCAGTTTGTGTATCTTGCTACTTTGAAGATGGTCAGGGTTATGGTGGCATTCTTAACAGCACAGTAAAAAAAAAACCCCATAAACCAAACCAAAACTGGGCCATTTGCCTAGTTTGCGTATATAAGCATGTTGAAGTTAATGCAAAAGTGGAGAGAGTGATGCACTAGACAAGGGCAAGTTCATTTCCTGATTTTGTCTATATCTAGGTTTTAAAGGGACAGTGAGGAGAGCTCTATTAATGTTTCTTTTAATAGCAAAATCCTATAGTTCGGCATTTCATGGCTTTGTTGCCACTTGGCCGGCAGCAAAAGATGCATTTATTTCTAAGAAATTTGGATTCGAAGTTGAAAAAGTTTTTCCCGCCGCTCTGATTCAAACTTAGGACTCTCTTATGATGACACAGGACTAAGTGACGTGAAACATGACGTGCACATGACGTAACGCTGACACCGTGGTTTCTGGTTCCAGCAGTGCGGCCTAGCAGCAGCCGAAAAGCAAGCTACCGACGGCCGCACGTTGAAGGCATCTATCGGCTATTGCGGCTGTCACTACCGTCGCTTCGTTTACATTTGCACAGGCGTTTTCCCAGCGTTAAGATGAATCCCATTCTCGAAGTCGTCAACGAAGTTCTCGCAAATAGACACCTTTAGCATACCGTGTACCTTGTTACCGTTAGCGGAATACCGGGAGCCCGCCTACCGCCGGTGAGCAGGCTCTGACTGGTCCCAATGCTGCAGGCGCGCGCGTATCTGCCGGGTACGTGGCGCCATCTGGCGATTTCAAGGAGATTTGCGCATGCATTGGCTGCGCCTCAGTGATTCGTGGCTTCTCGTGTCCTAGTGTTGCTAGAACTATTGGTTCTAGCAACACTGTATTGTCCTATGACGTCATCACGCTTGTACTTGCGAGTTTGGCCTGTGGCGGCGATACCTGTATTTTGGTTCTTGCTCTTTTCTACGTTACAAGAGCTTTGTTGTCAGTATGAGTGGCGTTTTTGTAATCAGGAGCTGGTATTCTGTCGATACAAGCCAACTTCAATTTCTCCTCGGTGTCCCTTTAATGGTGACATGTTTTATATGGCACTTCATCAGAATCCGGTAAGTTTGTGTCCCGTTCTTCAAGAATGTTGCCATGGCAGTGGTAGGTGAGGAGAGTAGTCTGGTAGGGAAGTGGTTGGTTGGGTACAAGGAAACTGCAGTAGGGAGAATAAGTGTTGTGACAAGTGGCTGTATTTGTGGAAGGGGAAATGAAGGTCTATGGAGATTAGAGAAGGAAAGTAAGTGTTGTCACATGCCAGCTGCAGTTGCCTGCTCTCTGTTCCGTTTCACAACTGTCATCATTTGCGCAGTGGAACAGGGCGCCTTTTAAGGGACCCCACACTTGCAGTTTAAAGGTGGTGAAAGGGAGTTGTTAAAACGGGTGAGAAAAAAATTACCAGCTGCTGCTTTAACATTTCAGCTGTAGGCTACAGCAGTGAACCATGGGATTCTCTAATTTCTTTTTAGCATAGTTTTCACACATTAGTCCTAGTTCTTGGCCATGGCCATTTGAGGTCTACAGACATTGCATCAGAGACTGAGTTCATTACAGAGGCTGAATTGATTGGCCATGAAGCTGATAAAATCTGTGCTGGCAGGGATTAGCAAAATATTGCCTCTGAAAGTAAGTGCGGCATGTGTTCAGGATAGTGGCAGTATCAGAGTTTAGATGTTTGGAGCCTCTGAAGTTTGTGTGCATCTACATGGGCTACATCGCCTGAGCTTTTGTGAATGCAGCCAGTACTCAAAACAAATTTTAGAAATCGCACATGGTAAAGATGCCAAGTAATGCTTTATATCGGCATGCTAAAATTGTTCCAAGGCCATGAAATATCAGTGGCACTTCAGTGCAGTTTTGATGAGATCAAATGAGCATTACTGAAACCTTGTGGTCTTGCAGACTGTAGACTGAATGAGGTGCCTGCTGTGACACTGCACTGCACTGGAGCTGCTAGGAAAGAGATAAGTTTGTGAAGATTCAGGTTTGAAATCCTCACCGACCCAATTGATGCTACTGCCGACACTTATAGTGCTGCTTTAGCCATTTTGACAGAACTATTGTGTTGTTCAATTTGGGTAAATTTGTACCATGATCACTGGTGATACCTTGAATAGCTCATATAACAGAAAAAATGGAGCCCATGTAAACATGATGTATGCTGAGGCTTGTCAACTAAGCCCTTGCAATAATTCACATCTTTTGAGGCAAATACACTGTAGCTTTAGTAGGAAAGCTTCTTTGTGATCTACTGCCATGGCATTTACCTGGCATGGCATAACAGTGCATATAAATGCTGACAGTATCATTGAAGTCAGTGAAAAGGTGTGCTGCATTAGCTGCCTGGTATGTATAATGCAATTCACAACAATATCCTGTCTGTGCACCTACTTACTCTAGAAAATGTATAAATAATATGAAGACTTTTTTGACATGCCTAGGCATGTATCACATTCTTGCACAATTTTTATTTATGTTGTTTTGTAGGCTATTCAGAGCAGTGCCTGTGGTCTCGTAACTTGAGATGACATGCAGGAACTGTTCACATGTTGGAAGTGAGTGAAGTGCCATGTGGCGACCGAACTGATAGCATGCTGTTAGAAGCGAGCGAAGTGTGTGGCAACTGAAGTGATAAATACTTGCATCACGAGATCCTCCCAGTTTCGTACAGGCAATTTTCAACATGAATGTTGGGTAGACTGTTAACAAGACTGCTGCCTGACTGCTCAGAAAAATTTTGAAATTTCTCTGCTGTTACCTGGCCATAAGTTGAGTGCGCACAAATTGTCATGGGTTATTCAGAAGTGTTGAGAGGCTAAATATGTATTTTTGGATGATGGATGATATGAAGTTGGCAACTTTCAGTCTTGGACAGAATGGAATATGATGGGCGAGAATAACAAAAATTATGCTGAGACACACTACTGACTCACAGGAATAAGAGGGACGTGGTTAAATAAACTTTTCGCATGCAAAACGAGGAACAATGACAAGTTCTAGCTCTAGGTTTTAGTTAGTGGTTGCTTGGTGGTTAGGGCGGCGAGTTGCTAAGCCCGAGCATGCAGGTTCAATCAGGCTGTAGTGGCTGTGTTTCAATGGAGGCAAAATACAAGGCTCCTGTGTACTGTGCAATGTCAATGCAAATTAAAGAACCCATGTGGTTGAAATTAATCCCGAGCCCTCCACTACAGCGTCATAGTTTGTGTCACTTTGAAACTTTAAACCCCATATACCATACCATGCCATAATTTAATAAGCAAGTATGTCACCTGAAAATTTACCCTCAGTGAAAGGTCCCATGTATAACGCTTAGTGAAACAGGCTAATTACTGAAAATAAGATTAGAACCAGCTGCAAGAAACTATGCAGCAGCTGCAATTGTCTGTAGTATTAGAGTTAGGAATTGCTTATATCAAAAGCAACAAGAATTCTGTCTCGACACTTCTGCTACTCAAGCATTAGCCAAACCAATATATTTATATACAGCATTGCAATTAGCCATTCAAATTACACTGTCAGATGGCAAAACACCTTCACCAGTACTAGTTTCAACTCAATAGCTAGGGAATTGGAAATGTTTTTTTTTTAAACATCTGCAATCCTTCTCTAATGTTGCCTTTTTTTTCCTGGTTTATATTGTACATTCCTTATCATGTTTGCATTAGACACTTCTTTCCCACTGTCAGTGCTAAAGACTTCCAAAACCTTTTCCTTCTGGAAATGGAAACTAAGAAAATATTGACCTTGCCAATATAGCTCGTCGCAGCATGTTTTTAATTTTCTTGGCCTTTTTCTATGTGCGTTAATTTTGCCCCACATTGTGACTGGCTTATCTTGTAGTACTATGATGCAATTATCTTTTGAGTACCATTTTTATTCCAGGTTATCATTGTAAAAATAAGAAAGCATGCAAGGATACCATAAATATTTCAGTTTACATGACTATCTTTTTCACACCAATCCACTCGCATCTCACTGTCGCAAACTGCCAAAAACAGGCCTTTGCAGTGTCGCATTCCAACACACTTGAGCTGGAATGTGAATTGTCTTTCTGTGATTACCTTTTGGCCCAGTAAATTGCAAACACCTCAGGTGTATGCAGTGTTGGTTTGTGTAAGGTTGAATGGAAAATTAGGTTTGTAATTGAATTGCACCTACTAGGCCACTCACAGGTTCATTGGTTGTGCGTTGGAGGTAAAAAGATGTTAAAATGTCTGAAACTTCATCAGTCTACCTGATACATGCTTATAAGTCTTGCTTTCAGGTGAAATGTTTAGTATGTGGAGCCAATGAAATAACCATTGAACAACCTTTTATTCAGAATCAATACTGACAAATATTTTTGTTTCAGATGTCAATTAGGAAAAACAGTGGCACTCCAGTGTCTGTCCTTAATTAACTGCTTACCTGATTTTTCATTGTTGACATTACATGCGCAGTTGCAGGTGAAGGAAGCCTGCAGAAACAGTTTTTTCTGATCTACAGCCCTGATGTGTACACAAGCAGTTTCACTCACTGAAAAGCAGTGCTGCAATGTGATTTTCTTCCAAAACTCTGAAAACCAACACATGCACTTCAAGCAAATCACATGCATTTAACTAGAAGCCATGAGCTAGGTGATATGCACTTCAGGCTATCGCAGTGACATTTTTCTCCATGGCTGAATGGAGGTGAAACGCAGAAATGTTTATAAATGTTAAAGAACCCAAAGTGATAAAAATTATTCTGGAGCCCTCCTCTCCAACATGTGTAGCCTACATCTAGCTTTTGAACGCAGAAGTACATTAATTTTAAATTGTACATGCGATTGTGCGTGGCATCTACAAATTCCTGCATTCATTGTTTGACACATACTTTCTGTAGGAAGCTACCATAGTAATTAAAATCTTTTAGAAACTGATTTGCCTTGCAGCTTTTGTGGGCTCATTTGGAGAAAGCATTGCGATGACCAAGTTACAATTTCGTGAAAAAAAAAAAAAACTAAACACAGTAATAGCGCTCACACTGCTGACACAAGTGTACTTGCATAAGTACTTGTTTTATTTTTCTGCTTTATGACCCGATATCAGTCTGGTAATCAAAGCAAAGCTTAGTTCATTCCGGCATAAAAGTAATTATATTAAAATCTGTTATGACCATTTTCAGCCAAAGCATATGGCTCCTGGCACTCTGCAATGGATGCTGAGAACAAAGTGCACTCTTTCAAAGAGCATTTTGTCAAAAGGTGCTCCGGCAAATGCAGTTGGTGGTCAGATGGGCTGGCAGACTTCTGACCTATCTGCCAGGCACTCGACGCCAACAAGCCACAAGGAGCGGGTTAATCACAAACATTACTACTTCTCATTGACTGAGAAAGTCGCAGTTGTGCATCAAGAAAACTACTTTGTCACTGTGATGTCTACATAGTAGGATGCTGGCTAAATGCAGGGAATGACCACTGTAAGTGCTAGCACACAAAAATTCTGTACATCACACACTCGGAAGCCGAAAGGGTGAATTTTGCGCTTTATAGCTGTCACATCAATTCTGAGCAGAACAAATTCTGATGCAGGGCTGCACAGCCAAGACAAAATGCAAAGAACAAATATGCTGTGTTTCAGTCCGACGGATGCATATTGTTTTCAGCTGTGTTGTAACTAGGCAAAACGCCAATAAGCATACCAGCGTTGTGCCTCCCCTAACCGAGTCTCATGGTCCTCGTTGCAAAATAAAAGTGAAAAAACTGGTCTATTACGGCCGCGCGATTGTAAAGATCGCGTGGCGACTTGAAAGTCAAAATTTCGCGGGGGAAACTGCACCACATCACCTCATTCGCGACTTTCCACGACTGTTGGTGTCGTTTAAAAGCAGTGAAAAGCAGCCACCCTTGACCGACTTCCGCGCGCGCAGGAGGAGGAGGAGGCACCCTTTAACGACAAAAACTACCTCCTTCATTATCGTGTCCAGAGGGCACGCTGGCACGCCACAACGCCCCGCAGCTGTAGTGCGCAGTTGTTCTCGCTGGAGCGGCTCAACGCTGCATACCACCGCTGCTGCCGCTGCGTGGCTGCGTCGGCTGCGTTTACAGGTGGCAACTTGGCACGACTTCTGGCTTGTTCCTATCTCCTCAGGAGGGCGCGACGTTGGGACGAGGTTGGGAGGCGTGTACGGGCGGCGCGGGTTTAATCGGGTTAATCTCGGCCTTCTGGGCCTCATAGTGACTGTCTCGTTCGTGCGGCATTTGCGGCGTTGAAAGCCACGTTCCTCTTTGAAGCCAAGGCAAATATTGTGCATCGCAACATCTTCGATTGACAGCGTGCGCAACATGGTCCGGCGGGCACTGCATTTTGTTTTCAAGGTGGGCGACCGCAAGGCGACGATTAAGTTCTTCAAAGACGTTCTGGGAATGCGGGTGCTACGGCACGAGGAATTCGAAGACGGCTGCCGCGCTGAATGTAATGGCCCGTACGACCTGAACTGGAGCAAGACCATGATCGGTTACGGTCCCGAGGTGAGCCATTTCGTCATGGAACTCACCTACAACTACGGCATTGGGAGCTACGCAAAGGGAAATGACTTCGTTGCTGTGGTCATACGTTCCGACGATGTGATAAAGAATGCGCGGCGCCACGCTTGGCCTGTGGAGAAATTCGAAGGACACGACGCCCTCATCGCTCCCGGAGGATACAGGTCAGTAACACCACAGAATTCTGAGTGCGTATGATGGTCCAACAAAGGGTGCACTCATAACGGGCAGGCCCTTTCTTGAAATGATCGGTAGTCTCCTCATCCCCCAGCAAGCGAACTCTTCTTTTGATGTGGAGGGCCGACGTACAGGAAAGGGGCTAGAGAGGGGGTGGCAGGTTGCTTCAGAGAGGCGGGTCAGCCGGCAGCCCCGTTGCCGGGACATGGCCTGTCACTACACGTGCACCACCTCCATAATCATAACTTATTGCTTAAGTGTTGAGCTGGCTCTACCCAGCAAACCAGGGTTGCGTTTTTTGTTTGGTTTGGTCGTGGTTAATCCGCTTGATTCATGGCTAATCCCCTTTAAATCAGCAAGCCCCCGTGTTGTCACGCTAGCAGGTGCAAGGGTAGTAACACGATGGCAGGAGTACCGGCCGGTCGACGCCTTAATTTGCTGGAGGACAAATTTGAGGGGCACTATATTTTAAAAATAGGCTTTTTGAATTAGAAGAGCGCTTTTTTAGGCACCGCATTGTCAGCGGTGTAGTACATCAAAATTCAGCTAAGACGTGCTAAAACTAGCAGATTGGTTAACTAATATTAAATAGTTAACTTTGTAACTATTACTGTTAGGCTCCGTAAGTAATGTCCATGTCAGTTTTTAGAATTTTGAAAACGCGCGGTTAGTTTCGGCGCTGTGCTCCAATAAATTTTGGCGATTTCGACCAGATAATGATGAAGCTATAGCGACAACATTGCGGCCTTTTCAAAACCTGCGTTGGAGAGGCTGCTTTGCCTGCAAGCTGCTTGAAAGCGCATGTATTTTGGCGCGATGTTGCAAAAATTTGAAGGGCCACAGCGCCGAAGGTAACCGCGTTTTCGAAATTCTAGAAACTGTATTCATTACGGTGGGCTACACTATTTTCAGTAAGGAGCCTAATTGTAATTGTTAAAAAGTTAATTATTCAAGATTAGTTAGCCAGCCTACTAGTTAGCACATCTTAGCTATATTCTGATGTACTACACCGCCGACAATGCTATGCCGAAAAGAGCGCTCTCGTAACTTAAAAAACCTATTTTTAAAAATTGTGTACAGTTTTAGATGAAACACCCTTTATACTTGAGAACAGTACGAAGGACGGTACAAAGATGCTGACGCTGTGTCCTGTCCTTCGTGCTGTTTAACCCAGGTCAAAATTTCCATCTGGGAATCTGCTGGTTTTAGTTGGCTCCAGCAGGAACATCGATGGTAATAGCTGCAGAGCTTGCTGGTTTACTTCTGGGCCAGCTACTCCCAGCAAGAATCTTGCTGGATTTCTGCTGTACCAACTGGTTCGAGCAGAAATCTGCTGGCTTGTTGGTTCTGAACTGGGATCCGTTGGTTCCAACTGAGAACTTTTCGCTGTTCAATTTGTTGGACTTTTCCCATTGTTTAAATAATATTTTTTAATGAATAGAAATTTTCAGCTAGGTCACATGGATTGTGCCTGCCATATCAATTGCTCAAAGGGTGCCAAAATTTGATGAATGTGAGTTTATGAATACCTTCCGCAAACGAGCAAACAGGAAGTGGACGTGGAAGAGCCCCTATGGTGAGACTAAAAATGAAATAGACTTCATACTGTGCGCTCACCCTTGCATCGTAGAGGATGTGGAGGTCCTCGGAAAGGTCCGTTGTAGCGACCACAGAGTGGTAAGGTCTCGTATTAGCTTAGATTTGAAGAGGGAACGGAAGACCATGTCTAACAACAAGCACATGCGAGACGCAGATCAAGCTATTGAAACGCTATACAAACCAGAAGAGGTAATGTAAATGAGCATTTATATCCACATAACGAAGAGTTTTTTTACGAGCTTATATACTCCAAATCATAGACCCTCCTGTTGGAGCCAGTGGGTCTTGAGTGTTAAGCAGTATGATTTCATTCAGTAATGATGACACAGATGAGAAATGCAAATGAGCGGACCACGTTGTACATGTCTTAAAGTTTAATAGTCCAGTCTGCCATCTTTGTCGCGAACATTATGCAGATGTCATGAGACGTGATTTTCTCAGGCATACAACCGTGTGCCATGCACGCGTCATAAGCCATATGTACAGTCGGGGGTCAAAAGTATCATCATCAGCCTAACTACGCCCGCTGCAGGGCAAATGCCTCTCCCGTGTCTCCAGTTAACTCAGTTTCCACACCCAAAGTTGTTACGCCACAGTGGCGTACGCCTTGTAATTCTCAATGAAAATCTTCTACAGCGTCTCTAACAGAACCTTTGTGGAATTGAGCACCTCACAGCAAGCTTTCCGTTGCGTCGGAAAAAAAAATCGGCCGCGGTGGCTCAGTGGTTACGGCGCTCGGCTGCTGGCCCGAAAGACGTGGGTTCGATCCCGGCCATGGCGTCCGAATTTCGATGGAGGCGAAATTCTAGAGGCCAGTGTACTGTGCGCTGTGAGTACACGAACCCCAGGTGGTCGAAATTTCCGGAGCCCTTCGCTACGGCGTCCCTCATAGCCTGAGTCGCTTTGGGACGTTAAACCCCAATAAATGAAATGAAATGAAAAAAATTGGGGGCTTAAAATTCAATGGGGTCGGTCCCTTTATGCCGTGCACAAGAAAGGCCTCGATATCGCACAAGACAGACCACGCTGGCACCTCCGAACTCATACGAGTCGTGTTTTCACAAAGTCGAACCTTTGTAACGTCTCCGCTCTTTCCTGTTTCACGAAGTTGACAGGTGTATCCACTCAGTCACTCAGAGCGGACAAGGAGTTATCTAGGACGAGATGCTCTACGTTAGAGAGCCAAAGATCCCTCGTCGCTATGGCCCGAGCTGCCGCGGAAGCCGCAGGGGTCCCGGACTAGGGACCTCCCCTAGAATTTGTAAGGGGCTGGCCCTTAAGACCCTTAAGGCCAGCCCCACTCTCTCTTGTAAATAGTCCTAAATAAATGTTTTCCACCACCACCACGCGAAAGATGCTTGCATTTCGGTTTCACAGAGGGGAAAGGTGCAGCAACTGTCTCAATTCTCGGTGTACACCCCAGCCTGCTCAACCCTGCCGTGAGGGAAGAAATTGAGGAGGAAGAGTAAGAACAGAGAAAGAAGCATCTTAGTGGAGGGTTACGGAATAATGTCGACCACCTGGGGATCTTTAATATCTTTAATGTGCACTGACATAGCACAGCGCACGGACGCCTTTTGCGTTTCGCCTCCATCGAAGCGTGGTCGCTGCGGCCGCGTTCGGCGGCAGTTGTCCCTCAAAGAACTCTACAGCCAATGGCGTCGACCGATTATCATGATGACGTGGTTAATTCCCTTGCACCTGCTAGCGTAACATCGCTGGGGCACAGCCGCTCGATTGCCATGGCAGGGGGCTCGCAGGTGCAAGGGGATAATCGGTCGACGCCATATGCTGGAGGGCCTCTTTTGATGGGCACCTGCCGCTTCTTTCTTCAGTTGTGTTCGACTACATGCGCACGCAAGCAGAGAACGACGCCGCGAGTATTGGTCTCGGGCAGGTAAAGTACTCGCCGTGGATGTTGCAAGGGATTGTTGTTACGTCCATAACGTCATGATTATGAAGGAATTGTTTTCGGAATATGTATGGCGGTCATGGTGCGCACATTTACCCTAGGAGCTTCTCACCGACGCTGATCTGGTGTGGGCAAAACCAGAGTTCTTGCAAAACGCTATGGAGGGGCTTTGCTCTCGTTCAGCTCGATTACACAAGCACTCTCTGGCGCCAGGGAGCTTGTTAACTCTGTCAGTCGTTGTGGCGCCGAGAGCGGGGAAGCTTTTCTGAGATGTGCGGAAATTACGGGAATGCAATAGGGGCGCGTTATGGATGATGTGTATACCTAGTTCCATTTGGGTAAATAAATTGGTTTTGAGGAAAGGAAAGTGCTCAGTATCTGGTATCTGTCCCTTCTTGGTTGACGCCTCAACCGCGGCCAGAGTGAAGGTAGGAAGGTGGGAGTGAAAGAAGAAAGGGGCGCTGTAGTGGAGGGCTGCTAATAATTTAGACCACCTGAAGATCTTTTACGTGCACTGACATCGCGCAGTACACCGGTGCCTTTTGCATTTGCCGCCGCAGCCGGGTTCGAACCAGACTTCGGCTCATTAGCCGAGCTAGCCAAAAGACGCATGTAGCATCAACTGCTGAAGAATTCTGTCGTCACGCGGTAACGTCCAGCGCAGAAATCGCCGTAGTTGGCGTGTCGAGAAAATGGGATTGGTCGAGAGGGTCGTGAACTCACAACCACATGACCTCGCATGGGTATTTCAAACACCGCGCAACGATCACACGGTACAACAGTGATGACGTCACTACAAAATTCCTGACGGTTGTGACGTAATTCTACCACCTTTAAAAGTGGTTGAGCCTGGACTCTGACTGCTGGCCTTTGAGTCGCGAGCCGGGCGCGCTATACCCCTCGATTACTGAGGAAAGTTCATTCGACTAAGCTTCGTGTGTCTAGTGGTAAATTATTTTTTAAAAAAACCAGCTGCGGTTCAAGTACTCTTAAGCGTTGTTAGGGAGCGAAAGCTATGGCATATCGGGCAACTATACGCGGCTTGGCATCTGTAACGTTGAGTGCGTTCCGGACAGTGGATAGGTAGCGCGCCCACCCTGCCAACCTGACAGTTGGCAGTTAAATTAATGGTTAATCGCGAGAGTTTGCTCACCCAATGAACGCTGCGGCCTGTTGCTGCAGTGCCGCGTGTCTGCCACAACGTTGTCAGCGCTATCCCATGCAGCCCATTCTCCCACCACCCCACGTACCTCAGAGCGCGATTCAGGCGTCCACTGATACAGGAAGCCAGTTATGCGCCCTTCCTTTTCTCAACCATCGGACTCTAGAACGTTGTCAACACCAATGCCAATGAACACAACGAACGCCCACGGCCTATATAGCTTCAGTGCCATGTTTCTGCCACAGCGTTGTCAATTCCAACGCATGTAGCGCACGTCAATCACTACCGCCACGTAGCTTAAAGCACGACTGAAGTGTCCACTGTCCCAGGGGGCCAGTTATGCGCCTTTCCTATGCTTTCGGAGCTGCCGCTGTTCATCAGTTTCGTAGCTTAAAGCGCGACTAAGGTGTCCACTGTCCCAGGGGACCAGTTATGCGCCTTTCCTTTGCTTTCGAAGCTTCCGCTGTTCATCACTTTCGTAGCTTAAAGCGCGACTAAGGTGTCCTCTGTCCCAGGGGGCCAATTATGCGCCTTTCCTTTGCTTTCGAAGCTTCCGCTGTTTAAAGCGCGACTAAGGTGTCCTCTGTCCCAGGGGGCCAGTTATGCGCCTTTCCTTTGCTTTCGAAGCTTCCGCTGTTCATCACTTTCGTAGCTTAAAGCGCGACTAAGGTGTCCTCTGTCCCAAGTGGCCAGTTATGCGCCTTTCCTTTGCTTTCGAAGCTTCCGCTGTTCATCACTTTCGTAGCTTAAAGCGCGACTAAGGTGTCCTCTGTCACAGGGGGCCAGTTAAGCGCCTTTCCTTTGCTTTCGGAGCTGCCGCTAAGGTGTCCACTGTCCCAAGGGGGCAGTTATGCACTTTTCCTTTCCCTTGCTTTATCTGCAACGTGGCATGGGCTTTGGTTATGAAGGTCGTTTGAAGGTCAGACTTGCGACCACGGTGAAACTCACTTTACCTAGCGTAGTGAAGCTTTCGCTTCAATAATAAAATACCGAACAGTGTCCGTGTCTGCGAAGTGATATGCAAAGAGGACCCCAGGCCGCTCAAGAGACCCGTAGACGCCATCGCGTCATAGCCTTCAGGCGAAGCTTATAACTGTCCCCCGAATTTTTAAATGCCGCAAACGGAATGACTGTGGCACCTTGGATATCGAAGTTTTATTTTGAGATAACCAGTGGTGCGTTTCCGGTTTTCTTATCTGTTGAAAATAGGACTTGGAGAATTATGGAAAGGGATCCAGCACCTCCGTGCTCCGGACAGTCTCCTGCGTCGTGCGACAGTGTGGTTTTTTTCTTCGATGAGGGGGAAAAACATATTTTAGCATCATTCCGCGTTAGCGCTCGGCGATATACGTCTGCTCTGAACGTACCATAGAAAAATTAATTTCGCTGCGTTTCGTAGCCGCGCGGCTGCGAGAAGGCTGCAGAAGGCGTTCCTTTCTCCTCGAAATGGATGGCTCGCTCCAACCCGCAGCTCAACACGGCCACTACATCTTGCATTTGAAAGGAAAAAAAAAAAAAACTGCCGTGCGCAGTTATTTTCGTCGCCTGGATTGATGTTGAACAGGAATAGGTGGCTGTCCGAGATATTCTGAGTAGACCTCAAACGGTACCTAGAAGAGAATCGGATTAACGTTTTACCATAGACTCTGATATAACACTTTTGTTCCTCCAGCTCCGTTACAGCCTCTGTTAGCGAAAGCGAAGCTTCAGTGCTGGATGTGGTCAAGGACTACATATTGAAAGGCAAGCCCCGAGAGCACCGATTGTCAGAACTACGAAGCACTGCTTCTGGCTGTAGCCTACGCTGATCTGAAAGTGTTATGTGTTCAAGTGACAGGAGTGGTGCTGAAGGTTTTTACAGCTCGGGTAGATGCCTGTCGGGTCTATAGTAGTAGTACTGATATGGTAAATGTTAATATGAACTAGAAAAAATAGTGTGAGGTAACATTTTATTCGTATTACCAGAGTCCTTGAAAACATTGAAGAACTCTGATGTAACAGTCTTTACAGCGTGTTGGTGGAATTTTAGCATTATAAGTCCCACAACAAAACGAGTGCGATGTTTTTTTTGTTTGTTTTTACATTGCGAACACCACGCGACGAAACCCGTTTTGTTGAGCATTCCCACGGAAAACCATATTACACCACATTTTCAACACAACAAACAACTCCTGATATAAGCCTCAAAATTTTGAAAAAATACCCGAAAACGGAAGGCTGTGTAAAAAAGCATTAGAGAACGAAAGAAACCGACCGTCCAGGTAGCCGCTCATTTCGGTTAAAAATGCTTCAACGTTATGTCACCGTGAAATCCGTCGTTACATCCATGTGTATACGTGGCGATGTGTTTACGTAATCCGAACATCGTATGTCAGGTGTAAAATAATAGGATATATACGTGTCGGTCTTTGCTAAGTTAATACGCTGTTATTAGATCATCACTCGCTGACATTTCGGTTCCTGTGGCTTAAGTTCCTGTTTAGGCAGTTTCGCGCTTGAGGTATTAAGCAGCACGCTGCAAATTTGGTGTCCGGTGTGCAGGTTCGTGATCAAACAGCGCGTCAAGCCCGACGACATGGAGCGCCTGGACCCTGTGGAGGAGGTGATGCTGGCGTCTTCGGACATGGCGCGCACCGTGTCCTACTGGCAGGGCCTGCTGGGCATGAAGATAATGGAGCGCACCGACAAGGAGGCTGCCTTCGCGTACGACGACACGCAGTGCCGGCTGCGGTTCCGTTTAAGCGCGGCTCCCATCGACCGGGCGAAGGCGTACGGCCGGATTGCGTTCGAGTGCCCCGCCGCCGAGCTGCCGGACATCGAGAAGCGGGCGCTGGCGGCCGGCCAGAAGGTGTTGAAGCCGCTCACCCGCCTCGACACGCCGGGCAAGGCCACGGTCACCGTGGTCATATTGGCCGACCCAGACGGCCACGAGATCTGCTTTGTGGACGCCGAGTCGTTCCGGATTCTGTCGGCCGTTGACCCTGAGGCCGACCGCCTGCTCCAGAAGGCGATCGAGGAGGACAAGAGCGCCGAGTGGTACCGCGACATCCAGGGAGGCGAGAAGCCGGCCGCCTGAGCTGCTCTCTGTGGGACTGTGTATCGAGAGCAGCTGGCCTAGCCACGCTGCCACTTTCACTGGGCCCTGTTGCGATGAGTTGCATTTGCTCACGTGCCTCGCGGATGCGAGTGCTGGTACGTGTCTTTATCTGAAGGGGCGGTCGTGTGTTCCTTTCCAGCCGCCGGAGTTTTTGTCCATATAGCTATGATAATTGCACACTTGATAAAATCAAGTCCCTCTATACGCGCATTGCGGCAGCTCGTGTTGACAGCGTTTTGTGAGGCTGGCAGTCCCCCCCCCCCCCCCCCCCCCCCCCCCCCCCCCCCCCCCCCCCCCCCCCCCAAAAGGAGCTGAAATGGAAAGGTTGATACATCGGGGCTAGCTCACTGTGTTGAAGCCTTGTTTTCGCCTCAACCAACTTGGTCCAGTGGGACACATTTCGTCCCTCACTCTGGTTCCACTGTTGTGATGTAGACCTGCGAACTCTGGGTCCATGTTGCAAAGACAAAATTGGGCCTGCCGACTACTTCAACTGCATGGTGTACGCAGTTCGCGTCCAACATGCATATTCAGATCTCACGAGGGCTACTGTGAGGGCTATAATACACGGTGTTGCTCCTAAGACCGTCACCATTTTTTTTTTTAAATTTTAATGTGCTTTTTGAGTTAGAAGAGCGCTTTTTTTTTGCATACCATTGTAAGGAGTGTAGTACATCAGAATACAACTAAGACATGCTAAGACTACTAGGCCTGTTAACTAATATGGTATAGCTCCTTTAAATTATTACTGTTAGGCGCCTTATTGAATGAGAGGCTTGTAGCCCACCGTAAGTAATATCCGTGTCAGTTCTTAGATTTTCGAAAATGCCGTTCCCATCGCCGCTGCAGCGCAAGAAATTTTGGTGTCGAACACGACCGAAAGCGCTGTTTCGAATTCGCCTGTGTTATGCTGACAAAATGCCATGTCGAAAAATAGCGTTGCTCTAACTCAAAAAGCAGATTTTAAAAAATTGCTGACCTTGAAATGAAATTGCTAATTGCTTTTTAAAGTGAGGTGAAACACCCTGATACCAGATTTTGGGAGAGGCAGCGCTCTTCATACGTATTCTATGTGGAAGAGGTGCACCAGCGTTTCAACCTGCACTTGTCTAACACGCACCACGTTTTTCATGCCTTCGCATGCATGTAGCTCGCCGCGTATCGTTCGCGTGCATTATGCCTGTATTGTTAGATTTGCCGAGATGCGGGACCAAGTGTTTTCCGCAGTTTCTGTATGCATGTACGTGGGCTTGGTGTGGCATCCTTCTTGTACGCTGCCTTGTCAAGCTCGAGCAACTTTACGGTGCACTTTCTTGATCGAAATGGTGATATAAGAAATATTTTTCAATTATTTCGTTGTGCTTTCTGTGTATCTCGTTCTCGTGGAACTGCGTCATGTTTTCATGTCTACAGACACTGCGATTCCGACACGTCTGTTAACGCAGTACATTGGAAACAATAAACTCATTTTGCGTTGAAATTGGTCATGGCCTGTGGTTCCCGCTCTTCATCGGTTTCGGCGTAGCTCCGGCGCGGCTGAAGATCGCTCAAGGTCAAACCGACGTGGTCGGCGAAACTCGCGGAACATGCCGCAGTAAAGCTTTCGCTATAAAAGCCAGCAACTCTTGTCTCCTGCAGCTGCCGAGCCCACAGTGTTGCCTTCTATTGCCGTAGAGTATTGTCACGTTGTAGTGACGGCAGTCCAACGGTCAGGAAGACTCCAACCAGTCTTGGAAACGAAGCTCTTTATTTGGGCTGACTTGCGCCCTCAAAAGAACTGAATCACTCGGCGGCGGCGTAAGCAACAAACGTGCTCGTCGGTCGTCGATCTACGAATGTCCGCCGCTCGCGGCATCGCTCAATTTAAAGCCGGCAAGGAAACTTCCAGATAACAGGACAAGATCATCTACAGTAATCTGGAAAAACCTAGATGCAGCCTTGCATGGCTGCGATCAATCGAGATTAGTCTGGTCGCTTCTCGCGTCACGAACAAAAGTGATAACAACCCTTTCCTGCAGCCTTGAGCGTGAACGAACAAACACTGCAATGATACGTGGCATTACCCCCCTTCCAAAGAAGCATCGTCTCGATGCTTTAAAATGAAATTAAACACTGAGAATGCTTCTAGAACTTAGAGTCCTTTAGCGTTCCTAATAAGGTGTAAGGGCAGCGGTAAAAGCTTCAAGTCTGGCCGTGTCGTCGTCGTCGTCGGTGTTGTCTTAGTTTTTGTCGTCGTATTTGTCGTCGTAGGGATCGTCGTCGTCGTAGGGATCGTCGTCGTCGTAGAGATCGTCGTCGTCGTAGGGATCGTCGTCGTCGTAGGGATCGTCGTCGTCGTAGGGATCGTCGTCGTCGTAGGGATCGTCGTCTTTGTAGGGGTCGTCGTCTTTGTAGGGGTCGTCGTCTTTGTAGGGGTCGTCGTCTTTGTAGGGGTCGTCGTCTTCGTAGGGATCGTCGTCTTCGTAGGGATCGTCGTCGTCGTAGGGGTCGTCGTCGTCGTAGGGGTCGTCGTCGTCGTAGGGGTCGTCGTCGTCGTAGGGGTCGTCGTCGTCGTAGGGGTCGTCGTCGTCGTAGGGGTCGTCGTCGTCGTAGGGGTCGTCGTTGTCGTAGGGGTCGTCGTTGTCGTAGGGTTCGTCGTCGTCGTAGGGTTCGTCGTCGTCGTAGGGGGCATGGTCTTCTGTTTTCGTCGATGGAGGATCTTAGTTCTTGCGCTCAGAAGCAACCTCACCTCCAGAGGCTGCTTTATTCAGTTTAACCTTCGGGGGCGGGGGAAGCGTCCACGCACTGCGTAGCCTCGGCTAGGAGATACTTAGCGCGGTGACGATGGCGACGGAGAACGCGATAGGCGGCTCGGCGATGAGTATCCTTCCCGACGCAAAAAATCCTCGATTTCGGCTGGTCGCTGACCGGGTCGGGGTCGTGGGGCGTCGTAAGGAAACCCTCGGATGCCGATTCTCCTGTATGGGCAGTACCGGAGAATGTGACCGGCTTCTCCGCAGTGGAAGCATTGTGGGCGGCGCTGGTCGGGTGTTCTCCACTGGACGCATTTCCTCGGCCGTGCACGACGCTCGTAGGACGGGTGAGTTGGGGCGAGAGAGCGGCGCTCCAGCGCAGCTGGCTAAGGGCGATAGGGGCTTGGGTCCCGTCGTCGAGGTACAGGACGGCGCACTGCTGCGGCGTAAGTCATGGCTGGAGGCTCCAGAGACTGCGTGGTAGGCTGGAATCAGGTCTTCCGGCGAATAACTCAAAGGGCTGGCGTCACGACTTCCAGGGGTTGTCCGGTACATGGAAGGCTACCCCGCTCCTCCACCAGATGTCACGTTGTAGTGACGGCAGTCCAACGGTCAGGAAGACTCCAACCAGTCTTGGAAACGAAGCTCTTTATTTGGGCTGACTTGCGCCCTCAAAAGAACTGAATCACTCGGCGGCGGCGTAAGCAACAAACGTGCTCGTCGGTCGTCGATCTACGAATGTCCGCCGCTCGCGGCATCGCTCAATTTAAAGCCGGCAAGGAAACTTCCAGATAACAGGACAAGATCATCTACAGTAATCTGGAAAAACCTAGATGCAGCCTTGCATGGCTGCGATCAATCGAGATTAGTCTGGTCGCTTCTCGCGTCACGAACAAAAGTGATAACAACCCTTTCCTGCAGCCTTGAGCGTGAACGAACAAACACTGCAATGATACGTGGCAGTATGCTACTGTCGTTCGTTCCCTGTTATTGGTGGCCGGGGACATTGAATCGAACTCGGGCCCAGACCAAGCACTCGCAGAACTGTAAAAGCTGTCTGCCGGTCAGCCGCAGCTAATCAGTGTGGTACAGGGTCTCAGAAATCAGCTGACATCTACCGAACTATTTCCGACCTCAATAAGAGACTGGCTGACCTTGAAACACACGAAGACCGGGTAGTCCTACGCAACGACCTAGACGCAATAAGCACTAACCACACTCAAATAACCACCTGGATCTCTGAAATGGAATACCGCATGCATATACAATGCCGAGAGCCGCTCCCGACGCAGCAACCTCATCTTATATGATCTTACAGACGACAGTCCGTCAGAGGCATATGTCCAGTCCTAAGAAAGTCTTCCGCCACTGCACTGTAAACAAAAATAAACCCAAAAGGGAGTATAAATGGTGGCGGCCACCCTTCTTACTCAATTTGTGAAAACATTTACCCCATGAGTGTGGAGTAAAAAGGTGGACGTCCTCCATTTTACTCCCATGAGGGAATAATGGAGTAAAAATGAGTATTTACCTGCATTTACTCCAGTCTAGAAAGGGAGTTGTGCCAAATACTCCACCAGTGCCGAAATGGAGTAAAAAACACATTTTGGGCAATCCGCCCCACCACCTAGCATCTCGTCTGCTTCTGGTCAGTCGTCTGATAATGGCTGTGAGTGACTACCGTTTGGTTACCATCGTCGCTGGATCTCTGCTCACTTCTGCTCCTTCACTGGCGCCTGCCGCGGTACAAGATATCAGCTCGTCGCCATTTTCTGCTACAGTAAGCTACATTATTCAACTGCTCCCGTGAAGCCTCCACTGTAACCATACCTGACCTTCCTTTGTTAGTGTCGCCACCCCGTTACAACCCCCTCTTAGGCCTAACTATCACAGCTTTTTTGAGTGTGCTTCCCGTAGTGTTGCAGCAGATTATATTGCGTTGCTTGAACATATAACTGTGATAGAACATATTTTCAACGCTGAGCTCTTGATTGAGTTGATGGGGCTACATTTTTCCTAAGTCATATCGAAAAGCGAAGCCTTAAAGAAGTGAATATGAGAGCAAAATCTACCATACCAAACTACCTTCAGGGCTGTTTTCATTTAAAAGTTACTCTGTTCTGGTTTTCAGTCAAATATAGAGTGGTGCATGACAGTGGAACTACCCCATGACTCTTTTTTCAGTTTTGAACTACTGATTCTAATGTTACATCCCTTTATCTACGAACATGGCCAACTAAACCAGCTCGTACAGCAAAAGCAGACGACAATTGCACATGACTCCTGCCGCCGCCGCGCCGCGGCTGGGCTCGCAGAGGGTGAAAAGAACACGTGACGCGGGGTCACCTTAGGGCAGCGCAGTTTCCCAAATTGGGTTGCCGGCAGCCCCCGCAGCTACTGCCTGCTTCCGCCGCTGGCGTTGCTCTAAGAAAGAGCCTGAATGAATATAAATAAACATGACGCCACTTTTGGGCTCCATTTCTTTGGTTTGTAAAAAATTTGCTCCCTTGTACACCTTAATACCTCCCTTGTATAAGGGAGTAAATAAAATACTCCACTTATATGAGTAAATAAAACCTCCTTTTGAGTGTTCGTTAGAGGACAAGCCATTTACTCCCTTTTGGGTATTTTTTGCTAACAGTGCTGTGACTAAGTAGATTTATTCGGGGAGAAACTTAACTAATTTGATTTTTTTCCCCTTTCAAAACATGTAGAAAAATAATTAAAAGTGACTGATTCACAAAAAAAACACACAAAATCAGCCCTTGTTAACTACTTATTTTGAATCCCATTGTTTCCTCAAAGCTAAACTTAAGTCCCTAGATCAACTTTGCTTATCTAGGGTCTTTAGGCTAAAATGACAAAGAGGAACCGTCTGCTCCAGTTGCATGGAGACGCTGGCTTGCTGCCTCACTTGATTGTCATCGGGCAGGGCAATAGATCTCATTAAAGAATGGGTCTGGGCTAGTTGGAAAGCCACGTTTGAGGTAAAGCGCGCAGGAAGACACGGGCTAGTGAACATGACTGACAAGCCCTCATCCCTGCTGCTGTCATCAAGAGGAGAAAAAAAGTAATTATCGGACATGGTTGCCCAGAAACACGCGTGACGAATTTTACTGACGTGGCTGCGTGACGGCAGTGGGGGGAGCCTTTTTTCCCCATTTGCGGTTTCTTTAAAAGTGATACGAAAAGGAATGAAGATAAAAATTACCGGAGAAAAAAGGCTCCTTTGGTTGGCGTCACGCAGCCACAATTCTTTGCTTACTGACACACTGAATACGAAGCCAGGATATTCGTAGAACTTTTTGACGGGTTAGTTGGTACATCGTCTTGAAAGAATGTCGTACGCCAAAAAAAAGGACGAAACAGGAAGGAAACATACAACAGGAAAGAGCGAACTTCCAACTTTAATAACAGTAAAGGTAACCAGGCGGTCTTTTATAGCTGCTCAGCTGCATGAAGGTGCGTGAACATGAGAATAGCCAATAAAAACTAAAAACAAATGCGGTGGTGTACGAGTGATAACGGCACAACAAGTCATAGGGAGGTGCTATTACAAAAAGCAGGGTTGATAACACTTGCGAGTGTGAATGTCAGCACAGGTTGAAAGATTATGAATAAGGATAAGAACCAACGTTGAGATCTTAACAGTCATAAAACCGATTGAAGGAAGCAAGCGGACCTTGCAAAGGGCATCTAAACTAAACCGTCCAAAAAAAGCTAGTTCGTTTCTGGTGAGGAGAACAGAAGGCGTGCTGACGCAGTTGTCTTTTCTTTGATGAATATAAAAAGCCTCAATTACTTCTCTTTCGATTTTTTCTTTTGCCCTGGCTAGAAGCCTGGTCTCGTGAAACCATCGGACAACACGCTTAAATAATATGAGTGCCTTACTGGGAAACGTCTTTATCGTTATAGGTTCTGTAGAAAGCGCTCGGCAAATTTTGATACGTCCTGGCAGGTTTTAACACAAGCGTTTCAGCTTTCCTGGCCTACGTCATAGTCGCAAGTGCTTTTGGTCTAGTGGACAAAAGAGCGACTTCTGACATCGTGGGGTAGGATTTGTGCGATGTGTACCGAGGCGGCTGTAATCGGTACAAGAAAGGCCGCGACGCGTAAAGACAACGAGGGGTCTGTTATCGGGAGAATAAAGGTGGCGGGGAACGCTCGAAACATGCAAAACCGAGGCGAAAACAGGCATTTTCACCCAACTTGCCACGCCCCTTTATTTGAAGTGAGCTCGTGTTGTGTGTGTGATGCAGCAGTCAGCGATCAAGCTATGAGGGACTGTTGTGTTCTCGAGTAGTCTGCCCACATTATTAGAGGGCACCGTCTATTTCGCTTTGCTCGAGACAGTGCGCGTCGAAAAAAGTGGCAATCGCTTGTCAAACCAGAGGGCTGGACCAACAGTTAACTCCAAAGTATGCGAGGTAACGCATGCGAAGCGCTTGCTTTCCAGAACAATTTCTGCTCGAGACGGAGGTATAATGCACAACTTAACTTTGCATCCTCATAATTACTGAAATTAGCAGCCACAAAAGGCGCCTTCTTGCTTTGAATTCATGGCGAACTAGAAGCTGTTTAATGGCTGTCTTTGGCGTTTATGCAACTGCAGTTGGAAATAAGTTATCCTGAGAATTCATGGCGAACGAGAAGCTGTTTAATAGCTGTTTTTGGTGATTATGCAACTGCGGTTCGAAATAAGTTATCCTGATTGTTAGAAAAGTAATCCAAATGTCGAGCATCCGGTTCAGGATATTGTACTGGAATATGCTACGCACGTTGTAAGAATATCAAGAGAAACGGGAGAGAAGAGAACCGATTGAGCGCACCGACTGTTCACAAGGAGCCGACTTTCTCGGCAGATTAGCTGCGAAAGATGGTATACTTTAGAGTAGCTAACTCCGATTCACAATAAACAATCTTTGGTACCACTCTGTCTTGGCAGAATTTCATACTTGCCACGCGGCAGCTGCAGTTTTCTCCTCGAAACTGCCTCTACCGCGTGAAATTCCGCAAATCTAGTGTCCTCCCAAGAGAGGGTGGTACCATAGATTCTTTAAAGGGGTAATGAATGTTAGTTACGCAAAAGCATATCTTCTTTCGCATCGAATCTGCCTTGAAACTGAGCGCCTTGTGTACAGTCGGTACATCCTCACAACGGGCGTTACATACAGTGGAATCTGTTTACCCGGTTGCTTTAAATTTCATTGCTCTGCAAAGAAACAGGATTACTTATTTCGAGCTATATTTTCATATTCGCTAAGGACTGCCATTCAAACAGCTTCTGGAAACACTGTTCTGGAATGCAAGCATTTCGCATGCCTTGTCTCGCATACTTTGGAGTTCTGTTGGTTTACAGCCGTCTCACCTGACCTGATTCCACTTTTTTTTTCTCCGCGCGCTTCCCCGAGCAAAGCGAAATAGCCGCTGCCCTTTTCGAGAGTGAGCAGAACACCCGGGAACACAGCAGTTTCTCATAGCTTGATCTCCGACTGCTGCATGACGTTCACAACACGAGCTCACTTCAAGCTTCAAACAAAGAAGCGTGGCCCAATGGGCGAACTGCGTATACTTTCGCCTCGGTTTTGCATGTTTCGAGCGTTCACCGCTGCTTTTCTTCTGCTGATTGGAGACGCATAACTGTGCAGCAGCCTCAGTACACATCGAACCTTCTGCTGTCAGAAGTCGCATGTGTTGTCCAGACCACCAGCACGTGCGCCGATGACGTAGGCCGGGAAAGCTGTAATCGTCCTGCAGTTGATTGTGTCAAGGGGAGGCGAGGATTAAAACTTTCCAGGCCACATCCAAATCTGTCGAGTGCTTCCTACAGAACCTGACGACAAAGACGTTACCTAGTAAGGCACCCATATTATTTAGGCGCGCTATCGCTGGTAAGCGAGTATGTGAGCTTTCGTCAAGCATTTGTTAAATTTTATTCTTATTTGATTTATTTTATTTACAAATACCTTACAGGCCTCCGGAGAGGCATTGTGTAAGGGGGGTCAAATACAGAAGTTTGTGTAAAATAGGTTAGAAATAAAAAGCCCAGTAAAAGTGCAGCAAAAAAGACAAAAACGAGTGAGTTCAGATAACATATCGCAGTTCACAAAAATTGGTGAAGGTACAATGCTACTATGCGTCATGGAACAAAAAATGGCATGTCACGAAGGCATTCTTACCCCCCTCCCCCTTACCCCCCCCCCCCCCTCCCCCCTCTACTTCTTTGCGCCAGCTCACTACGAATATCCCGGTGGCGTAACTACATTCTGTGCTTCAGTAAGCAAAGACGTCGCGACGGCGTGACACCAACTGAAGGAGCCTTTTTTTCTCCACTTCAAAGAAAGAAGGTTGGTGTCACGCATCCACATCAAAAAAATTCGTCGCGCGTGTTTCTGGGCAGGCATTTCTTCGGGTTTACTTTTTTTTTCTTGTCTCTCCTGTTGACTTGTCCGCGTCTGTCTGCGCGCTTTGCCACAAACGCGGTTTTCCAATTAGCCCAGACCTATAACTTGAGATCTACTGCCTTGCTCGACTACTAATGAATGCGGCGACAAGCCAGCGTCTTTTGGAAACTGGAGCAGACGGTTACGCGGAAGCGAGGAGGGCGGCCCGCGTTGCTCCGACTCCCGTTTTTTTAGTTTTGTTCGGCAGGGATAATGAGATTCAAACGAAGTGGTTATCAGAGGCTGATTTTGTGAGGCTACGTTATGAATCGGCCGCCGCGGTGGCTCAGTTGTTACGGTGCTCGGCTACTGACTCAAAAGACGCGGGTTCGATCCCGGCCTCGGCGGCTAGAATTTCTTTGGAGGAGAAATTCTAGAGGCCTGTGTACTGTGCGATGTCAGTGCACGTTAAGGTGGTCGAAATTTCCGGAGCCCTTCACTACGGCGTCCCTCATAGCCTGAGTCGCTTTGGGACGTTAAACCCCATAAACCAAACCAAACCACTTTATGAATCGGTCGCTTTTAATGATTTCTTCTTGAAGTTTGAACATAAAAAAATTGTCATTTAAATTTGTCCTGGAATGAGGCTATACTTAGAAACTACAAATCAGCAAAACGTCGTCTCATCGTATCATCAATCTACATGTAGTCAACACCGTTCAGAGGGAAACTCAACCGTCTGCATGATTCTTTTGCGGAACAAGCAGTTGAGAAAGAATGACCAATAGGTTTCAGATATGTCACAGCTGTACACCTCAGAGCACTGTGGCGACGGACCGTTTGGAAGAGAAATTTGTCATTACTGCGTGGAAATATTCACATATGGTGCAGCAAAAAGACGAAGGGATCCCAAAGAATGCTGAAAAAGCGGGTGTTAACTACGCAGAAATAATTATAATGCCACGTATCATTGTAGTGTCCGTTCGTTCGCGCAAGGCCGCAGGAAAGGGGTGTTATCATTTTTGTTCGTGACGCGAGAAGCGACCGGACTAATCTCGATTGATCACAGCCATGAACAGCTGCATCTACGTGTTTCCAGATTACTCTATAGATGATCTCGGCCTGTTATCTCGAAGTTTCCTTGCCGGCTTTAAATTGAACGATGCCGCGAGCAGCGGGCATTCGTAGTTCGACGACTGACGAGCACGTTTGTTGCTTACGCCGCCGCCGAGTGATTCAGTTCTTTTGCGGGCGCAAGTCAGCCCAAATGAAGAGCTTCGTTTCCAAGTCTTGTTGGTGTCCTACTGACCGCTGGACTGCCGTCACTACAACGTGACAATATTTAGCAGGTCAGCCTCCGTGCTGTTGGCATACCAGAGCAAATTAGGGCCCTGTGAACAGTCCTTACGTTCGAACAACAAATGCAGCAAAATTCTACTGAATTCGGCAACCATTACACTCTAAATTACAGTTACGAAGGAACACCAAATAACTGCTGTTTTTTTTTTTTTTTCAGTGCAAACAGTGACTGGGGAACACAGCAGTCCGTCATTGCTTTTCGGTTGTCGCGCGGTTATAGCGACTGCACCATGCATAATACACACTCAAAAGTGCCGGAATATTATTGCAACGCGCGAAACAACCATGTACAGCATATTTCCAGTTCAGTCTCACTAATAGTTGTTTCTCTAGTGGCAGTAATGTTCCAGCTGTTTTCAGGGTGATTTACGCATGATGCAGTCGCTCCACCTACACGGCAGTTGAAAAGTTGTGACGGACTGCAGTGCTCCATATAGTCACTGTCTGCACTGAAAAAGAACAGTAGTTATTTGGTTTTCCTTTGCAGTCGTTATTTAGAGTATGAGGGTCGCCGAATTCCGCAGAATTATGCTGCATTCGTTGTTCGAATGTTAGGACTGTGGACAGGGCCCCACGTTTCTCGGGTATGCCAGCAGCGCGGAGGACGCCCTGCCATATATAACTATTAAGGCGAAAGCCTTTAATGGCTCATACTGTCGTGACCAAGACGTGTTAGCAAATTTGTCCGCGTTTCAGATTGGTCGAAATGGTCGTGACGTCACTGCGCGCGAATTTTGACGGGTGTCCAGCGAAATATGTGAGAGAGTTACTGCGCAATTTCCTTTCCTCAAATACAATTTTCGACTGGTGTCCACCGAGATATGTGAGACAGTTACTGCGTAATTTTCTTTCCTCAAATACAATTTTCATTTTCTTCATTACGGCCCCTCTTTCTCTTTTTTCTTTCACTCCCACTTCCTCCCTTCCTGTACGGTGCGGTTCAGGTGTCCACCGAGATGAGAGAGAATTACAGCCCCATTTCCTTTCCTCAAAAAGCGTTGCGTTCAAAGGGCAACACATCGCGCCGAACGGGTGGCGGCGTTACGTGGACTCCCTGGCAGCGCTGCAACACGCTGTCGCGTTCCACTCCTAAAGGCAAAGATTAAGCGTCATTAATTGGCAGTTAATTAATGCACCAACAGAATGTGAAGTGAACAATCGCGTAGCAGAATGCAGCACTCATGCTTTCGCCTTTCACCACTTTAAGCCGCTAAAGTTCCTCGTAATTTTTTTTTTCGTAGTTAACACCCGTTTTTCCAACATTGCGATTCCCTTTGTGTTATTACTGCACCATGTGTGCGGCATTATACGTAGTAATGGCAAATCTTTCTTCCTAACAGGCCGTCGCCGCACTGCTCTTGGGTGGACAGATGGAGACACGTCTGAAACGAAATGGTCATATTTTCTCAACTGCTACCTTCGTGGCTTGTTCCGCAACAAAATTATACAGACGGTTGAATTCCTCTCTGGGAGGTGTTTACATTTAGACTGATGGTACGATGCGACGATGTCTTGCTGCTTAGTAGTCGTTAAGTAGCCTTGTTTGAGGTCAAATATAACTAAACCGCTTTCTTCTTTTCAAAACATGAAGAAAAAACCATTACACGCGACTGGTTTACAAATGAACCTCACAAAATAAGCCCCTGTAACCACTTCGTTTGAATCCCATTTTCCCCCTGGCTAAACTAGAAAAGGGGAGTCGGCGCACCACACCCCGCGCCTCCCTCGCTTTCGCCAAACCGTCTGCTCCCTTTGCCAAGAGACGCGGGATTGACGCTTCACTCGATAGTCATCGGGAAAGGCAGTTGATTTCGCATTACTGATGTGGTTGCGTGACGCCGAAAGGAGCCCCTTTTTCCCCAGTAGAACCACGGCTTATTTTGCTATAGTGATGCGGATAAGGTATGTGCGGCGCCAAGATATTCGTAGTGAGCTGCGCAAAGAAGTAGAGGTGGTGGGGGAGTAGTATGCCTTCGTGGTATAGAGATAAAATAAACAAACTGAACAAAACGCACCGACGAGAGCTTCACATATACGGCTTAAGTTGCCAGCGAGGGCGCCCATAAATATGGCTGCCTTACTGGGAAACGTAAGCGCCTTGGTCGTCAGGTTCTGAAAAAAGCCCTCTGCAAATTTTTAAAGGCCTGGAAGGTTTTAACGCTCGTCTTTCAGCTTTCCCGGCCTATATGTGATCGGCGCACATCTGGTGGATCAAAACATGCGAATTCTTACAGCGTAGGGCAGAAGGCGCGATGTGTAACGAGGCGTCTGTAATCGGCACAAAAAAGGCGGCGGGGAACGCTCGAAACATGCAAAATCTAAGCGAAAGTAAACAATTTCGCCCAACGGGCCGCGCCTCTTTGCTTGAATTGAGCTCCTGTTGTGTGTGTGATGTAGCAGCCGGGGATCAAGCTATGAGGGGCTGTTGTGTTCCTGAGTGTTGTGCCCACAATAGGAAAGTACAGCGGCTATTTCGCTTTGTTCGGGACAGCGCGCGCAGAAAAAACTGAGAATCACAGATCAGTTAGTGAGACGGTTGGAAACCAACAGACAACTCCAATGTATGCGAAGCAAGGCATGCGAAACACATGCATTCCAGAACAGTGTTTTCTAGGGGTGGGTGTATAATTCACAACTGTAACTTTGTATCCTCATAATTGCAGAAATTAGCAGCCGTCGAAGGCGACTTCTCGCACATCATTTCATTGCAAACGAGAACCTTTCTGATTGCTAGCTTTTGGCGAATAAGCAACTGCAGCTGAAAGTAAGTAATCCTGATTATTGGATTATAATCGAAATGAGTATCCGGGTAACAGATTGCACTGGAATTTGCTACGTTCGTTGTGAGAATATAACGACTGCTCACTAGACACCGAGTTTCTCGGCAGATCAGCTGCGAAAGAAGATTTAATTTAGCGTAATTAACTTCGACTCACTGTTTAAACGACCTCTGGCACCACCTTGTCCCAGCAGAACACCAAATTTGCGGAATTCCAAGTGATAGCAGCAGTTTTCTCTAAACGGCTTGCCGCCCCATTGCGTTCAGTGCAGCCGAACGGAAGAGTGGGACCCAACATGTCACTGTCGAAAGCGGTGTCCTCACCCTGAAACTGAAAGTGGCGCTCGCATCGAAGCAGTTCTATGGTTCTATGCATCGAGGCACCCTAATCAAGGACACCCACTCCTTTCGGCGCCATCTTGGTTCTTTCGAATGCGCTGGGTATGTTGCGGCGGCAGTTTATCTATCGGTCAGAGAGAAGGGGGCGGGCGTGTAAAGCCAATACCACCATGATTTTAATGTAAATTTTATTCTCTGCCGTCTGGTTAGCACTCTGCTTGCATAAACAGTTCGTTTCCAAAGAGGGTGTTGGACACATGTCCCTCGTATCGCAATCTGAAGGTGGCAATATTTTCTTATCCGTTTTGTAGCGAAAAGCTACACTACGCGGTTCAGAGCCGAGTTTCGCGTGTGCAGGTGCCGCCAGTTCTCCGCTAGTAACGTTGGTTCTGCGCATGTGCGAAAACCAAGTGACGTCACGAGAGGCGCAGGTGCGTCGCCTCCTCGCCGCAGCCGTCGCCGACTCCGCCATACTCTGCCGCCATGCGCCGCGCGCTACTGCGCATTTGCGAGGAGGGTGCGCCGTGTGTATATAATCAAGGCCTGCCAACACCCTCTAGAGGTGTTGGGCCTGCGCGCTTTCCTTTCCCCCCGCTCTGACGTCAGCCACTTTGACCGCTGACCCCTCCGCATTCCTCCGACACTGAGACGTCTCCTTTATTCCCTCAACCAGTCTTGCACCCTTCGGTAGTCGTGTAGCCGGACGTGTCAGCGTGCGCTGCTGCGTTTTTTTGCTGTTGTGTTCGTGAGTACTGGTTAGGAAATCGCTTGTCATCGCGATATCGAAATCTTGGCGTGTCCTGCACCTGCTGTTGAAGCAATGGGTCGCTGCTGCGTGCCCAACTGCAAAGGAAACTGTGACAACGGGCCAAAAGTGCGTGTGTTTTCGTTCCCAAAAGACGCCCGTAGGATTACGTGGGAGCGTGCTGTGCCGCGACGACATCGACATAAGGACTCTGCGAGATCCTAAGGTACGTTGTGTCTGGCCATCGAAGAAATCGTTGAAGACTGATAATTTATCACGGTGCTAAAATGTGGACAAGATGCGGTTCTAAAATTCATGGGACGCGATGTTTGCCCTAGACCGCTGGTATCAGTAAATATTATATCTTTTCCTCTTATGTACCAGGCAGTGTTCTTGTGTGCTTGAATAGGTACAAATTTTCAATTTCAGTGCGGGCGTTCATATCATGGTTAATTAAATATGCCTATGAATACCATCGAATTTTGCAGAGAGCATATGTACACTAACTAGATATATTTTTACATCTTGATTCAGCGTTTCGACTATATTCAGTGTGCGCAGTGTTTTGGCTAAAGAATGCTCAGTATATTTAGGTAATGGAAGCTATTCTATGCAATTGCGCAATGAATAAAGGCGTCTGTGCCATGGGTGCGCAATGTAGCGTACAAGTAGCTCCACTGAACTTGGTTCAAACTTGAAATAAAAAAAGTGAACAGCAAGGACAATATTTTAGTTCCCGAGGGACTTTTTCATCCGCTGCTTTCCAGATATGCGAGCTACATTTCAAACCTTAAAGGGTCAGTCTACTCACCGAGATGAGTGTATAAATAATGGCATATTCTGGTAGTTGGCACCCTACAACATCAATAACGAGGGGTCTGCGCCCGGTTTAGGCAGGAATTTATATTTTATTTCGGCGTTAAAAGTCGCGTAAAAAAGCATGGTGGCGACCCCAAACGTTCATTTTGTTCAAGAAAGTGGTAGTCTTTTTTTGTAGAAGCATAAGTGAATATACTACGTACCATCTGTATGCCCCAATGTCAGAGAAACGCACGTTTTGTTCTAGCAAACTGTAGAAGGCGTACCGCTCGCTTTTTCTGTAAATCACATGAATATTTATAGTTACACGCACGCAAAACGCAGGCACATTCCCACTTTTAGTTCAGCGTATGCTAGCAGAGACGTAAAAATAAACTCAGCCTATAGTGGCGCCATCTGGTCGTCAGGACGGGAACCACTGCTGTAAACAAACCGACTCTCCACTTAAGCCTAGGAGCGGCAGAATCGTCACTCTAATTATTAAAATAAAGCAAATTTATCTCTTATATGTTTTCTTATAGGCGAGATGAGACGAAGCGAAAGACAGGCGCCCCATTTATGGCCAGTGAACGCACTGAAAAAGGCAGCAACAACCAGAATTCAGTCCGAAGCGAGAGGTCCGGCTTCGACGGGCGCCGCCATGTTTGTCGCCGCGCGGCGGAAATCCAGATGGTTGCCAGATGAGACTACCATCTCATACAGATGTGTTCCCACATTAATAAATTCTATTTTAAAATGTTCTACCGCACTCCTTGGCACCACATATGGTTAGCTATCGGTTGCCGCAAAGAAAATATGGTCGATAAAATTCAGTAGACTGACCCTTTAAAATAGAATCTTTAAAATACCTTAAAATAGAATCGTGTGGGCTGGCACACAAACTGAAAAGGCATTGCCACTTGTAAATATGTGAATAAAGTCTTGTGGCCACTGTTCCTTTCGATCTCTGGCGTCTATTTTACGGAATTTACAAATCTAGATATGCTACGTGAAGCATATACAGTAAAAAGTTTCCAGCAATGCCTTTCTTAAGTATGATGAAAACATGTCCATCCAAAACCTTAAAATAAAATCGTGTGGGCTGGCCCACAAACGGAAAAAGTTTTGCCATTTCTAAATACGTAATAATTTGTAAATATGTGAATAAAATCTTGTGCCCACAGTTCATTTCGATCTCTGGCGTTTCTTTTACACAAGTTCCAAATCCAGATATGATACGCGAAACATATACCGCAAAAGTTTCCAGCAATCCTTTTATAAAGTACGATGAAAACACATCCATTCAACGCATACCTTCATTTTAGCCCAATGCAATTTAATAGCAGGCGACAAAATTTTACCCCGCATCAGTACCGCCCGCACTCCGCGCGTGCCCCTGCACGGGAGGAGACGCGCGGCTGGGTCAAGTTGGGTGACGTCACGGAGGGAGCGCGCAGGCCTTATAATGCGCTTGACTGAGAACTGGCGGGCGCGGAGGTGGTGACGAATCGCGGCTACGGCCGCTTATGTTTTTTCAGCCAGCGTCCGCTTCAGCGGACGCGGTTGTTGCTGCGACGCGCGTCTTTTCTTTCCTTTTTCTCTTTCCTCTGATCTTTTAACTCTCCTCTATCTGCACGTGGCAGCGGTGGTGGCTCGGCTGGAGCCAGTTGGCAGGCCCATGCAATTTCCTTTCATCCCTCTCTCAGTCGCAACAACAACAACAAAAACACAACTGGCGGGCGCGTTCGACATGGAAGCCAAGGAGAGTGCGGCTGCTGCTAAACGACGCAGAAGAACGGAGAAATTGAATTCTTCCGATCCAGAGGTAGTCGCCTGGGAGCTGGCCGCCGAACAACGGAGGAAAGATCGAGCCAAGGCGAAACGTGCATCTGAAACGCCGGAACAACGTGAGGAACGCCTCGCGAAAAGACGTCGCCAAGAAGCCGAAAGACGCGCTATGGCCACCGCTGTGGCCACTGGTAGTCAACCAAGTGAGGAGGAGGAGCAGCAGAAGGAGGAAAACATGGAAGAAGATTCAAAGACTCACCGCTACACTGAACACGTGTTAAAATGTGTCCAGAGTGTTTACGTTGGACTTTGTGAACAACCCGTGTGGCTATGTTTGTGATGTGTGTGAGAGACTATGGCACTTTTCGCTCCGTACACTCTAAGAACTGATACTCTCTATGATAGAGTATACCGGCTACTGTACTCTCTCTAGCAGCAGTTTACTCCGCCCAAACTGCCTAAGGAGTGAAACGACTCCTTCGGTAAGGAGTAAAACTGCGAGCGCACTCCCTCTAGGGCCTGAGGGAGTTGGAGGTTGTTTATTTTCTTAGCTTTTGTACTGCAGCGGAGCCATATATATAGTGACCTGTGACTCGCATCTCATGCAAACTAGTAATAAGCAGAAACAACCAAACAAGAAAGTGCGCGGTGCTCCGCCCACAGAGCCAGACCTTGTACATAACCGATACGTGCAGTGTACACTTTGAAGATTATTGCGTTGCATTCATACAGCATATTTGATTTGATTTCAATGGATTTTACGTCCCAAAGCAACTGCACTGACATCGCGACATCCCAAAGCGAAGTGCACTAACATCGCGCAGTGCATGAGGCTTTGGAGTTTCGCATTCATCGAAATGCGACCGCCGCGGGGTTCTGAAGTCTATACCATTCAGCGAAGTCATGTACTTCCGTAGAATGCGTTTAAGAAGAGACTGTCATGGTAACTGTCGCAATTTATCCTAAACATTAGTTTATTGCTGTGTGAATATATTTTATGCCCTTCGGAACGGCCATTCACATTTTGCAACATCTATTTCAGCACAGCAACCTCCAAGAAAAAGCGGTTCGCAGAAACGAGCGATGCTTCTGTTAAAGGAAAACACTTCTGTCAGATCCCGTAAACCTTCGCGGTCGACGGCGAAACATTAGTCTAAACACTTTATATGGCATTCCTACTAGGGTATGAATGATCGACGAGTGCTCTAGGGAAGCTACACATCATTTTAATACGAATAATAGTGCATCAGGACACCAGTTAACTCGTTCGCGAAGGGCGAGTCAACGTACTGTGCACCATGAAATTGCTGTCGAGTAAAAATTTACCGTGGCGTTGTGGCGTTCAGGTGTTGCCTGTACTGTTTCATCATTTACTGAGCTGTGCCAGCTCTAACCAGCCAGCGATCTACCAATTTAGAGAACAGAACTCGCGACATATACGCACAAAACTGCCGCTGAACTCAAAATGTTAGCATATATAACTACTGAAAAGCATTGCGACTCGGCTCAAGTATAGGCGAGAGGTAGCGCACTCGGCTCGCAATGCAGAGTTTCCTGGTTCGAATCCTCCCTCTGGCGCAGCTTTTTTTTTCCCAGCCATTTGTAATAAAGGAGTGTTTCTACTCCTGCAGAGGGAGTGCGCCTAGCAGGAGTGCGGCGACTCTGGATAAAGGAGTGAAATATGGGACAAGCGTATACTCCATCGAAAGGAGTTCCCCGCACTCCTTTTGTTCTTAGAGTGTATATCCAGGCTTAACCTTAGCTAAGCCACATCCAATTTTTTTTTCATAAGCTTTTTTCACTCGTACGCTTCCCACAAACGTCACTGGAATTATTAGTATAATTATTATTTCACTTGGATGGAATTTTGAGTTCGCAGCACTTTTAATAATAATTTTGTTTCTTATTATGGATTTCTAATCATATTTATGTAACTAGAAGAAAAATGACCGACGATTACGTTACTTCCTAATGCGAAATTTGAGCGCAGCAAATAAGCTGCTTCACCTTTTCGATAGTGAGTCAACCCCAGCTGCGGAGTTGGTTTCAGGGACAACGCCGCCGATGCCGACACAAACAATATGATACCCTCGCTTCCGCAGCGCTAAGAACCAGGTCTAGCCGTGGGAAGGTGGTCACGTATTCGTCGACGTGCCGGGGCCTACGTGAAATAACCGGCGCGTCGGCAACTGAAGAGCACCCTATCCGCCACACAAGAACAGGGGGGGGGGGGGGGGACCCTTTCCTCCTCTTTCTGCATGGCGGCGACGGTGTTCTATGCAGTCACGTTATCTTGACTCTCTAGCGGCGTCAGCGGCATCCAGCGGTATCAGTCGGTCGCTGCTAGCGCTGGGGGGATGAAAGGGGGGCGGAGCTGGTTGCGAGGCCGACGCCGACGACGACGCGAAACCCAGGAACGGACGCCAAAGAGCTGCGCTCTAAAATTAGGAGTCACTTTGGCGACTAAAGTGGTGCAAGGCGAAAGCCTTAGTACAGCATTCTGTCACGAATGTGGTTGTGAATGATGAATCAAGTGCTGCCAGCGAATGACGCGTCCATTGGCTGTCTGCGTGTGTTACTGATGTGTGGTTAACATGTTAAGCTTCGCCTGTAAGAGTGGAACGCGACAGCGTCTTGCAACGCTGCCAGGGAGTCCACAGAACGCCATCGCCAATTCGGCTGTACGCCTTGCTGGACGGTAAATTTATTTTTTGAGGAAAGAAAATGTATCTCTCTCGCATATCTGGGTGGACACCTGCACCTCGCCGTAAGGGAAAGGGGGAAGATGGGAGTGAACGAAGAAGCCGTATTAGCTAGACGCGCCTTTGTTCATTCCAAACCATTCAGCTGGCATTACGGAGTGGCTAGCGTGCTCGTATCGCACTCCGGAGACCCTGGTTCGATTCCCCAACTCGACCAATTTCGTTCTCGGTTTTATTGATTTATGCGGTCTAACTAGAAAGGTTAATTAGGCTATTTCATATTTATATTATTGTATTTCTATCCATCGTGTTCTGTCATTAACCTGTCAATTGTTGGAACTGTCTAGGATGTTCGACACAACGTATATGAAACGAGCAACGTCTTACTGAGTGGGGAAGTGCGTGGTGGTGGAGGGAACGAGGCTTCGTACTTATCTGTTTTTTTCAGCAGCGTCTCCTTCCGCGGACGCTGTTGTCGCTGCGGCGCGCGTCTTTCTTTTGTTTTCTTCTGACCTCTTCATTCTCCTCTATATTAATTAGGCTAATTGATTAATTAAGCAATTAACTAAACTCAGTCCAACTTAGTTGCAGCATCACTATGCGATCCCTTTGATTGGTTGCATGGTTACTAGCCAAAGTACAATTGGCCCCATTTGAAATTTGCGCACTGTGACGTCACGAGCATTTCGACCAATTGAAAAGCGTGACATTGGGGGCGGAGCTGGTTACGAGGCCGACGCCGACGACGACGCGAAACCCAGGAACGGACGCCAAAGAGCTGCGCTCTAAAATGACACGTTGCATGAGTAGGCCGACTGAAGTTCAAGGGTCTATTGAAGAGGAAAAAATTACTAAGAACATTTTTCAGCAATCAAACACAATTTACTTACAATATCAAGTAGTCATTTCACTTTATAAGCTCTCAGGAAGGTTATCTGGTTAAATTGTGCTTGCCTTATTGTAGGCTCGTTCCTGCTACAGTCTTGCTAGCGTAGCCCTGGGCTGGTTTTTCAGGAGTGTTAAGCCATCGCAGATAGATGCAGTCACGAATTTTTCCCTCTCTGCTCTGTCGATGTTGATGTTCTCCTTGATGTTGATGCAGAGTCGTAGAGGGCGGGTCTCGTGAGTGACCCGGGGGACGTACTTCACTACGGGTGAGATCAGACAGGCGTGCAGGTCTTCGGATGGTGAGGCACTTGGAAGGCTTTCTTCAAGAAATTATTTATTACAAATGTATATACAACTTATTTACATATGCCGAGTGATTTCGACCTCTCCACTTTAACTAAAAATAAAAACCTCAAAACTTCCACGACTCCGGACCACCGCCGGCCAACACACGGCCAACCCGTCCGGCCGCCGCTCAACTAACTCGCGTCTCCAACTCTACGCTCACGGCCCCTGGACCACCACCGGCCACACACGACCGATCTGTCCGGCTGCCACACACCCAACCTCGGCGCTCTCCTTCGCGCGTACCCATCTCGTCACATTCGCGCCAAAACTCCATCCTCCGCCAATAAACAATCCTCCCGCCAAAACTTACTTCTTAGCCAATAGACGACTTTCCCGCCGTCGTTTAGAAGTAAGAGGTCACAAGGCAAAAGACAAGTAAACAATATAAAACACACGCATCGCTGTAAGCAGCCATGGCTAACTAAAAGCTATTACAACAGAAGGAAACAAACAGAATTCAAAACACACGCTCCACTGTTAGCCGCTCTGGCCAGCTAGCAGGAACGAAAACAAGAACAGCCCCAGCCATCCTGTCGTCGTCTCGGGTTTCGGACCGACTTCCTAGAAGAAACCATTCCCCACCCGCTGGGGCCGAGGAGCGCGACCCTCGCACGCTACGCCGTTTTAAGTCCTTCTCCTTTTGTCTGCGCATTCCCCTGCTCCCTTTCGGCGCCACTCCTCACACTTTAACACGACGCACGCTAGCTGCGGCGTGACACCTCCCCCCTTCTTCTCAATTCTTTCCCCCGACCCCTTTTTTTTTCGCCAGTTCCGAACAAGGCATGCTTCTCCTTTAGGCTGCCTCAAGCCGCCGCCTCTCTCTCTAGTGCGAGAAAGCACTAAAGCTTCCCCCCGAGATACACTCCGAAATACACTCCGAAAAAGAATACAGGCATGCAAGTACATGAAAACAATGTACACTTCTGCACAACGCACCATACGCCACAAGATTACATGTTTGAAGTGAAGGTTCATGATACAAAAATCATGCATGCAAATAAAAAGGAAATCAACCACAACAACACTCCACACAGGTGAGCCTTGAACATCACTGCTCTCATGCTCTGTGCTCAGGGGTTCCTTTTTTTTTCTTTCTCATGTTAGGTTTGAATGCGGGAAAGCGCGTCCGCAAGCACGTTGTGGCCCCCCTTGATATGCTGGACCGTGATGTTGTACTTCTGTAGCGACAGCGCCCACCTCGTGAGCCGTGCACTGCTCGATGCCGCAGTGGCCACATACTGCAGAGGGTTGTGATCCGTCCTGACATGCACTTCCGCTCCCAGTACCCATGTGCTCACCTGATCCAATGCCCATACCACAGCGAACGCTTCTTTTTCAATCGTCGACCACTTCACTTGAGATTCGCTCAACTTTTTGCTCAAGAATGCAATTGGGTATTCTCTTCCGTCTGCATTCTGCGCCAGACATGCCCCGATTGCCTCTTGGGACGCGTCGGTTGATAGAATAAAAGGCTTGGACATGTCTGGTGGACACAGAACAGCTAGAGTTGCCAGCGCACTCTTCACCTCTTGGAATGCTTGCTCTTGTTCACTCTGCCAGCTGATCGGGCCGTTTCGACGACCCTTCGTTAAGTTTGTGAGGGGCAGCACTACCCGCGAGTAATCTTTTATGTAGTTGCGGTAATAGTTCATTACCCCTAGCACGCTTCTGAGTTCCGCCTTTGTTCGTGGTGGCTGCATTGCCTCTATTGCTCGAACCCTCTCAGGATCGGGACAATGCGTTCCAGAACCGACTATGTGCCCCAGGTACTTTACGCTCCCCTGTGCAAATTTGCATTTTTCAGCATTTACCTTCAGCCCCACAGATCTGAGTGTCTCCAACACCGCATCGAGATGTTGGGCATGTTCGCTCATGTTTTCAGAAAAAACTGCGATGTCATCGATGTAAGCGCACGCATACGCTCTATGCTCATAGAGAATTTCATTCATAATCCGCTGGAAAGTGGCCGCGGAATTTCTTAGTCCATACGGCATCACTGTCCAGGCGTACTGTCCACTGTCGGTCGCGAATGCGGTTAATCTTTGGCTCTGCTCGTCTAGCGGAATTTGCCAGTACCCGCGTGTCAAATCCAGAATTGTTATGCAGCATGCCTTTGCCACAGTCGCCAGGAGGTCGTCTACCTTTTTCATCGGAAAGGCGTCTACCTCTGTAATGGAGTTGAGGAATCTGTAATCAACGCAGAGCCTCACACTCCCGTCGCTTTTCGCCACACACACCACAGGGTGGGCGTAAGGGGATTCGGTGGGATAGATCATTCCCTCTGCCACTAGCTCCTGTACTTGTCTCTCAACCTCGACTCTCATCTTTAGCGGGACCCTGTACTGGTGACGAGGAGCAGGACGTGCGTTGGCCATTATGCGGATCGTGTGCTTACCTGCCCTACTTTTCCCCGGATTTCCCGAAAACACTTCACTGTGCCGATGGACAACTTCCTGGATATGAGAGTCTTTTACCTCTGCTTCGCTCATGCGAACAGATACTACCGGTACTTCTTCCACCTTTCCGAACTCTTCATCCTCAAATACGACCCCGACTGTTCTTACCCCGACCGTAAACGGCTTCAAATTATTTGCATGTATCCACTTTCGGGATCCATCCTCCATCTGCACCACGTAGCTATCCTTTCGCTTCCTCTCAACTACCTTTACCGGCCCCCTCCAGGCGTACTGCCCCTTAGACGTATCCTCATTCCTGACTAGAACGAGATCGTCGCAATTAAACTTCTTCGGCCGTGCTCTCAGATTATACCGTGTCGCGTATGCTCTTTGGTTATCGGCAGAATTTTGCCCCACCACCTCCGACATGGCAGCCAGCCGCTGACGTAGTTCCAGTAAATACTTTTCTGCCGACTCATTCAGTGTAATCGGAAGGGTCCAGTTTCCGGTCCAAGACTTCTCTAATATTGCTAATGGCCCTGTAGGAGTGCGCCCATAAAGGAGCTCAAATGGCGACACTCCGGTCGTTTCATTGGGCACTTCGCGATATGCCCACAAAAGGCACGGGACCAGTCGGTCCCACCCCCGTCCATGTTCTCCAATGACATGCCGCAGCATTCTTTTGAATGTCCCATTCCATCTTTCAACAAGGCCATTGCTTTCCGGATGACCAGGGGTTGAAAATCTAGGCGATGCCCCGAGACGGGCCAACAGTTCCTGGGTTACCTTTGCCGTAAAGTTTGTCCCCTGGTCCGAGCAGACCATCTCCGGCACCCCAACCCTAGAGAATATTTCCACAAGGGCGTCGCACACTGCTCGGGCTGTCAACGATTTCAAACAGACTACCTCTGGCCACCGAGAGCATACGTCCATCAAACACAGAGCATACCTGTGGCCTTTTGACGACGGGGGTTCTATTGGACCTACACAGTCCATAACTATCACCTGAAATGGGCTTGCTGGTCTTGTCAGGGGTGCTATCAGTACCCTGTCCGACTTCCTTTCTATAGCATTCTTTTGACACTGTGGGCATGCCTGACAATACTTAAGAATCTCGGTGTTCATGTTCGGCCAAAAGAATGAATTCTTTATGCGCTGCCTTGTTTTCTTTGCCGCAAGATGCCCACCAACTTCTCTGTCATGAGCTACCTGTAACACCGCCTGCCTCTTGCATTTCGGCAGAATCAGCTGTTTCACCATCCTCCCGTTTATCTTATCTGAGTGATATAGCAGGCCGTTGGTTACCTGCATACCATGGGTGCCTGCCTTCGCCTGTTGCCATGAGGTTTTTAAGCTTTCATCCTCCAGCTGTAGTGCCCTAAAGTTCAATGACGTTGCTTCTTCCAGCTGTTCGTTTTCCCTTGGCTGTGCGACAACCGCCGCCACAGTAGCGCGTGGGTTCCCTAAATTATAGTGGTCCTCGATCTGTTCGTTTTCTTTCTGCTTAACCAGTTCATTATAGTCGCTCACTGATAACAAACAATTAATTTCATTCGCCAATTCCTCTGTCACTGCGCACAAGATGGTGACATGTGAGCCCCTCCGATCCATTCTTAGTGGCACATACGCCAGCTCAGCCTCAATCTGATGTCCGAAGGCACCCTTCAATGCGACTTTGCCTCGTGGATCTACCCTTTCCTGGGGCAGTAGTGACCTCCTGACCACTGTGATGTCCGCGCCTGAGTCTACTCGTGCCAAGATTATTGATTCCCCCGAACAGAGGGAGACATCGCCCACCTTATGCGTCTCCGTCAACTGAGTGCTGGCTTTTGGCTCCCGGTCCTGGCACAGAATTTCAGCGCTGTGAGGGGTTACTTCTATCACTCTGGCTGTAATCTTCCTGACCTCCGTCTCTTGGCATTCTCGGGCCATATGCCCTAAACGGCCACAGCGGTAACAGAGGGGTGACGCTGGGTTCTTTCCCCTATCCTGCTCCCATTCCCTGCCGGCAGAATGCCCCTCTTTAGCAACATTGCGGGCACCCATATCTCTGTTTCCGATCTTTACCTCAGTTTCCCGACACTCCCTAGACATATGACCTAGTCGGCCACAACGGTAACACTGGCGTGTCATCGTATGTGCTCTAAATGGCGCATACTTCACCTCCATGGGTCCTCCCCCACGAAGTTGCGACGCCCCGGCCTCCCCCTCTTTCCTACATCCTTCGCCGCGGGCCGTACTCATGCGCGGAACGCCAGCCCCAAATGCTTTCCCTCGGCTGCTCTCCACCGCCTCGACTACTTCTGTAAGTCCGTCGATTTTAAGCCAATTTTTGTTTTCTTGAAGAGCTATCTGTCGGAGCGCGTCGTTAGACAAGACCACTTTCATTTTATCGACCACTACCAGCTCCATCAGCTCCTCAATTTCGGTCACTTTTCTGCTGCTGATATAATAAGAGTAATAACTGCGTAGTCGGTAGCCGAATTGGCGCCATGATTCTTGCGGTCCTTTCTTAGCTGTGTCAAACATCCTTTTATATTCCGCCGGGCTTAATCGCAACTCCCTCAAAATTACCTCTTTTAGCAGTTTGTACTCGAGTATCTCCTTTGTTCCACTTTGCATCGCCATCGATCGCATGCGGTCAGTGAGGTATGGAATCAGGGTGATAGACTGCACGCTTTCCGGTACTCTGAAGGAGTGAAAAAGCATCTCCACAGAATCAAACCATCCCGGAATAAGCGACTCATCTTTCGGCATTCGAGGTAGTACACTGCTCAGCATTGTGGAGTATTTTACTGCTTCTTTCCCCTCTGACAGATCAGCTGTGCCTTGCCTGCGTAATTTCTCTGTCTCAAATTCAATTTTGGCCCTCTCTAGCCTCATTTTCTCAATTTCTATATCAATTTGCCTATTGGGTCCAGATTGGCCGTTTTCCGTGCTTGTCTCGCTCATTTCCCCAGTCATGTTACTATCCATCTCTGGCGACAGTAGTTTACTCTTTCCCCTCGTAAGCATAAAGCACGAAGTTTGAGAGCAGCGCTGTTCGCTCACCGTTTTTCTTTCGCCGCCTTCTCTTCAAAGATCGTCAATCAAACTAAGTTCCAGAGTTCTCTCACAATGAACTTCACGCTGATACGCCACAAGTCCTGTTACGCACCGCCGCCGCACTCTCAAGGCCTCTTCAATTTAAGTTCGTCCTCCTTTCCTCCCTTGGTGTCCACGATTCTTCTTCCCACCTACACTGGTCTCGAAGCTGCGATGATCGGTGATGATCGGTGAAGATACCTCTGCTGTCTCTTGTGTCTTCTTTCTTCTTTCTTGACGTCCGGTTTTCGACTTCTCTTCGCCACCCAAGGGCAAACGTTCCTTGTGAGCTCACCAAATCGACGTCTTCTCAACCTGAGTTGCCTCTGTCTTCCTCATTCCCGTCGCAAAGCAGCGTCCCTTGCGAATCCTGTCGGCTGCGCCAGTCACGAATTTTTCCCTCTCTGCTCTGTCGATGTTGATGTTCTCCTTGATGTTGATGCAGAGTCGTAGAGGGCGGGTCTCGTGAGTGACCCGGGGGACGTACTTCACTACGGGTGAGATCAGACAGGCGTGCAGGTCTTCGGATGGTGAGGCACTTGGAAGGCTTTCTTCAAGAAATTATTTATTACAAATGTATATACAACTTATTTACATATGCCGAGTGATTTCGACCTCTCCACTTTAACTAAAAATAAAAACCTCAAAACTTCCACGACTCCGGACCACCGCCGGCCAACACACGGCCAACCCGTCCGGCCGCCGCTCAACTAACTCGCGTCTCCAACTCTACGCTCACGGCCCCTGGACCACCACCGGCCACACACGACCGATCTGTCCGGCTGCCACACACCCAACCTCGGCGCTCTCCTTCGCGCGTACCCATCTCGTCACATTCGCGCCAAAACTCCATCCTCCGCCAATAAACAATCCTCCCGCCAAAACTTACTTCTTAGCCAATAGACGACTTTCCCGCCGTCGTTTAGAAGTAAGAGGTCACAAGGCAAAAGACAAGTAAACAATATAAAACACACGCATCGCTGTAAGCAGCCATGGCTAACTAAAAGCTATTACAACAGAAGGAAACAAACAGAATTCAAAACACACGCTCCACTGTTAGCCGCTCTGGCCAGCTAGCAGGAACGAAAACAAGAACAGCCCCAGCCATCCTGTCGTCGTCTCGGGTTTCGGACCGACTTCCTAGAAGAAACCATTCCCCACCCGCTGGGGCCGAGGAGCGCGACCCTCGCACGCTACGCCGTTTTAAGTCCTTCTCCTTTTGTCTGCGCATTCCCCTGCTCCCTTTCGGCGCCACTCCTCACACTTTAACACGACGCACGCTAGCTGCGGCGTGACAGATGCGAAGCCATGTTTTCCAGTCACATCTTTGTGGAGGCAACATGGATTTTCTGGCAAGGTTACATGCTTTCTAATAATTTCCTTCAGTGCTTTCAAAGGCGTTCTCAGACGGGTCAGTTCTTGAGCTTAAGCAAAGGACTTGAAAGCACTCTCACACAGAAAGACAAAGTCAGTGAAAGACAAGTGGGCAAGCACATCTTCCTCAAGAGAAGATACTTCCTCTAAGTCGAGATTTAAGTCTGTTCTCTCATCACTCTCTTCCGGCTGGGTGATGCTTTGCACTTGTTTAATTTCTGCTGAAAACAAATCGACAAGGTGCACGGTACTATCATCGATTGCATATCCCGACGTCTTCGGTACCTTGAGGAATTGGCTCACCGACAAGGGCGTCCGCAGAATTTTTTGCAGGGGGGGGCCCCATTGGTTGTTGGCGCCGGAGGGGGGGGGGGGGCTATATTCGTAGCAAAAAGGCACTATTTGCGGAGTAAATTTATTTATTTATATATAAATAAAAAATAAGTAAAATACGCACATGAAAGAAAAATTACAAACAGCAAATTAAAGCGCGGCTAGGAGAGATACATTCAAGTTTATCAATGAAAAAACAATTAAAATTAATAAAAAATACAAAAAGATACTATCACTTCGTGGAGAAGAGCGCTCAGTCTTGCTGCATACGGGTTCTCGACTCACCCGGATTGATGACCAGCACACAGCACAATATGTTCACAAACACGCAACTACAGTCACTCAGTCAGTCTTCCTTGAACAGCAACTGTAGGCGCCTCGGATTTTTCTGGGCGAATTGTGTAATTACACGGGTGATAAATTCATTTCTGTGCTTCACTACACGCTCTCGGTGCATACTCATCATACACATTGAATGGAAAAACGGTTGAACGCGTACGTTGAAAACAAAAGACAACTATATATACAACAAAAACTTCTTTACAAGATAAATGCACGCTCGCCGCTTCATACACCTCGCTCCATCTTGCTCGCGCATCCGCACAGTCGAGCAACCGCACACACACTGCTCGCCGCTCGTCGTTTTCTCGTCCGCTGTCTTGGTTGTTCTGACCTTCGTTGACAACCGGCCACTAAAAACACCGAAGCACAAACACAGAGGCGCGCACACGTGCAAGGGCTTACTTGCCGCAATATCCCCGGATGCGCACTTTGGGGGGTGAAAGGAACGCCGCGCGACTTCCGAGGGGAAGGAACACTCGCCACTCCGGTCGGAAAATTTGTTGTTGTGTTTTTATGGGGTTCAGAGCCCCAAAACGCATCAGGCTATGAGGGACGGAGTAGTACAGAGTTCCGGATAATGTCGACCACCTGGGTCTGGGTCTTTTTTCCGTGCACTGACACGCACAGTACATGGGCGCTGTTGTGATTTGAGACCCAGCCAGAGGTTACAGGCGAGCCAGGCAGGCGCCATCGGTCTGCGTTGACCAAAGGCGCTGGTTTTCGGAGAAGACGCAAGAAACGCTGGTGTGGGGGCGCCTCTGGAGACTGCGTCGCCGTGAACAAAAGCAGCTAATCCCCTTTGCCGAAGATTCTGAAAGCGGCGCTTCTACCGAACTGCGCTCTCCCGTGGATCGGAGGAGACAGCGAGCGGCGGCTGCGGCGCCAACCCACCGCCCGCTTGACCCTGAGCAGCCCGACAAAGCGGGGGTGGATACGGCTGATATTTGTCCTTCCCTCCTGAAGAATTCATCGGTGGCCGGCGTACGAACGTATCCTGATTATAGCGAGCGACGAAGGCGAAAACAAGATGCTCTGTGCACTGTCTGCCTCCGTGCCGCTATCTCTCTAGAGATCAAAGAAACAGACACCGATCGTTAAGAAGGCTCAAACACATGCTCGCCGGTGCCGCTGTATGTCTGCAACAGGTCGCCTTTTAGTAGAGCTAACGATGGCGTGGTTTGAAAACGGCGGAACGACGCCCGCTCGGACGCGGCATTTCGCAGATGTGACCCAAAGCGTGGAAGCGGGGCTGCTTTTACCCTTTTGGCTGAGCGCACCACCGCCCCTGGCGTGCGGCCATCACTCACGGTCGAGTGAGTGATTTTCCAGGGGGGTGCAGCCGCCCCCCTTGCCCCCCCTTCCGGACGCCCATGCTCACCGACACTATTCTCAGTGCGTTTTTCAGATCATATGCACTCGATCGGTACAAGACTCATCATTCGCACAACCGAGAAGAGGTTCTCAAGGCAGTCTTGATCAAGCCTTCCAGTCAGCACGAATGTGTACCTAGGCTCGTTGATCAGAACAACATGCAGTTTTATTATCACAGCCAGTCATGTTTTGTTAACAAGCACGCACATCACAAGGCGCTACACAAAACACGAGCTATCGCTCCACAACGCCATGAGGACAGTGAAACGGAACGCACGCACGCACGTCCGTTCAGGTCGACGGCCGGCGGAAAAGAACCAACATGGCGCCGAGAGGCGGCGGATTCAAAGGCTGTCCCATGGAGGAAGGAAAACTAGTTCTTACTACAACTTCAGGCCATGCGGCGGGCGTTGCACCACATCGACAGATTACACCGGACGGCGGACCGCTCCTTCAGCGTTTGCGCAAATACCCACGTTCGCGCATGAAGCGGCGCTGCTCGAGTACGGGCAGCTAACCAACGCCACGCCCCCATACGGCCTCTGTTCGCCCTGGCCTGCTGCTTCGGAGGTGCAGCTAGACATTGTCGGCATAACGGGAAAGCGGAGCACCCCGCTCTGTGCAGTACAGCAGTTGACCGGAGCCGTCATCTACGAGGAACTTCGAGACCACCTCCTCGTGTACACTGACGGCTCCGTGGCGGGCGAAAGCTGCTCGCTTGCAGCGGCGGCGACCGTCCCCGTCCTGCACCTGCACAGACAGCTACACGTCGCCTCTATGGGCTCCTCCACCACGGCGGAGCTTGCGGGCATCCGCCTGGGGCTTGACTTGCTCCTCTCCCTTGCTCCGCCGCCGTCCAGATGTGCTCTGCTATGCGACTCCCGCGCCGCCCTCGGCCGCCTGCAAACCCGAGGCCGCGGTACTCCCCTAGTACAGAACGTTATGGCAATGTCGCCAATGTTTTATAATGTTGTGCAACATACTCCAACGTTAGAGCAACATGTCCATAAGTTGGTCAGGATGACACTCTCTGCTAACATTGCAGCCAAATGCTCAGAAATTCGTTAGGATAACATACCATCTGCCATCTTTGGAACAACATCGAGAAGCAACGTTGAGGCAATACAGCCTGATGAACGTTATTATAATGCTTGAATCATAACAATAAAGCAACATTACAAATATATTTCAAGCACAGAGTTCCAGAAGTTTTCTGACTGTTGCTACAGTAAACATTTTTTTCAATTAGCAGTACTTTGCAACTAAACTTCTTCTGTTGCGCCTGCTATAAATTGCATGCACAGCTCGATTAATATGTCGCAAAGCTTTGTTTATTACCTATTCGCCACTGTCACCCTTAGGACACCCTTCAGGAATGGCTATATAAGCTTGACTCTATGTTATTCGCTCGGCGGTGAGTGTATGAGTTACATGTTGTACTGTATTGTGGAGCTCAAGTGTCGGTCGCTCTCGTTGGTCCTCGAAAAGCGTTATGATATGTTGTGAAGCTTACCAATTGGCAGGCCTGCATGCTTGTGCAGGGTTGCTAAAATTTTCAAGAATGTTACATTGATGTTATAAAACATTGTGGCAACGTTGCAGCAATGTTGTACATATGTGGACACAACATCGTGGGAAATGTAGCAGCCATGTTTTTCACATATGTTGTCTTGATATTGCCAAAGGAGGACACTAGCCACGTTAATGCAGCCTAAATAGGTAACATTGCTGCAATGTTCCAGCAGCAATCTGTGCTACACAGTAGAGGATCCTCTACTGTGTGAAATCCGCGCGCGTCTAGAGAGACTGGCGTAGCACGGCTGCGCCATGGTGCTCGGCCACAGTGGAATTGTGGGCAACGAGCAAGCCGACGAACCCGCGACCGCCGCACATCAGTTACCTCCTGGCGATCTCCCTCTCGCACTGGAGGACGTGCGAACGGTCATCTACGGCCATCTCCGACAGCAGCACCCCGACCAGAGCATCGCACGAGGGGAGCGCATCAACAGCATCAGTGGCAGCTCCCTGACACGGCAGCATCGCGCGATGATCCTCCGTGCGCGTGTACGATGCGTGTGGCCCGGGGGCAGATGGGTGCGCCACGGACTCTGGTGAGCTTCTGCGTATACTTCGAACAGACGGGCTTGACGTCCCGTTTGTTCCGCGTCAGGTAGTTATTCGCAGTGACAAAACGCTCCGCGTCTGCTACCTTCGGACGCTTTACAGCTGGGCGCCCACACAGGTTATCTGTACAGTGAGCCGCGAGCGTGTGCTTTTGTCCTGTTTGCCCTTTCTTCTCTCGGGACAGGACACGGCACGCGCGCGGTATTTACTTTTGAGCGGCCGGCCTGCGACGACCAAGGGAATGTGCGCGTGCCCTATGCTCCCCCACGAACAATGGCCCGCGCGATGCCCTCACTGGCGCAGGGCCTCAAAGTCATCGCGGGGGCCGCAGCCGGCCGCTCCCCCTCCACCACGCAATTTGCACGCCCGCGCACTCTCAACAACCTTGCGCGGGCAGCACCCCACATTTATTTTATTTTAATTCTCTGTATTTGTACATAGTGTATACTTCCACCCTACCCCTATCCTTTCTTCTATCGCTCCTCCCTTTCGGTCCGCCGCGGTGGCTCAGTGGCTATGGTGCTCGGCTGCTGGCCCGAAAGACGCGGGTTCGATCCCGGCCGCGGCGGCTAGAATTTCTTTGGAGGAGAAATTCTAGAGGCCCGAGTGCTGTGCGATGTCAGTGCACGTTAAAGAACCACAGGCGGTCGGAATTTCCGGAGCCCTTCACTACGGCGTCTCTGGGACGTTAAACCCCACAAAACCAAACCAAACCGCTCCCCCCTTTCTTTCCTTCTCACTGTCCTGTCCGTCTCATTTTATTCTCGCTAGCCGCAGCTCAGGTGCTTCAGGCTTCGATGGCAGATGCCGCGGGTAGCAACATCTGTTCCTTTATGTTTTATTTTCTTATTACCAATAAATAACCACTAACATAGCAACAACCTTCCTCCAAGGGCTGTCCCCACCCTGAAAAATGCGGCACCCTAGAAGCGCCACCTTGCCTGAAATAGTTCCGATTTAAGGCCAATTTATTAAATTCATTAATTCTCACTAAGTTGTGCGAGACTTCGCTTATTTTTTTGCTTTTAGACTTAAATTTCACCAACATTTTTGTCTTCTTTTGTTTCCCATTTTTTTTTGTTTTCCGCTCTAATGCTGCTCACGATCAAAGCATCGAATCAATCAAAGCGCCATTAAAGCGGCAACAGAAGGAACGTGAGTCGGCCTTCGGGCCTGGGGCGTTGGGTTTGGAGATTGGTTTGGAGCATCGTGGCCTGGAATTTTCAATAGTTTGGATTTTCGGGCAAGTTTTAGATGCTTGTATTTGGGCCGCACTTCAAATGAGGTGAATGAAACATGAATGTAACTGGCCGTCGCTAGGAGTACGCGAAGTGCACGGCGTTTTTCCTCAAGCACCGTTGCTGTCGTTCTGTAGTGGCTTTCGCCAGTGAATGAACAGTCTTGGCAATTCATCGAGGAGCGGTTCAAAAATGGGAGCGCTGGTATCTGTGCTTTTGTCAGCGGTGAGGACCTACTTCCATGATGCAGCTAGCCCTAAACACCCCTTTGGGTTTCCCATGCCTCCCGAAATCCATAAGACTCTCACACCGGAGTATATTGAGTCTTTCAAGCAAGTCTTCGTCATCGGCGACGTGCATGGGTGTTTCGAGGAACTGATGGATCTGCTGGCCGTGTCAAAAACCAAGGAGAAGGACACGCTAAAGTTGTTCGTTGGCGATCTCGTTAACAAGGGACCCAAGAGCGAAGACGTTCTTGACTACCTTCTCGCCAACCGTGCTTCATGCTACGCCGTCCGAGGCAACCACGACGAGGTGCGTTATTGACAAAGCATGCCTGCTGTTTAGTTGCGCTACCGTCTGAAGCATTTCAATATTGGCATGTGTTGTTCCATGGAGTGGAGCCTGTCTCCAATAGTGGCTCCAGCATTGAAGCTACCAGTTCGTTCATTACCAGCTACCAGAAGTTCGTAGTGAGGAGCAAAATAATTTTGTTGTTTAGTTAATTGTAAAATGAAAAAGTTTACTGAGCTAAGTGAGGTGCACAAGTCATTGAAAGAGCCTAGACCTTGCACACTGTCATGGAAAAGTAAAAATAACCGCCAGCAGCATTTTTGTATCGATGTTCCCAAGTAGCGCAGCCACCCTTTGGTTTTCAAAACCCTCTGCTCCTCCATGATCCGGGCATCGTCCACATTTGCTTCTTGAGAGTACAGTAAACAAATCGTTGATGATTAGGTTTGCGGTCATAGCTGCCTAATTGAAAGAAGGCACATGTGCTATGCAAGCTCAATGCAAACTGCATAGTGTGATGGAAAAGTGTGCTTGCATGCGTACTTCACCACGAGGAATTCAGTGAACGGCTTTACGGGAATTAAAAGACGTGCTACTCTTGACCTGACAGTACATCAAAGGAATAAGCTTGGCAGCCTAGTGGATCTAGACAACTGTTCCTGGTGGCATGCTTGGCTTTCAGAGTACTTCGCTCAATGTTTTAGCCGTGGGTTCAATCCCAGCCGCGGCGGTTGAATTTCGACGGAAGCTCGTGTACTGTGCGATGTCAGTGCACGTTAAAGAACCCCAGGTGGTCTAAATTTCCAGAGCGCTTCTCTACGGCGTCAATCATAACCTTTGGGATGCTAAACCCCCTAAAAATTAGCCAATCAAGCTCATTGCGTTAACTGCAGAGCCAGGACATCTGGACTTCTAGGACCATGCAAAGGGCACGGCATGGAGCACATATTCATTTGCCACAGTGAACATGCTGAGAGAGAAATATGCATTTTCTGGTTACTGTGTGAGCCAAAAAAATGTGTAGAACACAACAGAAAATGTGCAGAAGTGCACCTTGTGCTAGCTGTATCTTGGTGTTGTATAGTGTTACAGCCTAGCTAACACGATGTGGCAGCAGGCCCCTGCCGCACTGGAAAGGAAAACGATGCTGAATGAGTAGAAGCCTCCGCTAGTGTACACCTCTTCAAGAGTTTTTACCAATTGCAAGCACTAATCAGCCTAACGTATTTGATAGACTCAACTTGTTTTGTCGTGCTTTTGAGAGGGGAAGCCACATGTAGCACAGCCTATGTTATTACATGTTACAACCACTTTGTCTTCTGGCCATGAACTCTTAATCTACCAGCACGTATTTGATGGTTTTAGGAGTTCGCTTAACATCACTTCAGAGTATCCGGCAGGATTGCCCTGTCTGACAAGAGTTAATCTCTGTTACTGGGCTTTTCACTTGTCAAAAGTCCCCTTCTAAATGTTTTAGTACGTTAGCGCTAGAGTTTCCACTCAGCTACTAAGCTGTTGTCTGTGAGGTCCCTGTGTGTGCCCACTGAGTTGTGGGAAACCTGCCCTAGGTGGCCTCCCTAGGTGGCAGTAGGGCCACCTAGTCTGCATGACCTTGTGACAGCGTCGCAACCTGTGCACTACATTGTGAGCAGACTGCCCACTGCGGCAGGTGGCAGCTCAATTAACGATTAGTCGTGCGATGTTGCTCGGGAAGAGGAACCTGGGTCGCACAAGCCCCACCGGTGGCAGCACCTGCCATCGCAGGGCAGTGGCACATTGATTAACTGCTGCACCAGTATGCCAGGAAAGGTGCGAGGACTCTCAGTGACCTTATGAATGTAAAGTTGAGAGTGAGCAATTTCGGACATAAGGGCATTAACGCTATTGCATCATGCCCTTAAGGTGGAGTTTAAGTGTCCCCTCCAGTTTTAGTGCATTATCACTAAGGCTCTCATCACTAATTTCACCGATCTTTTTCTGAAGCCTGCTTGACCCTGAAAACCGAGCTTTGAACCAAAACTTAAACCAGAGCGAAAACCGAAGTGCTACCGCACCTTATTCGCGTTTGGCCTAATCACGCTAAATCGTCTTGCCTTTTTTTGCCCTCTATCAGTAGTTACAGGGTAGCCACATCCTCGTTGTTGTCCACATCTTCCAGTTGTCAAGGAGCACTGTGAGAATGAAATAGAATGGAATGAAAAGAACTAACTGGTTTGTTCACAGAAAGTACTACACCAAGGCGGCCAAATCCTGTTCTGGTGAGGGAGTGCATTGTCGGTTCTGGTTACCGAGATCAGGTCGCAGCCCAGGCCTGGTTACACAATTTCATCGAGACGTGCAGTTTTTTTTTTCAAACCCAGTAGAGAATTGCGCTGCAGTGGGATTCAAACCCCAATCTTTTTGCACAAGAGGCAGATGCTCTATCTCTGCGCCATCGCTGCTCACCTGTAGAAATAATTTTGCGGATCATGAATACTGTCTTTCGCAAACGATGAACAGGAATTGGACATGAAAGAGCCCCAATGGTGAGAGTAAAAATGAAATTGACTTCATATTATGCACTCATCCTGGCATCGTGCAGGAAGTGGAGCTCCTCGGAAAGGTGCATTGTAGCGACCACATAATGGTAAGGTCTCGAATTAGCCTAGATTTGAAGAGGGAATGGAAGAAACTAGTGAAGCGGAAGCCCATTAACGAGTTAGTAGTAAGAGGGAAAGTAGTGGAATTCGGCATTTCACTGCAGAACGGGTATTTGGCCTTAACTGAGGAAGATGATCATAATGTTCAAACAATGAATGATAATCTCATAGCTATTTTTACAGAGTGCACCATAGAAGTAGGCAGTAGGATAGTTCGACAGGATACCGGCAAGCAATCTCGGGAGACAAAAAATCTGATTAAGAAACGACAAAGCATGAAAGCGTCTAACCCTACGGACAGAATAGAACTGGCAGAGCTATCAAAGTTAATAAATATTAAGTGCAAGGTAGCTGACGTAAGGGAGTTTAACATGGAGAAAATCGAGCATATTCTAAAGAACGGATGTAGCCTAAAAGCGGCGAAGAGGAAAGTAGGCATAGGTAAAAACGAGATGTATGCTTTAAGAGATAAAGAGGGCATTGTCATTAGCAATATGGATAAGATGGTTAAAGTAGCCGGAGAATTCTACAAATCTATACAGTAGCGAAGTACTCAGAACATTAATGAGAGAGACAGTAGCCCACAGCAGTGGGACATCCTGCCAGTAATGAAAGTGGGAGTAAGGAAAGCCTTAGGAGCAATGCAAAGGGGGAAGCAGCTGGTAAGGATCTGGTAACAGCAGATCTGCTGCAGAATGTTGGAGGCTAACACAATGCCTTATGGCCTCGAGCATACCAGAAGCTTGGAAGAGCGCTAACGTCATCTTAATTTACAAGAAAGGGGACGTCAAGGTCTTGAAAAATTATCGACCAATCAGCTTACTCTTCGTTGCCTACAAAGTATTTACTAAGGTAGTCGCTACTAGTCAGGACAACCTAGACTTCAGTCAACCAAATCATTGGGCAGGCTTTTGTAAAGGCTACTCGACAATAGACCATATTCATACTATCAATCAGGTGATAGAGAAATGCATAGAATAAAACCAACCCCTATATATAGCCTTCATTGATAATGAGAAAGCATTTGATTCAGTGGGAACCTCAGCAGGCATGCAGACATTGCGGAATAGGGGTGTAGGAGAGCCTTATGTGAAAATATTGGAAGATATCTAACAACTACACAGCTACCATAATCCTGCATAAAGTTGGTAATAAAATTCTTATAAGGAAGGATGTCAGGCAGGGAGGCATGGTCTCGCTAATGCTATTACCGCCTGTTTACAGGAGGTATTCTGAAGCCTAAATTAGGTACAGTTGGAGATAAGAGATAGCGGAGAATACCTAAGTAATCTGCGATTCACTGATGACATTGCCTTGCTAAGTCACCCAGGAGATGAGCTGCAAAGCATGGTCAATGAGTTAGACAGGCAGAGCAGAATAGTGGGCCTAAAAATTAACATGCCAAAAACCAAAGTAATGTTCAACAGTCTAGCAAGGGAATAGCTGTTCACTGTTGGTAACGAGGTGCTAGAAGTGGCAAGGGAATATGTCTACTTAGGGCAGGTAGCGGCCGCTGATCCGGATCATGAGTGGGAAATAACTAGAAGAATGAGGTGGAGCGCATATGGCAGGTTCTCTCAGATCATCAATGGCAGTTTACCAATATCCCTCAATAGAAAAGTATAAAACTGCTGTATCTTGCCGGTACTCACCTAGGGGCAGAAACGAGAAGGCTAACAAAAGGGGTTCAGCTGAAGTTAAGACAACGCAGCGAGCTATGGAAAGAAAAATGATAGGTGCAACGTTAAGAGACTGGAAGCGGGCTAAGTTGGTGAGGGAAATAACGCATGACATCCTAGTCAAAATCAGGAGGAAGAAATGGGCTTGGGCAGGGCATGCAATGCAAAGGCAAGATAATCGCTGGTCCTTAAGGATAGCGGAGTGGATTCCAAGAGGAGGCTAGTGTAGCGGGGGGCGCCAGAAAGTTAGGTGGGCGGATAAGATTTAGAAATTTGTAGGGATATGGTGGCTGCAGCTGGCAATGGACGGGGTTAATTGGAGAGCCATGGGAGAGGCCTTTGCCATGCAGTGGGTGTAGTCAGGCTGCTGCTGATGATGATAAAAAGAATTGCTACATTGTTGATCCATTTCACAGTCTATGACCTCCATTGTGTTTTGTACACAACCATGCGTGTGTCTGTAGAAAATGAACAATATGTGTTTCTTACTACAAAACAAGTTAATTGCTTTCTTTACGCGGACATGGGCTATTTATGAGGGGAAATTTTCTGCACAAATGATGAACACTAAAGAACGGCTGATTGTGCGGGTTGATATTCTTTCATAATTTTTCAGTAGTGCTTCAGAGCCAGGGCTGAGAACAAGAGGGGATGTGCACATGGCACTGAACTTATAACTGAAGTTCTCTGTCCTGGTTTTGAACCACTGTTGAAAAATAATGGGGATGAACACTGTGTGAAACAAATAAAAAAAATTGTCAATATTGACTGCTGGTGAAAACAAGGCACGTTTATTACAAGGAGCCACTACAGGGTGGCTTCAGTTGCTATAGGTCTTCTCCCCTTGACTGTTCTCATTTGCACTATCAATATCAAAGAAGTGGGTCGAGGTTAAAAGATGAGGAATAGCACCAAGTTTGGGTTCTTATTTCCTGTAGGGCTGAAGTGCTGGGCTTTAACTCGAAGAAGAAAAAAAGCATGAAAGCACACAGGAATGGGGAAGAGGAAATGCGTAGACAACATTAGTACCTGCTGTAATCTGTAGGTGTTTCTTGTTCCCTGTCTCTGCATTTTGTGCTTTTTTTTTTTTCAACCCTTGTCATGAATCAACTTGGCCACTGCTGAACTTTCATTCTTGTTTGGTTTTGGGGGGTTTAACATCCCAAACCTACTCAGGCTATGAGGGACGCTGTAGTGAAGGCTCGGAAAATTTCGACCACCTGGTGTTCTTCAACGTGCTCTGGCATCGCACAGTACACGGACCTCTAGAATTTCGGCGCTATCGAAATTCGACTGTCGCGACCGGCATCGAGCCCGCGTCTTTTGGGTCAGCATCCGAGCGCCATAACCGCTGAGCCACCATGGCGGGCATTCATTCATGTGGTAGCCAAACTAGTCATTGTGCGGAACTAATGCTCTCTGGAAGGAATCAGGATGGCTCACAAAGTTCTAGAATGCAAAGGGCGGCTGCAGAAGCATTTGTTAAAAAGCCCAGGGTGGTTGCAAACACTTTCTATTCAACAGAGGCTTTGTACTATATTATTGCTACGCGCTCGACTTGCAGTCAAATTATGTCGCACCAACACAAGTGACGGCTGCGTCTTGCTGTAATGGGCTTCAACGCATAACCTCAAAATGAGTTAGCATGTGTCCCTGCAGCCTTTCTGTAACCATGCCAGAGGTTTCACTTCTATGCAGCTCAAAGTGCTGGGCATGCGCATGTACTGCATGAATGCTGAATATGGTTATGGACAGCTTACAGCCGCTAAGAAAGGGTACGTAAACAAAAGCTATCAGCATATGCAGCTCACCAGGTACAGGCTCAATGAAATATACAAAGATGCCAGGTCCTGATTTGTGTGCTAAGAGGAATAATTGAAAAGGTGGACACATTCATTCCATTGCATATGTGTTTGGCTCTTATAGCTAACTGCTGAACACAGAGCAGGTCTTGCATGTTGCTGGTTCATAATTTTCAGGCCTTTTTATTGATGCTACACATACTGAACCAGCATAAATTTACTCTGCAAGAGTGTGCCAGGAAGTAGGGTGCTCATGTGAAACTCTGTAGTACACACATATGCGATCACACATAACTAAACTCCCTCTGCTGCATCCATCCCTCACGATCTGAGAAACTCTCCTATACCGCAGAATTCAGTTCCAATTACTCTTAACCCCCGCTAAGCTGTGCCTGTGAAAACTTTGCAGTACCCGCACTGCTTGAGCTGCCCTTCCTATGCCAACATGGAACACTGTCTCTTCTCTTTCCCCATCACTCACCTTCCCCGACTATCCCAATCCCCCTCTCCCTACTTGACCACAACAAGGATCTACAGAAAGCTGTGGTCCAGCTCTCCATCGATATTCTAGGCATCTAAATTGAGAAGGCAATAAAAGTGTTTTCCTTCTCCAACCACTAGCACATCTGTGCATGAGTAAAGCTTGCTTCTAAATTTCTCAAGTTCCTGTGTCAACTTAGTTATATCACAGAACAGTGTTTCAGGACAGTATTTCATTTACTTCTGGTTCTACTTGTATAGTGCTCAGTGTATGAAAGGCACTAATGGGGTATGTGGTCTTCAGTGTATTGAGCCGTGAAGTGCATGCACATTGTTCAAGAGCTCTTAAAACTGTGTGAAGAACCCAGATATGTCGCAGCTTCAGTGTAAAACATCATTGGGGGGAAAATTTTGTAGCTACAGCTAAGGCCACAGACTCTGTTCATACATTGACTATTTTTCATCATTCTAAGGTTGACCACATTGTCCTGCTGCTTTCTTTTTTCATAAATCAAGGTAAAACTGCCGAGGGGAGGTTTGCCTGAGGCTTTAAATGCATTTAATTTTACTGCACTAGCATGTGTGTTGAGAAAAGGCCACTTATTTCCTGCTGTGCAGCAAAACCCACTGCACTACTTAACTCTTGCATTCTTGGAGTGTAAATACTGTTGTACTACTGCAGAAACATGCCATTAGTGCTTAGCAGGTTGAACAAAGAGCGTCCGTTTTCAGAGAGGAAATTTGAGGGCGAGTAAAATTTCCTCATCCTCACAATATATATTGCATGAGTTAAAAGTAAAAACCCTCTCACAATATGCATTGTCTTGCCCCTTTGCCTCCAACACAGGTGGTGCTCAAGGAGTATTATGCTTCACGCAGCCACTCTTATGCCCTGACTGCTGAGAACATCTGGATCAACCGGTTGTCGGCACGACATGTTCGCTACCTTGAGCAGCTTCCCTACACCTTGCTTTTGCCAAGCCTCAACACCATCATTGTGCATGCAGGCCTTGTTCCTGACCAGGGACTAAGCACATCTCTAGTGAATATGGTGACTATGCGGAATGTCATTATTGATGACTTCTGGGAAAAGGGCGGCATCAAGGCTACATGCAAGGATGAAGAACGTGCTGAACCTTGGGGTCAGGTGTGGAATGGGCCACAGCATGTCATCTTTGGCCATGATGCCAAGCGCAAGCTTCAGAAGTGGCAGCACTGCACAGGCCTTGACACAGGATGCGTGTATGGCAATGCGCTCACTGGCATGTTCATTGCTGGGCCTCGGGCAGGTGAACTAGTGTCAGTGAAGGCAAAATGTACGCACCAGAGGCCCAGGGAAAAAAAGAAGTGAGAATTGTACAAGCTGACAAGTTTTGCTGTCAGGAAAGGACTGTGTGCTACCGTCTTTTTCCTGCTCATTGCAACACCCACACCTAACATATCAAGACTAGTCAAATGGAAAAAAGGGCCTTGTTCACCCTCTGTGCCTTTCCTATCTTACTGTCTGTGGCATTGTCCGTTCATGTCTCAAGGAGTCTACACCTTTGAGTGTGATGACAACTTAGTGAGATTTTTGTATTTGAACATGTGAAAAAGAGAAGACTGTTGCATATGTTGACTTTATTTTTATACACTGTAAGGGTTCACCTGAAGAACAAAAATTTGTGGTGGTGCCTGTGAAGTGCACACCATTGGCTTATCTCGCTTTTCCTACCTTGTGGAATAAAATGTGCTCTTGAAAGGGAGAAGCAAACAGCACATCCTCTGAACATTTTTATTTTGAAGACACTGCTTGACTGCTTTGCCGATGTGCTGAGCAGTATCAGCAAAAAGCATGCTGGCTATGCTTGTTGCTGCTGCTGTTGTGAGCATATTTGTTTATTCATGAAACTTGTCACATGGTTCTTGTGCTCGTACATTTTTTGTCCATCACGGTGGACGGACCTCGATAACAGTATATGGCACCACATTTTTGTAAGCGTACACTGTATAGGTAGGGGCCTAGGTTATCTGTTATCCAAGTGTGTTTGGAAGAGCGAGATGTAGAAGGTAGCCTTGATAGAATATATAGAATTATGCAGTAGCCCACCTCATCTGAACAAAAGTACAGGTCCAAGCTCAGCATGGATAACGGGCGAGCACCGATGTACTTACAGGCGTTCACTGTATACATAGCCACGTATAGTTATGGCCCTTTGTATTTTGGTTATATCTTTTTCTTTTTTTTTTCTCTCACAAGGCACAGGGTAGAAATTGAGCGTTATTGATTTCAGTTGCAAAATTTCGGTAGCACTCTGGTTATTCAACAAAGATTTTTGTATTTTGAGATTTTTTCTTCAGCAAAAATAAGTAGCTGTTGATGCACATTGTTGTTTGGGACAAATTATTTGTGTTATGCGTTTCAAACCTACTAATAGCAGATTGCACAGAGAAGGTGCTTTCCACATCGGGCATTTAAAATTTTTCTTTTAGTTCCGACTATTCTTATGCGTGCATTATTACTGTCCTCATGTGCAGCATTTCTATATCTGCTGTACCTGTCTGCCCTTGTACATTGCAAAAACATTCAATATCATAGTGGCAATAGCCTTGGAAGAGGGCATTGCTGGCATGAGTAGTGATTTATGTATTGATGTCAATCTAATGTCCCCTCAGTGCCTGTGTTCTGGCTTTTTGCTTCTGCATTACATGGCATCCATTAGTTTCCGTCTGGTGCCATCAGCTTTGTGCAGTGACAAACCGCACTTTCTTTATGATGCATTTTCAGGTTTAAATATGGTTTAATGGCCACAAGGGTGAGAGGGCTGGGTTGTCTAGGTGAGCTTGGAAGAAGTAGGCAAAGATGGTAGGCTTGAAAAATACATGGGCCCTTATGGTAACTCCCATAAGAGAAGTGCAAAAAAAAGGGTGCCTTACTACACAAATGAATCACCTACTTTAATTCAGGTGTAGGACACACTGGCCTGCAGGCTTTTGCCATTCTTGCTATCTGCTAAAGGCATATGTGATGGCCATTGTTGATCACACCTCTCTTGCTTCCTATTCCGGAATGACTGTGTCTAACATGTGAATTTATTTTTTTGGTACATATGCCATATATGTAGATTTTAAACCTTGCAAAATTGGCATTGAATAATGCAAAAAAAGAATGTCCACACTACACCTTTGTAGATAGTTTAGCAAGTAGTTGTGAAAAAAGGTTTTTCTGACGCATCTCGTGGACATGCATGAAGCTCACTAGAATATTTATTTTTGCATGCAGTAGTTTATCTTTGATGATGCTGACAACACCAGTAGTTACCGCAGTGTCTACCCTTATTAGTCCAATGCTGTGTATTTAATACCAAGTTTATTCAGAGTAACGTAGCTACCCTTACCCACTACTGGAACATTTTATTCATAAAGACACATCTACATAGAAAAGTTGCAAAATCCCCAGACTGTAATAAAACATCAGATCCTTTTCTTATAGTTGCCTTTCCAGTGGCATGAAAGACTAAGTACCCTTTTTTTTCTTAATTGAGGTTAGTTATGGGGCATGTGTGCGTGTGTTGCAGTTTTTTTTATTGTAAACAGATAGTGGGTCATCATCAGCCTGACTATGCCCACTGCAGGACAAGCCTCTCCCGTGTCCAATTAACCCTGACCTGTGTCAGCTGCGGCCACCTTATGCCCACAAACTTCTTAATCTCGTCCGCCTGCCTAACTTTCTGCCGCTCCTTGCTACGCTTACTTTCTCTCGGTATCCAGCCCGTTACCCTTAACGACCAACAGTTCCATCTTGCCTTCACATTACATGTCCTGCCCAAGCCCATTTCTTTTTGATTTCAACTAGGATGTCATCAACCTACGTTTGTGCCCTGACCCACTCTGCCCTCTTCCTGTCTGTTAATGCTGCACCTATCATTTTCCTTTCCATAGCTGGTTATGTTTTCCTGAATTTAAGTTGAACTCTTTTCATTGGCCTCCACATTTCTGCTCCATAGGTGAGTACCGGTAAAATACAGTTGCTATATAGTTTGCTCTAGACTGATGTAAACTACCATTCATTATCTGATAGAACCTGACAAATTTGCTGCATGTACTAGAACGTGCACTGCAACCACCTGCGCAAAAGCGATTGGGGTGGATGTGGTAGCAGGTATGCAGATACCCCTGCAACTGCTCTGTTTCAGGTGGGACACATTGGTGGATTTGTGAAAAACTGTGCCCTGATTTTCCCAGGTGCGGTGCTTTCTTGCGCAACTGTTATATTCCACCACAAAACTGCTAGTTGCAACTTGAGCTGGCCCTCGAGCCGTCAACCAGCACGTATACATGGGTGTCTATGGGGGCCTTTTGTGGAGTCCATGCCGTTTACCATGGGTACCGGCACGCACTACTCTGCATGTGCGGGCCATGCGCTTCGTGGCCCACTACAAGTGAAGACTCGTCCTGTGGCTTCAGCGTTCCTCCTTGAAGCAATGAGACAAGCATGTTGCAACGAGTTCTTGCAGGGAGCAGCAAACGCGGGAGAGGATGCGGCAACCGGGCTCACTCTACACCCCTGAGGAGCATTCGTTCATATGTTTCGTTAGAGGCCTTGTGCAACAAACCGGCAATGCTTCGCATTGTACTTAGGAGTAGCTTAAGCAAGTTGCGCTCAAATTTCTCATCATTTGGGAATGCAGCATCGTCAGTCATGTTTTTCACAAATCCTCTTATTGATGTGTCCCACGAAACGGAGGGGTTGCAAAGGTGTCTGCCGACTACAGCATCCACCGCAGTCACTTTTGCGCAGGAGTTTGCCGTGCACGTTCACGGGCTCGGTAAGTCATTACGGGTAGCTTAGCATTGTCCAGGTTTTCTGCCTCGGTATATCGCAAAATTAAGCTGTGCTCAAATTTTGCATTATAGGGAGTTCCGTAAAAAATCAAAAATTTGTTTTCAGGAAAGGACATGATGCAGCGATTAGCTGTCTCGCATATCTCGATGGACACCTGGGCCGTGCCGTAAGGGAAGGGTTAAAGAAGGGAGAGAGAAAGAGGTGCCGTAGTGGAGGTCTCCGCAGTCGCTTTTGCGCAGGTGTTTGCCATGCACGTTCATGGGCTCAGTAAGTCATTCGGGTAGCTTAGCGTTGTCAGGTTTTCTGCCCCAGTATATCGCAAAATTAAGCTGCACTCAAATTTCGCATTATAGGGAGTGCCCCTAAAAATTGGAAGTTGGCTTTGAGGAAAGGGAATGACGCAGCAGTGCTGTCTTGCGTATCTCGATGGTATAGTGAACTAGAATACTCATATAGTATAGTATTCTAGTTCACTATACTCGATGGACACCCGGGCCGTGCCATAAGGGAAGGGATAAAGGAGGGAGTGAAAGAAGAGAGAGAGAAGGAGGTGCCGTAGTAGAGGTCTCCGGAATAATTTCGACCACCTGGGGATCTTAAAGGGGCCCAGAAACACAATCTTAGTTAACTGTTTTGCCTGTTGATTGCATACAGTGAGTTATAATGGTGCTATTAGCGTCGGTAACACCGCGTATATTCCGTTTTTTAATATTTTAATGTCCCCCCCAAAACAACTTCATGGCTCTGATGGTGTCGCCACACAGTGGCGGGTTTTTAGCAGCGGATATGACATCACCTGGCGCGAGCTTGATGACCGGACAAACAGTAAATATACTGCAAATTGTGTGAATAAATAGAGAAACATTTTGTCACCTGTCTGCGTTTTATATTATATCAACAAAGACAATTTGTTTGTCTTAGATAAAGCCCTGCAAGGCAAGTAAAATAAAAATACACCACCAGGGGCGCTCTGGCATGAAAACAACGCTGCCAGTCTCACAGAGAGCAGGCAACCATGGAGTACAAACTTCCGCGACGTGCTCTGGCTGGCTGTTTTGATTGGTTGCGCCACGTGCCGTCATTGGGAGAGCGAAATAGGAGTGGGAAGCCCCGCCAAAATCGAGTTGAGGGCAGCGTTCTGTTTGCTTGTATCTTGAAATTTCTTCACTGAATAACTCCCGTTCCTGTGCATCGATTCCTGTAATTCTTTTTAAGTCAGCATCTGTGTGACATAAAGAACCCACCTGAAGTATAGCCGGTATTCCCCCAGGCAGTGTTTCGCAGCCCCTTTAACGTGCACTGACATCACACAGCACACGGGCGCCTTTGCGTTTCGCCTCCATCGAAACGCGGCCGCCGCGGTCGGGTTCGAACAGTACCGTAATCGTGAGACACGTTTTTAGTGCGCTAGTGTGTGAGGTAGAAGAAAAAAAATTAATAATGAATATGTGAGGCACAACAACTCTCACGTCGCTTAGAACACCTCTAACACTGCGGCTGTAACAGCAAATTTCCCGAAGTGCAGGCCCCTTGCTCCTAGCAGCACCGACTGCAGCATAAAAGCACCTTATTAAGATATTTATCCTTGACTTCTTTTAACAGTTGTGCTAAGGAATAAAAGATTGGCTGATTGGCATTCTCAGAATTAATCAAAACACGAAATGAATTTCGCTGCATCGGCCTGGGCTCATTTACTTCGTAAAATCACCTCGTTAAATACAAATTCTATGTTTAGAAGCCACCAAAACCGGCTTCTAGGAAGCTAAAGAAACTAACTTGCACTGGCATGCATGCAGATACGGTTTAAGAAGCCCGATACAACTAGCTTTTAAGCTTTCATGACGGAACACAGAGCCGTTTGCCAACGCGTCTTTAACAAGCCTTACTAAAGTTTTGGTTATATAAAGCGTCTTGTTTCATTAATACAAAAGAGACCAAGGCGAAAACTACGTTTGCATTCCTTAAATACGTTTTTGTGTGCACGCGAGCCACCGTCCGCTGCGCCCCTCAAGCTCAAAATAGCAGACGACGCGGCCATCCTAAAGCGACCGCAGCGCCACCGCCTAGACTTTTAAGTTGCAGTAATAGCCTTAAATGTTTCAGCGAAAATTTGGTGTTTAGAAACTAAATATTTCTGAATATGATGTCCCGCTTAAAGAAAACAAAAACTTGGTAGCTTCTTTCCTGCCTCCGTTTACAATGTTCTCGAAGAAATCACCACACTACCACCGCTACCACAAAAGCAAAACTGTTTACTCTCCTCACGCTTGTATCACGCTCATTCGGGTAACATTTTTTAATAGCGAAACGAGAACCACCTAAGTGTATTTAAAGCAATGTTGAGAAAATTTTGCCAGTTTATGACACAGAGAAGTCTCACAAAATTAAAGTTGGCAACTTTCGATCCTTAACTGGCCGAGCTACTTCCGTCGTTTCCGTCATGGCTTAAACGGCGCGTTGTGTGTGGCCGTACGAAGTTTGCCAGTGATGTTTCTTCCCGCGAAACATGTTTAATTCAACGAAAGTTGTTTTCTTAGTAGATGTAGCGTCTTTCTTCAGCCGCGAAGACCGACAAAGCGTTACCGATTACCAGCAGGCTGTGAATGCGGTGAAGTACTGCTGTCTAAAGTTTCTCACGCACTTCGGCACAAAAAAGACTCGGTGGGGCTATAAGTTTTATAGCAGCAATGGCCTTGCCCGTCAGCGCATGGAGAAACGCCTCTTCTGCGACTTTAATCTGGAAAGTTTCGAGGACTTTGAAGACGATCTGGTGAGGCGGTTTGAGCACTACAAGCAGGCCTGCGACGCAATTGATCGCAGTGGTTCTCGCAGCGTACCGGAGAAAGATCCCCCCTGCAGCGTACTGCGGGCTGCGTTGACGCAGATATTCTCCGAATACCAATGGGACGCCCCAAATCTGTCGTCTCCCGTGAAATGGAAGTCAAAGCTTAAAAGAACCTGCGTGAATGAAAGCTATGAAGAAGATGTCAACTACGTCTTCAACATCTCGCCCTGCCCGCGCACAGACGACGACGTCGCCGCTTTCTTGGACGGGCCTCCTACGGCTGACCAGGACGTCGCGGACGAAATTCTGCCTGCCCACGTGCGCCGCCTTTTGCTCGTGAGCGCATCGGCCAAGTTTTTCTGGATCGACACGACGCCTCTGGAATCTGACATCGTCATCCGCGGTGCGGTGGCTAGCCCCAAGCTTCGGAGCGCCATAACTGCTCTCGGAGGTGATGTTATACCCATAACGACTCTTGTAGCTGCTGGAAGTGTTTTTCAGGGCTCAGACGGTCGCACAGAGGCGCTGGGACCTCTTAGTGCCATTCCGTTTTCCGACGTGGCTGACTCCTACTTGTCGGGGGCCACCACCAAGTCCCTGCAGAGGACGACTCCAGTGGTGTACAGCGGCACCACCATTGGCTCGGCCGTGCTGTGTGCGAATTCCTCTCGCATGTTGGAGGAGCCCGTCACTGCGGTGGATTGGAAAGAAATACGAATCATGTGCAGGACACGACAAGATGCCAGGCTGTGCATCTTCCAGACCAGTCGGGTGCAAATATTCCGGTGCGTTAGCTCGGGCATGCGTACCTATTCGAAGACTCCTGCTAATGCTCTTAGTGAAATGTTGCCCTGCTTGGTGAATGACAACAGTGCTTTCTTTGTTGAGCTTACCTTGAACCACTCGTGCCTCAGGCACTATGGTTTTCTGTTCCCCTTAGACCACATGTCGTTTTGTGTGCACTTAATTACGGAACCAGGCCCGCTGACATCAAATGCGTTTTTACACAATGTTGGCCACGAATTTGCAGATGGGAGTGAAAGGGAAGCGGGGTGTGCCCAACAGGCAATTACCATAGGTTCAGTCACTGAAAAGCCGTTTGGAGCAAGTGTGCTGGAAAAGTGGTTTGTTCCTGCATCCACCAACACTCTAGATGAGCTTAGTGGCATGCAGGAGCAGTCCACTTCTCGAGAATGTTTATTGCAGATGCTTCGACGAGAGTACAAGATGAAAGCACCAGCTAGCAAGGACAAGGGTGAGCACCGAGTTATGAGTGATCAGCCCACACGGCCAGCATCTGTACATAATATGCGAAAATGTGTCAGTGCTTCTTTGCCCGTCCTCAGCTCTGCAACCATAGAGGGTGCTGAAAGCCCCTCTTCGTTCACCAAGAGAGAAACTGTGCCTGTCACCAGTCCCTGCTGTGACAAGGATCAGCTTGTGATGCATCTCATGCAGTGCTATGATGCTGCACTTGACTCTGAATTGCCAGTTTCATTGCTCACTTGTGCCCAAAACATTGTTAGTGTAGTCAAGCGGTTTGCTGAGAGCCAGGAAAGTGAATTGAGCAGTGGTGAAATCGCCTGCAAGCTGCTCCAAAATCACTTCACTTTGGGTTGTGTCCAAATTGCAGAGAAGTATGCTAGCCTGAAAGATGATGACAGCTTTAAGCGACGTGTGCGTGAATATCAGCTGCAGGCTTTGTTGGCATTAGAAGAAGAAGTGAACTTTCAGCCTGCAGGCAACTGTGTGGAAAGGGTGACATCCCTTCTTAGGACACTTTCCTTTATTGATAAACCTGCCAGTGCTAGTGAGTTCTTGAAAGGAGTTGTAAGCTGCAGCTACCTAGAAAACCTTAAAGATATTATTGTGGAGATTGGCGAGGAACTGGATGTTCCCCTTTCCACTGAGCATAACTCTTCGCTTGCTTCTGAAGGTGACTTTTTCCAGTTGGGCTCTGTACTGTCTGTGCAATCTCAGGAGTCTTATCTATCAAGCATTCCATCTTCACTCAATTTCCAGCGGGGCACTGATAATCCAACAAATGCTGTAGAGAGCAAAGCTATGGCTAGAGTGGACCTTTCTCAGCCTTCAGTGCCTGAGAAGCGCCAAATTGTGGTGAAGCAGACTTCGTCAAAACGCCGAGCCATTGACCCTGAGGTACCAAGAAAACGTGAAAAAAGGACTAAGACAGACAATGCACAGGTCAGTGAAAATACAGTAGGTGGCGCAAAACTACAAAAGAGTGTCCTTTCAACACCAAAGGCAAAGCGTCGACATGTTTTGAAGACAACGTTTGTACCAGAGACACCTCACGGAAAGCAGGGACGGAAAGCTGTTCAGCGTCGGCAAGAGCTCCTGCGGAAAAAGTTTAGCGTCACGGTAGTACTGCCAGTAGTAGAGGAAACTCCAGAAAAAAACCGTCTTGCTAGACCGACAACTTCGAAATCTCAAACTCCAGTCAAATATGCCGCGAGAGATATGCTTAGCAATGCCAAAGTGCAATGTGCTCAATCTAGCACAACACTAAAAAGAGGTTTTTGCCCTAAGATGCTTTTTTCTCGTGTTCAATCAACACCTCCTGGAAGTCATAGCCCAGAGTGTCTCTTCAGCTCTCCCACCAGTGATACCTCTCCTTGTGCTCTTGAGCAAACACCCAGGAGTGAAAAGACACCCAAGAAACTTAATGTTTGCTCAGGCAGTGAGCTGTCAGAAAGCACTGAGCAGCAGTGTTTCTTGACACCGCGTAGAAAAGTTTCAAAGAAGCTTCTAAGCTCTCCTTCAACACCAAAGTCGGCACTGTCACACTTAAATGCTGTTGAGGCATCTCCAGCTGCCAAGCGAGTGCTGTCAAACTCTTCTGTGGCTGCTCTGGGACGGATGACATCACTGACGAAGACTGAAACGCCAAGGCGCCTGTTTAATGTGAAGAGCTATGAATGCTCACCAGTTAAGGTTGTTGCTTTGGGCAGTGCTGCGGCAGCTCAAGCCGATTTTGATGGACAGTTGTGCTCTGCCTCAGCAGGAGAAAGTGTGTGCGTGAGTGATGATAATGTAATGTTCACAACTTCTGAGTCATCAGAAACTTCACTGGGGTCTCCAGTGTTACCCGAATGCACATCTCGATTTACTAGGAGCAAATCCCGGGAAACGGGCTTGACACCACATGAACTGTTTGTGTTGTCACAGAGAAGCCCAGTGAAGAATGGAAGCCATGCATCAAAAAAGAAGAGTGGGAGGAAAACAGTGGGCCATGCTATGTTGAAAAACACTGGCCAAACTCCGACACAAAGGGTGGCTAAAAAGGTTTCATACACTCCTCCCTCTGCCCTGAGTTTGTTGCACCTCACGAGCTCTCCTATGCTTTTGAAGAAATCCAAGTGATTGTGGATTGTTTGGTGTAGTGCATTTATTTGGATTTTGGCCACTTGTTTTGCAGTTTTATGTGCTTTTTTTACTGTAAATTGGTCATTTCCAATTCTTCAAATGATAGATATTTGCTCTGAAGTGAAATAATGTATAGAATATGCACAGAGTGATTTTAAACATGTGACCCATTTTGGGCTCAGATGATTGTCAGTTACTTGAGTGATTGTCACTTGGATGAAATGATGTATGAATGTCTGCAATAATCATGGTCATTTTACTTGGTCATTCATCTTCTTTTGACTCATTCTTTTTTCTCCTTGTGGGGACAACCATTGTTTGGTACTGAACCATTTACTGCTATAGCATGATTTTCCATCCTTTGCAAATGATGGAGAGCTCCAATTTTTGGATGTTGCATCATTCTGGCCTTTAATGGAATGTTTCAACTTTAACAGCATTGAATGTATCTTTTGGTTGCACACCTTTGTCTATGCCATGACTCCTGGAAATTTAAACCAGATGAGAAATACGTATAACATCTGCATTACTTAATGCATTACTTAATGTAGGTGGTATGCTTTATTGGAACATAGCTGTGCCATGTTTAGAACATTACTTATTGGAGGAGTTGGCAGTAATGTATGGACTGCGTAGGCATGCTGGTGCATCTGCCTGTATAGATTGCATGAGAGAAGCCAACAGCCACAGAAACCAAGGAGCACAGGGGATTTTTTTTTAATTTATTTATCTTCTTGTGGTGTTGATCAAGTAAGAATATTACTGAATATGTTGTCGCTTAAAGCTAATTGATTAGAAAAGCAGAAGAAAAAACAACCGCATGCCGCCGGTGGGATCCGAACCCACGACCTCCGATGTTGGTTGTTCTGTGGTGCTCAATGACCCGAAGCTGCATATGGTCTATGAGGGGCATTGTGTAGAGGGCTCCAGTTTATTTTTGGCCAACTTGGGTTTCTTTAAGTGGCCTGACATTGCTCCGCAGATGGGCGTTTTGTGCCAAACATTGGTTGCTCAAAGGAATTGCTGTTGGAAAGGTTCATGGTGCTTTTTTAAGATTGACAGTGCAGTGTGTGTGATTTGCCTTGCAGTATGCTGTGCATAACACAGTAGGCATGTTATGTGGGCTTTAATGTCCCAAAGCTTCCCATTGGCTATGAGGAACGCCACTGCGGAAAGCTCCTGATTAATTTTGACCACCTGGAATATGCACTGACATCACACAGCATACGAGCAATTTTGCATTTCTCCTCCTCCAAAATGCGAATGCTGCGTTTGGGTTTCAATCCTGTGACCCTGGGCTGAGCAGCTGGATACCATAGTCACTGCGACGGGTCCACAAAATCTTGGATATTCATGAAACCGGTTATGGCTCTGAACACCCAATGCTTACTGATGCTAAGTGCGGTAATGTTGCTAGTTGTTTCGAGCAGCATCAGCACTGTGTTACGTAACACTGCCTCTTGGGCGGCAGTAGTGAGTTATTTCCCTACGAAATATCAAATGCACTGAGGAAACGAATTCGCTGCTGGTGTAAGTATACCTGCGTCTGCTTTCCATATCTACAGGCTCGGAAATTAGGCTGAAACGCAGCAACGATTTCACATTTGTCGTATTTCCCGCGCTTTACAATCCGCTCGTGGCAGGCGGCAGGAAACGCGCCCTAGTGTGACTTCCGTTCCCGGCGATCGGCGCCGCCATGATTGCTATTTCTGCTTGAATTACAAACATAAACAAGCTTTTCAGAAGCTGTGGCATCGCATCGCTCTCCGCGACGCAACACAAAAATAACCGCAGTACATTTCGAATTTCGGTCCCACTCGTAACCATGAGACATGACCTGGCGGAGCGCGCCGCCGCCGTGTCGAACAGAGACGTAACTGGAGATTGGCAGGGGGCAGCAGGCCGCTGACGCTGGCTGGTTAGGGGGGACTTGGGCTGCTTAGGCCTAGACCGAGAGCGATACTTTGCCGCAGGCACCGCTGCGTCAGTTTCCCCTAAAACCGAATGGTCGCCTGCGTCGAGCGCTTGACTGAATGTCAGGTAAAGAGCTGGCGCTGTTACGTTGCGCCGTGCGACGCCCACAGTTAGATCATGCGCCCCTGAGATGCCTTATCTAGAGCATTTCGGCCCCAGTGTGAGCTGCTGTCGCAGCTATCCCAGCTCGCGGACCTCGTAGCAGCGTTGAGCGTTTTCCTCGCCCGCACGGTGACAGGAGGCCTATGTTATAGCAACTCAAGACAGGGTCTTCGTACTGTTCTGCAACGGACCATCACGTCTGCTTGATTTCGAGATGAAGAAGCTATTCTCGCGTTTCGAGAGGATTGACCAGGGTGCAGCTAGGGAAGCCAACAACTTTGTCGGCAAAGTTTTCACCGTGGGACGGCACACCGTCACAGTGGAAGACGTGATTGCTGAAGGTGAGTCATGCTGCCTGTTTTTCACCCCCGCCCCTTTTTCGCCCCGATTAGCGCCAGCTTAGTTTTGTTCTCAAACATACAGGCGCTTGTTTGGTTCGGCGTCGTGTTTTCTGGCCGGTGAGTGGCAACTGCAAAAGGCGTTGCAACACTCGGGCGCAAACGTAAGACCGCCCCGAATGGGGAAGTCTGTTCCCTCTGACAGGTGTCAACTTGGCCGAAACTTTCATTTTCAACTTTCAACTGTGCTGATCGAATGGTCCTCTCTGCTTTCGTACGCCGCAGCTTGTTGAGCGTGTCCATTAAATCGCCGATGCTGCGTGACTTAAGCCCTTGCGTACACCTGCAATGTCTTGTGTCGAAAAAACGGCTCGTTGCCTTCGCGGCAAAATCAGCCCAGTTTTGTTTAAGATTTAACTGCCCGCATTGCACTTGCCCCCATATCTCACTCTTGGTATTCCATGCTCCCCAATATACAACCGTCGGCTTTTTCTATCGTTTCGGAGTATCATAGTCAAACGGCGTTAATGCGTGCGTCAGTGATTTGAAACTCCTCAGAGGCTCAGTGACTCGGTCACACATTTGGCTGCGAATTCAAATGAGCAATGTATGGTTGCCGTATTGTTGTAGCATTGAAAATCGAGCAGAGCTAGCGCGCCGTGTGGCGTAGCAGTCGTGCGCCTTGAATTTCCAATGAGGATGCGGTGTGTCACAATGAGACCAAGCGCACACGGCGAAAACGGGGTCAGCGGAGAGTGCACGGCCGAGTAAATGCCCCCTCGTCCTGTTGACTTCGCGAGACAGTGCTGTTTTTAAAAAGAAGTAAAGAAAGACCACTTTACTGCAGTAGTAGGTACTCGGCCTTGCCATGCATTGGAGTCGTTTTTTAAATGCATTGGAAGACACCTCTGTTGCTGCGTTAAACGCCAGCGCTTTCAGGGACAGAAAAGAAAGTGACTTGTGTGAGAGGTCATAGCATATTTCTGATGTTTGCTTCAGTACATTTATGTAACGGCAAAAGAGGGTTTTTTTTTTTTACTTGTGTTCTTTGTGGAGATGAGATGGAGCATTAAATTCAGCACCTTTCATGCGCTGGGCTTGAGCAGCAACTGGAAATTGCCTGGCCACATTCTAGGGATATGCAGTCATGGTGTAAAGCTCTTGCAGGAACTACGCTGCAACCAGTTTTTAAATTCTATAGGCTTTAAGAATTATTCAGAAAATCATTTTCCTTGTGTTACTGGAAGTGGTCTCGTTTCATGTAGTGTTCTGTCATGGATGCATTGTGTCCATAGCAAGCTTGCGTTCCTATTTCTTTAGGCATATGAAAAATCCTTAATATCAAGAAACTTTCATTAAGTGGCATTGACGAAACTAAAGGAGGAGCTGCCTTGCATTCAGAAAAGACTGAATAGAAATAGCATCAAGTAAAAAATTCAAAATTCCAATGAGTCTTGGCCCTGCTGTCATTGTGTTGTGTAAAGGATTTAATACTGAACATGGCTTTTTTGAGTGATGTATATTTTTGGAGCAAGTGCATTCTTGTCGTATGTTATCAAGCTAATGAGTGCCAGCATGGGAGCTTGGCTTAAACCAGATAAGTTGAAATGACCACTGAGAACTAAATGCTCCACTTTAGAATTCATGCTTATAGCTAAATTTGTTCCATATGCAAGGAAGATGTAATTGAAGCTTGTTGTCTAGTTGGAACATAAAATTAGTGGTTTATGGATGTCTTTGTTAGTGTCAGAGTACTACATCACAGGTATCCGCTCATTATTTACTTATCTAATATGCTCTATGAGCACTTGGCCACATGAAGGTAGTTTAAAATGTTTTTAATTGCCTTGGGCAAGGTGCATGATCACTGATGTTATATTGCTTGGGAAAAACTCTTCCACCATTATTTTTATACTGCCACCCCTGATGTCACAGGGTATTGGAAATACAATATGGTGTCAATTGGGGTGCTGCTCTTATGAACAAAATGCGTCTAAACATACATAAGAAGTATATGCAGTCTGGAGACTGACCTACAGTTTTTGTAAGGAAATTGATGATTTAATCAATATTTTCTGGAAACTTTTTTTTTAGTCTTAAGTGTCCTTTCAATGTCTCTTTTGCGAAAATGAAGTATGTCGTGCAATAATATGAGCACTCATAATTAGTTCTTCCATTTTTAGAAGATGAAAAACACAAATTACTCAATTTACAATCTCAAAAAAAATGGCGCAAACTTCCATCCCTTGAATTTTTGACAAAAAGAAATCATGGAAACGAGGTTCTTATATTTTGTAGAGAGCCAGTCTGAAATTTTACTGATACTCAAAGGCATTATAAGGAAAGGAAAATTGCAGTAACTATATCTGTCTGGGTTGGACATCCGAACAGCACCATGAGTGAATGGATGAAAGCAGTTAAAATGGGAAGAGAGGTGTGTGTTCTCTCCTAGGTCTTGTCTTAAAGGGACACTTAGAACAGCTAAATTCAGTTATTTTCAGTAAAATTCTATTTTTTTGGCTTTTTTGGCCGTACTGGCATCGTTTGCTATCTAAATGTGTGCTCCTTGTGAAATTTGGATTTGAATATGGAGTATTTTTCTTACCACTAGAACAGGGGTTCTCAAACTTTTTTGCTTGGAGGAACCCCAAAAGCCTTCAATAAGTTCCAGGGAACCCCCCCCCCCCCCCCCCCCCCCCCCCCCCCCCCCCCCCCCCGCTTTCACTTACCATCAATGTTGTCGAGTGCATTTTTGCAAAGAGAGAGTTGCAAAGGTTAAATGTTTATTGCACAGATTAATACAAATACTAATGTGATGGGTGGTACTGCTTCCCTTTTAAGAGCAAGTCAAAGCGTGGCTCAGTAGCACTCAGAGCTAGTCTCATATCAGCTGCCGGGTCAGAGCCGGTGAGGGTTCTCGCGGAACACAAGAAGACAGCCCGCGGAACCCCAGTGTTCCGCGGAACCCAGTTTGAGAACCCCTGCACTAGAATTCAAACTCATAATATTAATGACATTGCTAATATAAGGGACTTCGTGATCAACGGCTGCAAGTTGATGTAGATCTACGTAAAAATGACTAATAAAATATTGCTGTCATAACAGTTGGCTCATGAAAGTGACCAATGGTGGCAATACCTGTATTTCATTTTCTGGTCCTTTCTACAGTGTAGAAATCCCATTTTCAGTGAAAGTACCCTTTTTGTGATTAACATGCTGTAGTCAGTCAATATGGCCCACTTTGAGTTTGTCTTCAATGTCCCTTTAGACTGCGTACGTATGGGAAATTACTTGAAAGGGGAAAAATAGTATTCGGAGGAAGAAAAAAAGTTTTAAAAGGCCTTTGCATTCGTTCTTAAAGGGGTCATGACATGGTGTACCAACACATCATGGTTTTACGTTGCAATTACTAGCAACAACGTTATTATACATACATAAAAAAAGTAGTAGTGCTCTACGCGCATAATTGAGCTAGAAATTGCAATTGTAGTCTGACACAGCTTAAGTCTGCAGTGAAGCTTCGCCCACATTCTGGACCGCCGGACAGAATTCCTCTGCGACAAAAAAAGTAGCCCGTTAACTTTCCTTGTTACTTAAACAAACTAATCGCAAGAAAAAAAATTATATGGGGTTGAATTTACTTGGCTTGTTTAATAAAGTCAAACATTAAAAAGCTGATTTCATTTACTGTTGTGATTGGCTAGCAGAGTAATACAGGACGCCGAGAATTGGGGTCCAGTGTTACCAACTGCTGCTTTTTTTTTTTTAAGTTGTATCCTACTATAGATGTCATCGGCTCTAACTGCTCGTCCTGGCAGTGACTGCCATATTGCAACTTGAGTGACATCATGACCCAACAGCGCCATCGTTGGCTGCGAAGCTGCGTGCACGTACGCACGGTCTGTTTGGAGCAGAGTGCACGCCTACTTAAGTCTCACCGCGGCACATTGTGGTGATGTCACCGAGATCGGGCAGAAGCTAGACAGAAAAGAGAGAGGCACTGGCGTTTTTTGCCCTTGTCCCCCTGTCATGGGGTGTGGGTTCTCCAACGCCCCTCCACACCCCTAGCCCGAACAACGGAAAACCCACTCCCAGACGCTCACTACGTGCAGTGCTCAGTTCACTCGTTCAGTCGCAAGCAAGCATGTGACCGTCGGCTTATGTCGTCATGGATCAGGAGTGTGCCAGTGTTGCCTGACTGACATATGTTTCTGGAGAACTTTTAAAAATTCAATTACAAATTACTTGCTGCACCAAGTGAGCTCATATTTTTTACCCAGGTGTTCCGAGATGCATAGCGAACAACATACAGTTAAACAACTTGAGTCTGAAAAATGGTGTTATGACCCTTTTAGTAAAACACTATTCTAGATCAATTCTTGCTTTAATGACCTACTTCTTTTGTAGCTAGGTTTTACTCATTTAGCGCTGCTAGGATTGTAAATAGGGTGCAGTGCTTTTTTCTTTTTGCTATGACGAGCTGTTGATATCACGGGCGTACCCTTCACGCCTTCTGCGTTGCCATGCCCTCAGAGACGAAATGAATGAAGTTTTGAACTACTTTGTTGCTAAAGTTGCAATAATTTGATTACTGACGAGCTAGGTAGGCAGCGAATAGGGCTTTAAAAGTACCAGTGCTGATTATATGGAATAGGAGCTTGTTCATTGCACTTGTGTTGTTTTGAATACTAGTGTTACAGCTTTAGTATTCCAGACAGTGCTGTCTATCATTGTATTTGTTCACTTTTGTTGTCGGTTTCTGGGACACATTATGGTTTGCTTGGTTGTGACACTAATGAGAGTTTAGTCTGAGTAGTAATGATGTGACTTTGGTCGAAAAAGGAGAAATACTCACTTTTTCTTTCATGTGAACTTACTAAAAATTTTGGATTTTGAAAGAAAGTCGAGAAGTAGCTCAAGACATTTGTCTGAAGGCTGCAGTATGCCTGCAGTATATCTGCAGTATGTCTGCAGTATGTTTCTTCAGTGGTGTAGGAATGCATGAAACTAAATAGTGGGTGTTCAGGAATTAAAGTGCCTTTGGTGTTTCTGAGTATTTTGTACGTTCAGAAACTCCAAATATCATTTTTTATGCAAAGGCAAGGGAATAAGGCCAACATTGTTATGTAGTCAATGAAACTCATCCAGCATGCCTTGTTGGTAAGTATTGGTGCCTGTGCTGCTTTATCACATGCACGAAGGTAACCCTTTATGTTAAGAAAGGCAGTGCACTGCCCCAACAAGCAGGCTGTCTTGCTTGTGCACCAACTTAATGAGTAGTAGCATGATGTGGCTACTGATCTTGGTTATGCTATGTCAGTCATAGGCACATCACCATTCTTTGTATTAGTGTTAATCATGGTCCATGTGTTAGTAGCCATTAAAAATTAAGCCCCATCCTGTGTTTTTCATGAGCAGCTTCCGTACACTGACGTAATATAGGTTTGTGATCTGTTGGCTTGCATGTTAGCCATGTAGCATTTTGTGTACAAAAACAGTATTTGAAATGACATTGCTCTCAAGATGTGTTTACCTTTTATTTTTTTGTGAATAATTTTCCTGAATAAACAAAACTGTTTCAGTGCAGCTTGAAGTTGAGAGAACTTCATTCTTGTGCCTTGAACATTGTAGCTTGCATACTACTGAGTGCAGTTGTGGACACCATGACGTAATTTTAATCGGGTGAAATGTGAAACTGCTTATGTACGGTTAATCACTTGGCACATTAAAGCTGGTTTATAACATAGTGAACTGGGAAGAAGAACTCAAGGCAATTGGAATTAATCCTGAGCCCTTCAGAACTGTGGTGAGCCTCATAGCTGCTGTCTTGGCTTTAGCACAGAAAAAATCCATTATGTGGTGTTGCCAATTCATGCACAAAACACACTCCTGCAAGCATGGTACACAGTAATTGTGCTTGTGATGAGTCTACAATTAGCTGTTTCCTCTTTGTATGCAACGTTGACCATTGTCTTTTGTAATGCGAGCATTTGTCTGGCATTTCGTGACATTGCAGGGAGAAGGAGAAAAACTTCATTTGTTGAAATTCCTAGTTTGTGTCCATGCAATTTGTTATGCTCTTTTTTTCCATAAAGAGAACTCAAAAACACGATCAGTCTAGAGTTTGTCAAGAAGTTCTGCATTGCACGGCACTGGGAAGAGAATATTTGACTAAAAATGCATCCCTCAGATGTTGATTAATGGTGAGCTGTGGGCACCATGATTTATTGATTAAACTTTCAGATAAAGGCTTCACAATTGTATTTTATTACTAGTTAAACATATCTTTCTCATTTTTGTGAATTACTGGCAGGTTAGTTTGTATTTCTTCGTTGGAATGCCCATGCTTTTTTTTTTAGGTTGATTGCCCATTGTAGTGTTTGGCATGTTCATGGTGGGAATGAAAATTTTTGATAGGTTTTTCAAGGTTCACATATTTTGAACTTTTATTAATGCTTTTACGCTCTATCCTGATCATTTTTACGAAGTTTGGCAGCTATGTGATATAATGTTTTCTTACAAAAAACAATTTCTATTGTTGTGTCTGTTGCCTCAACTTGGGCGATTTCTACTTGCAACACTGTTTGTGGCATCACAGACGTTACCTGTACTTTGGTACTGAGTACTGAATTCAAGTCTTCTGGACAAAATTTTCATGCTTGTATTTAATAATTCTAGCATTTTATGAGTGCAGTCATTGTTTCCAGTTGCCATTTCAGCCATTCAGTATGTGTAATAGAGTTTATTCAATAACGTTTGTGATGGCATTGCTATGTCTGACAAAGCTGCCGTCTTGGCCACTGAACTAAGTTCGGTTTTGGTTTGTTTTTGCCCTTTTAAAATAGTTTATCGAAATATCAAGTGAAACGATTGGGTTCCAAGGAATGCAATCACCACCTCAAAATGTTGAAAAAATGTCTAGTTGGGAACACTGTGGATGACTCCACCTGTTTTGTTTTCTTTTTAATTGATTGTATAGCTCATTCTAGTTTTTTTTTTTTTTTCGGATACTTTCATAGAAGGATTGCACTCAGTCTGGAAGGCCTCCCAGAATTGAATGCATTCCTTCAATTTTTTCTACTGCTGCACCATACATGGCTCTGTTCTGATGTCTGTTGACAAAAACTGTCAAAGCCATGATTTTTGCTTTTTTCAAACTTTGAAATTGCAAGATGTATAGTTTGGTGAGTTTTTAAAACTACAGTAGTGGTATAGGTCTTTTAGGCGTAAGAAAGGCCGGATGAGCCAAAAACACAATGGTGTGTTTGAAGCTCGACTAAATATGTTGACATACACAGAAAACATTTCAAAGCTTCTGTTCAAGAGGCCTGTGAGTTGGTCTTCGCAGTGTAGTGGGTAGAATAAAATGCACACTCATTTTTATGCAGTCTATTTTGTGCTAAGATCACGAGTGGCAAAAGCCGTTTTTCAGAACATTTACAGAATATGTACTTCGTGTCGGTGGAACTGTTTCGAGTTGCATATATCAACTGCTGCAAGAAAAGCGATCAGCTAAGGGATAAATTTTTCATGAAACCTGCATATACTGATGTGCAAAGTCGAATTGTATGTAAAAAAAGGCTTCCAGAAGTAGCTTGACTTATTGCTTAGTTTTCTTAACTATTCATTATTATTAGCATGATGTCATGTGGCTTATGATCTTGGTTATGCTATGTCATTGTCATCGGCACTACATCACTATTCTTTGCGTTACATTGTTAATCACAGTCCATAAGTTGGTGGCCATTAAAAATTGAGTTGGTATTGTTACTGGCTATTTATTATTAATAATAATAGAAATACAAGTAAAAGATGTTGCTAGCTGCGGCGTCTGCCATCGAAACCTGAAGCACCTTTGCTGTGGCTAGCAGGAATAAAAGGACAGGGAGAAGGAGAGAAGGGGGGAGGGGGGGGGAGCAATAAAGAAAACATAGGGGAAGGGCACCAATATACACTATGTATAAACACAGGATATTGAAATAGAAATAAAAATTGAGCCCCATCCCGTCTTTTTTTTTCATGAGCAGCTTCCGTACACTGACATAATAGAGGTTTGTGATCTGTGGGCTTGCAAGTTAGTAGCATTTTGTGTACAATAACTTAGTATTTGAAATGCCGTTGCTTTCAAGATATCTTTACCTTTCTTTAAATAATTTTCCTGAATTTTTAAATAAACAAAACTGTTTCAGGGCAGCTTGAAGTTGAGAGAACTTCGTTCTTGTGCCTTGAACATTGTGGCTTGCATACTACTGAGTGCAGTCGTGGACACTATGATGTAATTTTAATCGGGTGAAATGTGAAACTGCTTATGTACAGTTAATCACTTGGCACGTTAAAGCTGGTTTATAACATAATGAACTGAGAAGAAGAACTCAAGGCAATAGGAATTAATCCTGAGCCCTTCAGAACTGTGGTGAGCCTCATAGCTGCTGTCTTGGCTTTAGCACAGAAAAAATCCATTATTTGGTGTTGCCAATTCATACACGAAACACAATCCTGCGAGCATGGTACACAGTAATTGTGCTTGTGATGAGTCTACATTTAGCTGTTTTCTCTTTGTATGCAATGTTGACATTGTCTTTTGTAATGCGAGCATTTGTCTGGCATTTCATGATATTGCAGGGAGAAGGAGAAAAACTTTATTTTTTCAAAATGCCTAGTTTGTGTCCATGCAGTGTGTTTATCATTCTTTTCCGTTATGTTCTGGACCTTCAGGATTAAGTGTGGCAGCAGGAAGAGGTCTGTTGGTGGGGAAGGCCAGTCATCTCAAAACATAGGGTGTAGGTGGTGGTGTAAGATGTTGCATATTGGTGGTCTCATGTGGAGACACTCCCATATCATATGTGTATTGTATGGGTAAGCCCTTGTGGTAGAGGCAAAAATTGACCTGCGGTTGTTGCGGTCCTTTGTAGCTTAGATTATTTCCTTTGTGTGCCTACTTAAGTAGGCCATAGAATTGGGGCCAGAAGACGTCCTATCCCGGATTTCCTTCAATATGGAAAGGCATGTCTGCATATGCATAACCTCTACTACCCTGATGGCTTGGTAGACCTTTCCTTTATTCATTAAAGTCTCTCTCTCTCTGATGGCTTGGCATGTATTGGATTGCCACGTTTAATTGAGAGGTTTTCTGTGCCTACGTTCTTTAGAGGTGTGATATGTTATTTTGTACGCTTTGTTCAGAATGTGCAAGGAACTTGCTTGTGATTGCTATATTCACCTTTTCGTCTGTTTTTCAGGGGGCTTTGCAATAGTCTTCCTAGTGAAAGGGTCTAACAATGTGAGGTATGCACTGAAGCGGATGTTTGTCAATGAGGAGCATGGCCTGAATGTCTGCAAACGTGAAATACAGATAGCGGTAAGACTTCGTCAAATGCAGCATGTTTTATTTTTTGCACATTGGACTGTGGTACAAATTTTTATAGATGTATGAACGTTGTATTGTTTCAATGAAAGTGTTAACTATTGTGCTGCAACTTCTGTTTCTTTTTTTCCAGGAATCCATTAGCCTAATCTAAAGCATGCCATTCATTGTTTGTACATTGGAAATAATAAATTTTAAGCTTTGTAACTATAAAATTCGCAAGATGTCCTTGACTGAAAGGTGTACGTTGTGAGGTATTGAGTGTTCTGTATCAAAATATGGGTTGTGGCAGATACATGCCTAAAGGTTTGTGAAGTCTGGAAAGGTGAAGTTAAAATGGTTTATGTTCTAAAGGCATGTTTTGTTGTTATTGAGAGCTGAAATTAGTGCCCAAAGAATGGCAGTAGATGCTGTAAATAGTTTGTCTGATTTGCAGCTGCATGAAAGGAACTTAATGTGCTATGCGAAGAAAGGGTTCAGATGGTATTGCATCTCTCATATAACAGTTCAGCAGCTCTCATAGAGAGTTTCTGGTCTATATTTGTGGGCGCCTTTGAGAGAATCATTCCTGTAGTGCAAGGAGCTCGTCTTGTGTAAGGCTTTGAAAGCCTTTGTATGGACATCCTTTTAAGATGGTGGCTTCAGTCTTCTTTTGATAGTGAAACGCCTCTGCAACGAATGCCTCTACTACAAAATTGCCTGGTTGAGCAAGGAGATAACTGATCCTGGCTAGTTTCGTATTATAGTGATGCGTTGTGAGCTACACAAATTTTCCTGTTTAACGGAAAGCTTACATGTTCCCAGTTGTGTAATTGTAATTTTATAACCAAAACCAACATGTGTGATAAGGCATGATCGTTCATTCAGTAATAATTTCACTCTAGCTATGTGCAACTGTTGAAGCACCGTAGTACACTGTAGCATCACAAAATAAAATCTGTCGATGCTGACAGCCTGCACAAAAACTTTGCTCTGCTCCTTCTGCCAAGTAAAAACCCCATCATCCAATCGCGGTGTGGTTAATGACATCTGTCACTGTGGTGAGCTAGCACAGGAAGCAGCAGGCATGCGTGCGTTTGCATGCTACTGATTCACAAGTAGCAATGGAGGCATGCTGACATACACAATGCCAGTGCCTCCTACGCTTCGCTGTGTTAGTCTTGATTCTCCTCTGTCACCGCGCACTTCGGCTGCCTGAGGTCACTGATGAACTGGGCATAAACTTTGGGCCATGTCCGCACCTTCCTGTCTAGTAAGTCCGGGTATGACTGTATCACTTCAACGCTGTCACTTGGCACACTGTCATGCTTGACAACATCAGCTTAGCCATAGTTGCATATTCTGCGAGGCACATTGTTCGGGAGAAAAGGAAAGTACTGACTTCTTTCCCTAACTCTATACAGTACCCACCCGGAGTAAAAGTTGGTTTCTGTCAAGATGCTAATCCTACTTTATTGGGGGCCATAGGGGGTTGCAATCGTTATAATGAATTGAACTCTATGTGAGGCAATTTTTCAGTCCTTCGCATTTCGTTATATAGGCGTTTCACTGTCTCTTCTTTTTTTGCCACTTGTATGCTCACACATAAATAGGCTCTTGTTTACTGCTCTTACAGAGCTGTCGAGTGGCCACGAGAATATAATTGGTTTTATAGTTTCTGTAATCAAACATGTTGGTGGTGGGGTCTATAGGTGCTTGTTTACTACTTTTGCAGAGCAATCTGAGTGGCCACAAGAATATAATTGGTTTTGTGGATTCTGTAATCAACCATGTTGGTGGTGGGGTCTACGAGGTCCTCATGCTTATGCACTACTACAAAGGTCAGTTCTTTGCCTGTGTGAGCAGCCTTTTTTTCATACTGGGGTTTGATGAGGTAATTAATAGACATTGTGAGCTGGCATGTTATTAGTTCATCATTAAGATGTGTGTTGCGTATGGTAACCTGGACCAGGCTACTGCATGCTAGTAGTTATTTTCAATGAAGCCTCTTCGGGAATTGGTTAAAAAAAATGTCAGGTTCAAAGATCCACACCAAGAAAATAAAATTGGTGCTTAATTGCGTGCATTTTGTGCTAATGGAAAGCCTCAGGCATGAGCATGAAAAGTCTTGTGAACTCTGAAAAAGTTATCTTGCATTGGTGTTGTACTTCTGAGAGTACTGCCAGATAACCCCAAGGGCCACAGAAGGGGAATACTAAACAAGCTAGATTGGGCGATTGGTGTCCTGAGATAGCAAATGTATCATTTATACCTGCAGCCAAACTCAGATAAGCCAAAAAATAAAAAAATAAAATCTGTAATGACTTCTAGTATAGATTCTAGTAACTGTGGCCAGTCGCATGCGTTATTCTCCTCGATATGTTCACCTTTTTATGCAACACTATTAGTAGGCAAGCTCCATAGGAATAAGATGCAGTGGTGGTAATGCTACGCCAGTTGCGCCAGCCTGCACCATTGCATAAAGCCTGCTACATGCTACTACAAATTAATGGTTTTTGATGAAATTGTGCCATGGCTGCGCCAAAATACAATTCCAGCAACCAAGAGCCGCAGTGAATGTGAAAAGGCTGAGAGGCTACCACCTAGTGTGTGCAGGCATGGCTCTGGTTCCTTCTCCTAATGTGCGACGAGAAAGATGACCAACGGAGTCCAACCCTGCCCCATTTTGCTTTCTGGCCCTTTGCCGCCTACTGTTAGTACACGGTGTGTGCGTGTTTTGTACCGTACGAACACGGCAAATGCACATGCAAAAGAAAGCTTATAGGAGGCTCAAGTAGTGCTAAATTTGGGTCCTGCTAGAGTTATTGGGCTTTTACACAGCATCATCAAGTGTTCTATGAGTTCATTGTAAGACAGTGAGAAAGGTTTTAGATGCATTCCAACTGACAGCTTGATTCCACAGACCTAAAGGCTGAACTCCATGTACGCGAAAACTCACGCAAACGCAACAGCGGCAAGTGACGAGCGACGCCATCGCGCGAAGCGAAATGCCCGTGTCGCTTGTCGTGTCACTCGGATCTGCACTCATAGAAAATTTTGCTCGTCGCCCGGAAGTTGCTAACGCGATTAGCCAATAGCAGCTAATCTGGCAGCATACGTCACTACTGGGCCTCCTGCCGGTCCTCTTGCTTCACCACCGAACCACCGATTCGTCGTTGTCACTATGCTGTGCCCCACGTTCACAGCAAACTAAATGCGCACGAAGCTTTCGCTTTGTCTGAACTTGCCTCAACCACAAAATTTTAGCGATAAAACACCCCAGATTTTCAGATTGCTTCTGTGTTTATAGTGCTGCTAGGCTTAGTGAGTATGTGTCGTTTGGCGTCAGAAAGTGCGCGAGGTTCAAACAGGTGTGCGCCCCACGTTCAGGCAGCATCGTTCAGGCAACATAGCGGTGCCCGTGACAATGACATGCAATGACAAAGCTGTAAACACATTTTATTTGGCATTTTTCTGCCCAAAATTTTAATCCTTGCAAATAATGTGACTCTTGTTATAGGCGCAAACAGCTTTGCGGTGTATTGTGCCAGCAACACTGATCGTTGTCTCCATTTTGCGTTTGCGTTGTTGCAACGCATGGAGCTTGGCCGGTGGGAAACGGAGCAACAGCCAGCCGTCGTCGCGTCGCTTACTTTTTTGCATACATGGAGCTCAGTCTTAATTCGCACTCGCTGTTACAGCACAGTCAACATCCATGCTTCCGGCTTGTTTGTGCAGTAGAACCACGTTGATTTGAACTTTCAACTTAGAAAGGTGGTTCGTAAACTTAAGAGTCAACTAAAATTGAGCCACTTTCAATGATGGGGTGGAATTCTCCGTGGGTCAACATACGGCGACCAGATCACATGTGCACGTAAGATTGCGAGCTTGTGCCATTGCCGAATGCCTGTCACCACATGAGCTTGAATAATGTTACGGTGCAAGGAAGTTCGAACCAAGTCCCTTCGTCCCGAATACTTCAAGAAGAAGCATCGAAGCATGCGAAAAGCGGAGGAAAATAACTGTGCTTCTTAAGACGAGGACCATGCATGTGCAACAATACGCTTCGTCACAAGAGGCATGGCCGCGTTCGATGGCAAAGAAACCTGTGCCATGCCTCGAAATGGCAGAAGCAAAGTGGCTGCACTCATCACGGGAGGATCCTTGTGACTGGGGGTCTTTTTATTCAGCCTGGATTTCCCGAACTGAGTTCCTTCAATTGGAGCGCGTTTCAGAGTGCCAACATTGCTGAACAGAAGCGCATTCACATGCCAATTTTAAAATCTTGTGGGCTTTAAGTTTAAAAAAAAAGACTGTAGGAGATCAGTGCGTGAAAGTGATAATGAAGAAAACAAGTGAAATGGCCGTTTATGAACATTCTTGGCAACTTTTGCACCGAAGTATTTCAGGAAATTTCTGTAAGTAAATTTGGGCAAAAAAATAAGCAGACCTGGCTAAGACGACTGCCTACAACCCTGTCTCATTGAAATCTTCGTGGAGCTCGTCATTTTCTAAACTGTGGCACAAGTTAGTTGAGACGCCCTCTATATTGGCATTTTCATCTTATTTCTCAGTATCGGGCTCATGCTGCAAAATAGGAGGAAGCTGCTTCAGATTAAAGTTTTGCTTGCTACATAGCGGGTTCCAAAATGCTCTTGGCCATTCCCACTACGGAAGATATGCAATTTTGTGTGCTGATTCTGCAAAAGTCATTTAATTTCGTGTTAAACAAGTCCTTGTGCTCGTATGCAGTATGTTGTGCAAGTCCTTTGGAGGGAGCATATAAGAAATTTGCTACAGGGAACTTGCTTAAATGCATGTCATTGCTTTGTTTCGACATCAAGGAATGCAATAAGGGGGAAATTTATCATTCTGCCTATTTAGAAGTTGAGTTGTGAGGTTTTGAAGTTGCCGCTTCAGAAACTGGAAGAGAAGTTTGTATTCATTTGTTTTCTTGTTTCTGGAGTGGCAACTTGAAATCCTATAACTCAAGCTGTGTGATACGCAGGATTATAATTTTACCCTGATTGTATTGCTTGATGTCATGAAGTAATGCCGTGCGTTTAGCAGTGTGTGTGGGTCTGGGATCCTCCTCTTGTTATATTATCCCCTGTTATGCCCAGGGGGAGCAGAAAATGTCGATTCCTCTTACTGCATATGGTGTGAAATTCCCACTGAAATGAAGTCATCTTCTTGTGCAGAAAGAAGCTGAAAGTATTCCTGAAGGGTAATCTCCAGTCTAGCGTGACTTGTTTTCTTTTATGTTTTCCTTTATTGCCCTTTAACTGTGTTTGCACTATAGGCCTTGTCTTAGATTTACTTGGAAGTCTACAGTTCCCAGAGCATTGATGCTTGTTAAGAATAATGTTTTCTTGGGTGTAGGACTTTTTTTCCTGTTTGCAATGACGTCACCGTAGATAGCTGAAACGTCACATCCTGTGAGTAGCATGTCTACTCACAGAATGCAGACCTTTTGCATTGATATGGTTGTACCCGGTGCTTGTCTGTATTAGTGCACTGTATTTTAGTGAACCAGTTTTGCGTGGGCAAGAAATAACGACTGCATGGTTACATTTGGATTGTTAGCAGTGTACCCCCATATTGGCATTCTTTTGTTTTTTACCCATGTGCAGGGCATGTGCTGCAGCTGATGAATGATAAGCTTCATTCTGGATTCTCGGAGCAAGAAGTCCTCAAGATCTTCTGTGACATTTGTGAAGCTGTGTCACGGCTGCATCACTGTCAGACACCCATTGTGCACAGGGACCTCAAGGTGGTCTTGTTATTAGCTTGCACTTCATGCTTATCGTCATCATGAGCTAAATTGTGGTGTGGTTACAGTATAGTTATAGAGGTTTTCACGTGCATCACATTATCTGTTCTGAAACATATTTTTATTCTAGTTTTATGCAAATGTATAATAAATGGCCGCTGCAAATGTGACACAATATAGAAATTGCCACTGGCTTCATCCTTTTGCACAGGTGGGTTGGGGGCAGACTGTCCAGCTATTCATAGTTGGACAGAAGAGGGAAGGAGGTGTAAAGCAAACTAAAATGCTGTTCAGGCACTCAAAACTGAATTTAAGATAAAGTGGGACTCCAAATCACACCTTATTCCTAGCCTAATTTTAGGTAAGAAGAGCTGTAGGGTAAGTGAAGATGTGTAGGAAAGCTAATAAAAGGAGATAGACACTTTTCAGATTGCAGTGGAGGCACTGCTGGCACCTGCCACTGCTCCCCACCGCAGGCCATTTCTCTACTCTAATGGCTGGCCATTTTCATGATGAGGTGGCTTGCTAGGTTACGTGAACGACTGGTACAGCGTTCTGCGCATGTAGCTGGTCTCTGGTAATCATTTCTTTCGTGATGTGATGTGCAGCTGAGTTCTGAATAATGTGCAACGGTGTGCACAGTGAGTAATTTGAGGCATATTTGTTGTGAAGTAAAGAGTTCTAGATGAGCGTTGCAATGTTCCTTGCCACAGAAATGAGGGGCTGGGGACAACTGGGGAGAAATCTAGCACTTTGTCCCCATTTTACTCGCTCAATAAATTTACCTTGTGAGTATAATGTTCTCGCAATTGCAGATGTGCCTAGGTGTGTATTCTGTGTTGATATTAAGAAGCTTTTGTCTTTGGCCTGCTGTGGGCATCTTCCTGGTGCGTCAGCTGCACACACTGATCTTTTGTGACCACTTGCCCTGAGCATGAGCGACGTCTCCTAAATCGCATGGTGTGCAGTGCTCGTTGCTTTGTCTGACACCAGTGTGCTTGCAGCAGCACTAGCACTGCACAGTGACTTCTGAATAAGCAGAGATGCTGTGAAATGGCTTGAAAGTAGTGCTACTGTGGCTTGAAATTGCTAGGGTCTCTCCTGTTCTGTATTGCCATGCTTAGACACTCTTTGACTGCTGGCTGCCATTGCACTTTCACATGCTGCGAGGGACAAAATGGGAACAGCTTACTCGTGGAAAAATAGGACACAATTCTCCTATCTCTCTTGTGGTCTGTATATTATTGTTTGAGCTTTCTGGACCAACATAACATGAGTCTTTTAGATGGGACAGTTTTCACTGTGGGGTGTGCCCATTGTATTGATCTTTTTCTGGTGTTTCAGGTGGAAAACATTCTGATCAGTGATTCTGGCCATTATGTGCTGTGCGACTTTGGCAGCGCCACAGCCAAGAGTCTCAACCCTCAGACTCAGGGAGTGGCAGTTGTTGAGGAGGAGATCCTCAAGTGAGCATGCCTTTATTGGTACCCTTTAGTTTTGCTGTTTGCTTAACTAGTGAATATTTCTGCGTACTAACACAAGAGGCTCGGCAACTTTCTGGTGTGTAAAATCTGCAAGGTAAACAAACGAGTTGTTGTGGTCCAATCTGCCTTCACTGACTCATCTCGCATGTAGGTTAACTTCTAAGGTGTAAACTACCACCACTGACAAACTGCATTTGAATCTTGCACTGTGTGAAATATTGCTGCAATACATACAAATTACCTTAAGGCCAGACCAGTCATAGTTTGGACTTTTATGGTAGTTGACTTGCTCTTTTAGCCCAGTAACTATAGCTCTGGGCTCTGAAGACCTTGGTTGCCGATATTTCTGACACCTGTTTATTTAAAAATGCCGCGGAAAACTATGTGTTTGACTAGGCTGTTTTGTTACCTAATCTGATATGTATTTTGTTCAAGCTTACGTTTTTTCTTGCTTTGCTGTATTACATTACATTTTGCATTTACTTTTTGTTTTCATTTTGCTGCATTGTCTATACTTTTTTTAACCACTCCCTTCTGTAACGCCCCACTGGGGCCCTGAAGGTATTGTAATAAATAAATAAATAAAAGACTCTAAGTAGCTCTGGGTTCGCTATAAGCAAATATAATAAAACCTTTTTTTTTTTGTTTAATATGTATAAATCGTAGCTACTAAAATTGCCCAGGTAGGTAAGTAAGGCAAAGGCTTGAATTTTTCTAGCCTCTCTTAATCTCATTTTTTTATATCGGCCATTGCTATTTTGATAATATGTGGGGTGTTTCACCTGTTCAAAACTTGCAAATTAATAGACAAATGCGCATGTGGTAAAAAACAGAAGGCTATATTTACTAGGAAAACTTACAAGGCTAGAATACATGTTGACAAAAGTCGCACATATTGTTCATGCACTCACACAGTCGAGCACTGCACGCACACTGTGTCTCCTCGTCGCTCTCCTGTCCACACTGGTGCTTTCCGTGTTCCTCATAGCATATTTGAAAACTGTGTACTTACCGAAAACATACTTACACAGAAGAAACGCACCTACATAGAGAGGTGCGCTCGTGCAGAGGCTCTTTCCAAGAAATGC